>NC_139248.1:4344051-4677041 GCF_977018435.1 Lepisma saccharinum | reverse complement strand
GCTATTTGTTCTCTCTCTCTCCTTCTCCGCTTTCGTCTACTTTTCTCTTTCCCTCTCTCGCTCTCTTCCTCTGTTCCCTCTTTCTCTGTTTGTCTCTGTGCTTCGGTTCTTTATATCCCTTCCTACGTCCGTCAAAAAGTGGCAGCTTTGTGAATTAAATAGTGCTGATTTTCAAGCTTTATTATGAATATCATTGCTTCTACAGTATTTGATTAATGTGCAGTGATGTGCGTCTCCGCGTAAACAAGGATAATCTACATTCTACACGTAGACTATTATATACACGTAGATTACGTAATCTATGTAAACAACATGGCGAAAGGTGACAACTTAGCAAAGGGCGCCGTGGAAGTAAAACAAAATTATGGTACTATTGTACTTTACTATACCGGAGACACCTATCAATGATTTATTTCGCAATTTTTATATTGCTAATGTACTATTCTGCATTGCGGAACATTTCTTTAGGTGAAATAATGAATTTCTAACGAAAATAATGTCTATTTCTTACATTAACGAGTACTTACTGTTGTTCCTTATTTCCCACAAACCATCCACGGGTAGCCCCAAAAATTCACGATAGCCCCACGAACCATCACGGGGACGAGGTATGCCTACTAGGTTAGGTTAGGCCTGTTAGGTTAGGTTCCATTAGCACTCCTTTCGTTCAATTTAGCATATACGGACAATACGAGAGCGTTAAAATGGATCAAAACTACATTCCCAAACATCACAAACGCTACAGAAAATGATTTGCGTAAGTACTTTCTCCAGTAAATTTGAAGAAATCCGTCTCCGGTATAGTAAAGTGTTACCAAAATTATACTACGTATCAGTTAGTAACGTGTGAGATGAACCTTTCATAGTCTTCCTTGCAAATTCGAACAATTTCTCACCTAGGAAAAAACATAACATAGGAAATATTCTAGTGTTTTATGAGAAAAAGACTACTTTTGCCTCACGACTGCCATCTGTTGCTTTTTTTTTGCATACAATTTATCTTTCGTAGTTGATGATAGAAGAGAAGAGAAATTTTGTTGTAAATAGGATTCTTGTCAGTTCATTAGGAACCAATATAGTTGAAAATGTCACTTTCCTGTCATGAAATCATATGAAAGCCTTGAAAATTAATTTTAATGTACTTTAGAATGTCTACGTAGTCTATGTAAACTACAACCCAATGTAATCTACGCGTAGATTACGTGTAGACAACGCATGTAGACGTAAACTTATAGTATACGGCACATCACTGTTAATGTGTACTCACAAATTGAGAGAATCGAAGAAATAATAACAATAAAAACATACAAATTATGTACAGATATAAGACTACAATAAAATATACAAATGTCCGTTCATCAGAATCAGGTAATACACACATATATTTAAAATAATGCCACTACAGGTCGTGGCTGTTTCTGAAAGAAAAAAAAACGGTAATCAATTCACAAATCAATGATTCCTTGTCATTTGCGAGTCTTTCAGTATGTCAAGATGTAAATATCCGCCCTTAATTGTGTAAATATGTGCTGTACTCACACACGCAAATCGATATTTTCCTAAGGACAACCAGAGGTAGAGTCTTTCTCTGTAGCAGCTTGTCCACGACGTTGCCAAACAAGATCCCAAAGAAGTAACGGCTCAGGAAAGGCAACGCTGAGAGGAAAGCATTCTAAAAAGACAGTCGATTGCACAAATAAAATTTATAGAAAAGGTTAGGCATCATGGAAAAGTGTCAAACTCGTTGAGGTTTCTAATGCATTAGACAGCAAAATTTGAGTAAAAATGCAGGAACCACATTCTATCATTTAATCCAAAAATTAGTTTTCCGTGAGAGGTCACACAACATAAACTTTATGACTATAAATTTTCTCCATAATTTCTAAAGCTTTTTCTTGAAAGAGATGTGTAAAGGTTAATAACAGAATAAAAAGACAAGGAGTAACGCCAACTTATATGGGCCCGTGGGGCTTGATCCCACACAATAACTTGTCAGTCTACTACTACTACTACTATATTTGCTACCGTGACTCGCGGTAGGTTGCTTAATGAAATCAGTATGAAAATTTTCATGAACTTATAGCTCAAGTGTTTGAGCCCAGATAATGCTTTAAAAAGTTGGCGGTCCTGAAGATAAGCGAAGTAAAACCAACAAAAACAACAAAAGCACACTCTCCGAAGTACAGTAGAACCACAAGCAAAAGATCCTGCGCAGAATCGTGTCCTGTGCATTGTACGATTGTACTCTCGGGAAGAGGGGGAGGTAGAACGGAGCAGGCTTAACCATGGACCCAGCTGAACGGGTTCCACAATATGAAGGCACAATTTCCCTTTCCAAGGGGCAAAATTTCCCTTTTTGGACCAATTTTCCCCTTCACCTAAGCAAATTATATAATAATATAATAATAATAATAATAATAATAATAATAATAATAATTAGAGATAGTAGTAGTAGCATTATTAGTGGTGGTGGTGGAAGCAGTAGTAGTACGTTGTTAAGTTTAGTATTTCGTTGAATTCGTTATTCATTTGAATAAAAAATATTTTAAAACCTTTTCACATTTCAGTTTCATCATTTCCTGACCAGGATTCAATCCTGGGACATCAGGAATCCATTTAATCGTTAATCCTCATCGTTACTATTCCAAAGATACATAAAACCAACGTACAATAAACTTAAAGGAGCAGAAACAAGTAGGAATAGCAAAATAAATAACATAAAAATGTAGATATGAAATTCGAAATTAACAAACTGTAATAATGTAATCAGATGACCTTAAAATTTCCCTGCAATTGTGGTATTTTTCTTTGAAATTCCCTTTTCCCTTTTGGCTAAAATTTCGGTCCCAATTTCCCTGCACAAGGGAAATTTCCCTTCATGTGACAACACTGACGGGTGCGCGAAAGCTTTTGGCGGAAGGTTCTTTTATTTGTGCTGCCGATCGCTGCCCGCCGCCAGCTCCCTCGCATGTACAGCACACACTGGGCGAATTCCAATCCGTACATCGACAATATCAGGGCCGGATAAAGGTGGGTGCTATTGACGCTGCAGCATTAGGCCCATTCCTGAAATAGGCCCAGATGAAAACAGACGAGAATTTTCCGAAAGCTGAACATTTTTCTTTTGCTATATAAACCTGAAAATAAATCTTAGAATGAAATTTGGAGCCCCAATTTCGTACCCCTAGACACAGCGTTACTTCTTAAACAGTTACTATTGAGTCATTCCATGCCAAATCAACACAGATATGTTCAATTTTTAACCTGACCATCTCCGATTTTCATGAAATATTATTCTTTGCGCTGTGACGTACTATAACCATAGAATAGTTAGGGTATAGAAGATTACCCCACATTTAAACCTCGCTGCGCTTGGAAATTGCATTTCCGTCGGTGGCCAATAGATGGCGCGGCCGTCTTCTTTTGCTGTTTCCAGCAAACGTCGTTGTGTTTATTGTTCACCGAAGATTTGAAGCATCAGGCCCAATTTCGTCTTAATCCGGCCCTGGACAATATACATATCGATAAACTTAATTTCGAATCACTCATTTTCGTATGGATGTGTGAACAACTCAGGCACTGTACGCATTAAGCATTCTGTTTGGGGGAGGAGGGTACCTACCCAGTGGCGTACTTGTGATTTCTTTTTTGGGGGCTATGCCATGCCAATTTGTATATATGTTACCACTCAGTAAACTGAAGTAACCCTTTGATGTTGGTAGTACCTTAGAACATTGGTTAAAACAAGGGCTCGGAAGTTGAAGACCTATAAATTGACAAAAAAAAAGACCTATAAAAATACCGAAAAATATCAAAAAAAGGACCTAAAAACGGAAAAAAAGGACGTATAAATGTGATCCAAATTAATTAATAACTTCAGTTCTAATTACATATTTAATTAATATGCGCGGCACCTCCTTATCTGACTTGAAATATTTTACTTCGCCTTTTATGCCACATTTGGCTAATTTGCGAAGATGGGGATGAGTGATATGATGAAATTGATAAATGGACACTCACAAACATCCATGCTCAGGCCGGGATTCGAACCCGCGACCTCTGGCATCGTAGCGCGATGTGCTAACCACTCCGCCACGGGGCCGGCACAAATTTGCTCTACTAGTAATGTGAGTTTAAATGATGAATTTCGTATAACAGCCAACGTGATAAGATATTGATACGTTCGTGTTTACCGAATTTTCATGTTTTACACGTTTGCACATATGATAATAAATTAATAATTATTTAACAGTAATGCGAAGAAGATGGAAGAAGAAATAGAATTCTAACATACTTAGTCGTTTAACAGAGGGGAAAATTCAGAGGAAGGGTGTAACGACCCTGCGTGGTCATCACATGTAGCTATCCTGCGTGATAACCATATTCTTAAATATATAATTATTAATGCTTGCGAAATGCCCTGCGAGGCTTACGCTTTTGATTTATCTAATTTTGAGTGCATTGTTGTTAAGCATATATTGTTATGGCACACACGTTTTGGTTAAAGAAAGCATGCTAAATACCCTGCGTGGTTTACTCATTCAGTTATCTTTTGTACAGTAATTGTTGTTTAATTTGTAATTTGCATTGTTGAATCTCTTTATCTTGTAATTTCTTTAATGTAACGTGTTCAGTTTAGCACACAAGTGTTAAGTTTATATCGCCACATGCTAGTGGTTTTTACAATGCTAAACTTGATATTTTATAACGCACGAGTTGCATCTCGTGATTTGAAGGGAGTTTGCAACGCTGCAGCCGGCTTAGTTCCGATCTTCTCCACCCGCCTCAGTGCTGCCACCAAACAGTATATAAACAAAGCAGCGAGGCCCGGAGCTCAGTCGACTGCCAGATGCCGACACGAGACTCTCACGGCAGCCTGGGCTCCCCCGCCTCCTGCGGTAGCGTGCGGTGACGCATGCGCACGAAGGTTTTTTTTGTAGTGGAAGGGCGAAGTTGAGCGTCATTGTGTACGTGGAACAAAACATATAAACATATAACATTTCCATGCGCACAAAGGATTTTTGTTTTGGGGGAGGGCGGAGTAAGCGGCGTTGTGAACGTGGAACAAAGAATATAAGGTTTCCACCTTACTTATCGGGAAAATATGCCCACTGTTGATGAAACATGCACATAAAATCACACTTCATATTCTTACATTGTAATAACAAATTAAAACACGTACCTGTGAATGGTGCCATATCATTCAATGTGGGGTCCAACTGTTCATAAGTAATCTTTCAAGTGAACCACTGCATCCAACACACGGTTAAGTTGAAGTTGAGTCTTGAAAGGTTTGTGATATTATCACGATTTAAGAAAAATCTAGACATCTATACACTCAAGTTCACTGTTTTTCACTCTCATATCTATAAAATTTAATAATTATTATTCGATGAAGATTTGTTTCGGAAAAAGTGACTTGACCAGGATTCGAACCTGGGGCCTTCGGCATTCCGTGCCGAATTATGCACAATGTCCCGGTATTTTATGATTAAAAATATATAGAGTATAATACTATATACTAATTTCACACTCGTATCTATAAAATGTTATTATAGTCATGTACAATGTCCCGGTATAGTATGATAAAAAAATATAGAGAGTATAACACATTATTTACAATTTCACACACGTCTAGGCACATTATTCTATATTCAATGATGATAACATTGTTGCTTTTACGGCAAGTTTCAGCACTTCCTGTTCTGAGGGCGGCTTGAAAGATTTTTTTGCTGCTTTCTGTTTCTTCTTTGAAATGAAGCGGATTTGGGGATCGATATTTCTGTTTGGGTTGCACTTTGGTGGTAGTGGTAAGGCTGATTTCGTTTTAGCGGCACTAATGATAGGGGCTAAACCTTTTACGGCTTTTTTGACAATGTTTATTTCTTCAATGGATTTTAAGTTCATTAAAATAGAACTAAATTCTTTTAAAACTCCAGCCTTCTGTTTTTCGATATCATTCATTTTAGACTCATTATTTCCCACTTCATTTAAGATTGCTATTTTTTCTGCAGATTGGACATCTTCTTCAATGACGAGTGCATCTGAATCTGTTATTGCATCTGAAGGTCCACAGATAGAACCAATTGACCGACACACTAAGTGTATATGCTTACACATGTTCCACTTAATGCTTGCGTCAATACATGTGCAAGTAAACTTATGAATGCAACCATAGAAGTGCTTGCATATAAGGGAACATTGACAATTGGGCTCAACAAGGTTAACAGTATACAACTGAGGAACCTTAGAAGATGAGGCAACGGTCCAACTATTGTCACCATTTATGAGCACAAGGTCAGAACTCATCTCCAAGGATTTATTATGGCGAGCTCCAAGATTTTTCGATTTGGAAGTTATTTTTCCCTTTTCAGTAATGATTAGACAGACGGTCTTACAATTTTGTCCTAATTAGCTGCATGATAGCATGTATTGCTTTGTCCAGTCTCTTGACGGTTTTTCCTTTCAAAAACAGATGTTTCAATGTTCTGTGCATAGATTCCAAATGCATGTTTGTGTTGATTCCAGCATTTATTCTGTAACAGTAAGCCCAAATCTTGCAGTACTTCGTGTAGTTTTGTTGGAAATAAAATGAAAAATCTTTCATGGCTTCGTCCTCAGTAAGTTGTTGCACAATAGTGTCTAACATAAGCTGAAATGCAGTTTCATCTGTTTCCTGTAAAAGGGTCCTTAACAAATCGTATGTCTCTTTCTGTTTTTCTGAATCTTTAATTTTGGAGAGATTTTTCTGCCAGGCTCTAAGCACATGCCAAGTACAATATAGGCGTTTCTTTGGTTCGCCCATTATGTCTCGCCATGCGTTATAAAAAGTGTCTGCCATATCCGACATAAACACATTGCAGCTTATGTTGTCGACTTTTTGTTTCACAGCTTCGAAAAAAAAGCCTCAGGCTTGTGGAATCCATTTTGTTTGATATGAAAAAGGCACAAAGGAACCCTTGCCTTAGGTTGTCAAGAACAAGCAACGTTGTCATTTCGAAGCCATAAGCATTCATGCCATGAGTGCTGTCTGCACATATGACATCTGATCCAAACTTCCTAAGTATTTCTTCTTGTGCCTCTGTCATTATTGCAAGAATGAAATCTTTTTCTTGAAGTTGTGGATATTCGAGTAGAATGACACCTCGTGGCTTGTACATTAGAATGCAGCTGTTTTCTAGTTGCTTTTCTGTTTCAACCCAAGCTTCCACGCTGACTGCATATTGGAATGCCTAACTGCTTCACTATTCAAAGAAAAATCTCTCTCAATATTATACAAATCATGTTTTGTTATCAGGTGTTTTCGCTTCAGTTCGTCTTTGCTCACGGAAGACCGCACATTTACTAAAATGTCATCATATGGCACTTTCATTGCAATTTTCGTGGCAATTTCTTTTCGTTCATCTAAATTTAAATATAAGTGAGCTAACTCATTTTTGTGGCCTACACGTGTTGCACAGTATTCCACAAGTACCTGCCCATCTTCACGTGAAATTATCTTAATCCTCGCAGGACAGTAGGCATCAATTTTTGAGGAACCCTGTATTTTCAACTCTCTTTTTCTACTATCAGGTGAAACTTTCGGAGTATAGAATCCAGACCGATGACACTGGAAAGTAACTAACCGTGAATTAGAAGCTAATTTGTTTCTCCTCTGGACTTAACAAACAAAGTATTGTCGCGATCTTCCACTGCTCTCTTCCAGCTGTAGAAGTCAGAAAGCGTAGTAAATTCCTTTGTTTTCAGAGTGATATCATGGGCTTCGGAAATATGATCCCCAAAACTATGGTGATCACGAGAATTAAGGTGGCACACAGGACATTTGAATGTTTTGCTTTCTAACAATGGAGGCTCTTGCAAGTCGTGCCCGGGATGAATATTGGAAAAATGCCGCCTCAGATTGAAACTCTTTTTAAATATTTTATCACACAAATGGCAGATTAACTGAGGTGGCATTCTTGTATTACGTAGACAAAATGATAAGAGAAAACACTCACGCACGTACAGTCAAAGAAAATGCACACATACTAAATTTCCTTGCTATAGAAGACAGATACAGAGTACAAGCACAAAAAAACACATTTTCTTTATGATAAACAACAGAATCCGCGCGCAGGAAAACACGTACGCGAAGCTCTCAATCGAACCTCCCACTCCACACGCACTCAACAGCTGACGCTAGCGCATGCGCAGACAGAGGAGCCCAGGCTGCCGTGAGAGTCTTGTGATGCCGACTGCGAAAGACCTGGTTCCCAGATCTAGTCTGGAAGTTTCCCCTACCAGGATCCAATAGCTTCCTTGAGAAGGAAGGAGGAGAAAAGAAAAGCAGTTTTCCTACCTACCTGGTCTGCCCCATAAGAGCTTGATGTGCTACCCTTGGGTCGTGGCGGCCCAAGCCCAAGTCTCCTGGGTGCTTCCAGACCTACCCTTTGTACCTTGCCGTCTCTTGCTACTGACTGGACATGCCAAGGGACCGAACCGTTCCCTTGTCGTAGCTGGATTGACTTTGCGGCGTCCTTTCACACCAACACCTTTGTGAAACCGCGGGCCCCTTGGCCCGTCCCTCGCTATTGACGCTTTCGCATGTTGTCCCCAGACGGCGTGGCACGTGACGGCTACCCAGGTTCCTATTGGTTACCTGTACTAGTTGGTTCCCCCCTAAATTAGATAAGAATACTAATACTGCCCAGGTACCTCACTGAGGAGGATAAGAGCGTATGTGCTAAACTGGTTATTTACATGCGTGTATAAATATAAATAAACTTTTACAAGTTGACCTTTGACCTTTCCATACTAAACCCCGCAAGCCCTGAGATACTTTGAGTCCATGTCTTCGGCTGGCTACAAGCTAGCATATATGGGTACACTTTTGCACAGCTCCGTGGTGTAGTGTGCAGTGCTCCGGCGCGCGGACGTTGCAAAAGTTTTTGGCGCCCAACGTGGGGCCCGATTTGCAAAAACACAGGGCTCGACTTGTAAAACGTGGGGTCAGATTAGTTACGTGGTGAAGCCGTATATGGACTAGAAGTGGCTCACTTGTTGTAGTGCAAGAGTTAGTGACAGTGTTCGTCCATTGAATTCACGAAGGTAGTGAAGTGTTTTCGGAGAAACCATACAGAATTCACGAAGGTAAAGTGTTGTGACATATACGATTGTAACAAAATGGAAAAAGAAACGTCCGGAATGAGTCTACGGAGCAGAGGGAGAAAAACCATGGAAGGTGAGACTGGGTTCGCATGCTGTGATAATTCTGGAGCCGAGATGGAGTCCTTCCAGTGTTTCCAGTGTCTCAAGAATTTCCATTTAAGATGTGAGGGGCAAGAAGAGACCTCAGAGACTGATGCAGAGGCTAGGTGTAAAACATGCTTATCAGCACCCTTGGTAGCGTCCCTGCTTGAACCAAGTCTTCCAAGTAAGACCCAATCAGACCATTGGCTGCTGGAGTGGTTAAGGAAAGATAAAGAGGAGCGTAAGAAAGATGAGGAAGAACTGAGACGTAAAGAAAAGAAAGAGGAAGAAGAGCGTAGACAAGCTGATGAAAAACAAAGAAAAAGGGAAACTGCTCAATTAGAGAAAACTCGAAAGAAAGAGTTGTTAGAGCTGAGACAGGTGGTCGAATCCATGGAGGAGAGGAGACTCCTTGAGAAGGAAGAGGAGACAGCCCGTATTAAAGAGGAGAAAGCAGAAGAAGAAGCTAAAAGGGCAAGAGAGAAAGCAGAAGAAGAAGCTAAAAGGGCAGAAGAGGTACATCAGTTTAGGACTCTGATAAAGTCTCTTGAAGAGAAAAGAGAGGTGGAGAAGCGAGAAGCTGAAGAGAAAAGAGAAAGGGAGTTAGAAGTTCTCCGTGTCCTGGTAGAAAGTCAGGAAGAAAAGAGAAAGGAAGAAGAGGAAGAAAAGAGAAACAAAGAAAAAGAGGCAGAGAATGAAAGAAGGCAGCTAGAAGCCGAGAAAAGTAGGGAGGAGTTGCGAACGTTTTTCTCTCAGCTTAAGGTTGACCAACGAGAAAGTGTTAGAGAAGAGTTGGAGAAAATCCGGATCTCTTGCCAACAGGAGGTAGTAAGGGTAGTAGAAGAACAACTAGAGCCCTTAGCTGAGTGGCGTGGAGAGATAGAAAGAGAGCATGAACAGATGAAGAGGAATCTAGATACCTGCTTAGAACTGGTCCAGTCTAGAGGGGAAGTTACTAGGAAAGAAACTGAAAGTGACGATCTCGAGAGGGTTAAACAGATAGAGGTCTCTGTTGAAGCAATGAGTTCTGTGGTAAAAATCCTTGGTGAAAGGACCGAGCAGATTGAAGAAACTGTACGAGAGCAGAAGGAGGCTGCCGACGCATTGACGCGGAATCTCCGGGAAGAAGTTGTAACAACTGCTGGAGAAAAAGTGAGCTCTCTCCGTGAAGAGACCAAGAGACTGGAAGTGTCCCTTCGAAAAGAGATCCATGAACAAACTGGAACTATAATTAGAAGAGTAGGTGAGCTGCAGGATAAGTTTCAAAGACTGCAGTTGCAAACCGAAGCCACTTCAGATGTACTCCCGGATTCTATTGAACGGGGTGGAAGCTTAAACCCGGAAGCGGTCACCTTTGAACCTCCTAGAGTAGTGCAAAGTCCCTACTGCGTCGAAAGAACCGTTCAAACAGATAGAGGTAAGCGGCCTAGAGAGGGAGACAGTTCTGATGGATCTCCTCCTCGACGTAGAGCCGATTTCAAGATTCCTAGGATGGCTGATATCGCCCACATACCAAAATTCAAAGGCGATATCGAGGCCCAATCGGCAGAGAAGTACCTTAGAGAGCTCAATGTCAGTTTCGAGCTTATGCAGATACCTGAGCACTATAGACTTGAGTTACTTCCTAGAGTATTTGCAGGCAAGGCGGAACATTGGCTGGCGGGAAACATAGATAGTTTTGTCAACTATGCCGACTTTTGCCTAAGATTTAAGGAGGAGTTTGCCTCTGAGAAAGCCAAACAAAGACAGTTAACTGCCGTAAGAAATCGACGATATTTTCGCCCAGTCCACGAGAATATGGAGAGCTTCGCTTGGAGCATCTACGCTGCCTATCGAAACTTGAGTGACAATTTCAGCGAAAGTGAAGTGCTGAATCTAATAATAGGACAGCTGCCGAATCGTATCCGGAACCTCTGCCTTGCGCATGCTCCAAGATCAGTTGATGAATTGACCAGTTTTCTCAAGGACTTCGACATCTATGACGATCCCGATGCCTGGAGAAATAAGGAAGACCCCAAGAGTAAAGAGTCTGGAATCAATAATAAGAGCTTCAAAGTCCGCAACATCGAGACCAGAACCAGCGGTAGAGAAAGGAATGCTGCGAGGACTCCAAAGTTTTATAGAAGACAAGGCTGGAGAGGAGCGGACCGCAGCCAACAGGATGGTCAGAGGAACTTTAATCGACCTTATCCAGAAAGAGGTCGAAGCTTCCCTGATATAAGGAATTATCAGGATGGGAGTTCCCCTAGACGATACTCACCTCGGGGTGCAGAACAGACTAGAAGGCAGTCACCAACCAGAGAAGACTTGACCTCTGAGCAGGAGGAAGCCCTAGAGACAACCCGGGACTTCCTGCATAACCAAAGGTCACAGTCTAGTCAAACAAACTAGAGCCTTGTCTAGGTGCTTCGTTCCCATTTAGGCAAGGGGCCTCGGAGGAGCGACCACTAAGATCTATCCAGGAACTAAAAGTAAATTTTCAATTGTCCGAAACAGAGGAAATAAATTTGCAAAGTGATCTGAAATCTGCACGAGCCTCTAAGACCAGTTACAAATCACCAGCAGTGTCTGCAAAATTAATGGAAATACCGATAAACTGTATAATTGATACTGGAAGCGAATGTTCAATTCTAAGTCATAATGTCTGGACTAAACTAAAGGATCAAATACCAGGCATTCAGGTACAAAAGGTTCCAGAAATAAGATTAGTTTATTTCTCTGGTACCAACAGAAAGCGAGTTTTTGGAAGTAGGCGAGTAGAGCTAGAATTCGGTGGAATATCTTTTAGTACTGCAGTTTTTATGTTGAAGAAATATGTTGCGAATCTTCTTGAAGTCATGTCATGCTTCAGACAGCACTCAGCAGAGTTGTTTTTCGTGAAGACTCCTGAACATGAGGAAGGGAATCCTCTGGATATTGAAGCTGTGCGGTACATCCACGTAGCCCAGGTAGAGAAGGCTGAGATGTATAAACCCGCTTACCTCTCAAGGAAGGTAGAGGTATTAGATATTTTGACTGATTCCCATAAGCAGGAGTTCCTAAATGTGCTGAGACGCAATTTGGAGATTATTTTTGAGAAGCTCGTACCATTGAAGACTGTTGGATATAAGCAGTGTGCCGAGACAGTTCTTTACGAGTCGCATTCTATACGGCTTTTCCTGATGGCATTACTGGAGATTGAAGATTGAAGATTTGGAACTTCGTCCAGCTAATATTGTGTCTCATTATGAATTTATTGATTATGAGTTCGCTGATTAACTTGCCATGCACCCTGTCTCAGATATTTCGAAATGTTTTCCTCTTGGGTTGCTATTCCGTGTATCCCTGTCTAATGAAGTTCTGGACTACTCCACCATCTCTACGACGAAGCAATATCCAAACCCTCTAGAAAGGCTCAACAATTGTTGATACAGAAGAATGAAAGTAAAAAGAAACGCTCTTCAATTAGAAGAAGGTGACTTGGTTCTTGTCAGGAATCACAAGTTAAGTTCCCGAAAGAATAGGACTATCGCCAAATTGTTTGAGGTATACATTGGCCCCTATGTCGCCTCGGATGTTCGAAGCAACACTGCCCTGCTGTTGAACCCGACGACCAAGAACCCAGTCGACCGAGTGAATTTTGACAACCTTCGTCTCTTCAGGTGTTCCCCCGAACGGAGAAGACAAATAGTAAATGAAGAAAAGACTTAGTGATTGAAGAGTAAAAGAGATATAGACTCTGGTTTACCAAAAATTTTTCTGAAAATTTAAACTTTTTAATTTTCCTCAAAATTTTTGCCCGACAGAGGGGCATCTGTAACGACCCTGCGTGGTCATCACATGTAGCTATCCTGCGTGATAACCATATTCTTAAATATATAATTATTAATGCTTGCGAAATGCCCTGCGAGGCTTACGCTTTTGATTTATCTAATTTTGAGTGCATTGTTGTTAAGCATATATTGTTATGGCACACACGTTTTGGTTAAAGAAAGCATGCTAAATACCCTGCGTGGTTTACTCATTCAGTTATCTTTTGTGCAGTAATTGTTGTTTAATTTGTAATTTGCATTGTTGAATCTCTTTATCTTGTAATTTCTTTAATGTAACGTGTTCAGTTTAGCACACAAGTGTTAAGTTTATATCGCCACATGCTAGTGGTTTTTACAATGCTAAACTTGATATTTTATAACGCACGAGTTGCATCTCGTGATTTGAAGGGAGTTTGCAACGCTGCAGCCGGCTTAGTTCCGATCTTCTCCACCCGCCTCAGTGCTGCCACCAAACAGTATATAAACAAAGCAGCGAGGCCCGGAGCTCAGTCGACTGCCAGATGCCGACTGCGAAAGACCTGGTTCCCAGATCTAGTCTGGAAGTTTCCCCTACCAGGATCCAATAGCTTCCTTGAGAAGGAAGGAGGAGAAAAGAAAAGCAGTTTTCCTACCTACCTGGTCTGCCCCATAAGAGCCTGATGTGCTACCCTTGGGTCGTGGCGGCCCAAGCCCAAGTCTCCTGGGTGCTTCCAGACCTACCCTTTGTACCTTGCCGTCTCTTGCTACTGACTGGACATGCCAAGGGACCGAACCGTTCCCTTGTGGTAGCTGGATTGACTTTGCGGCGTCCTTTCACACCAACACCTTTGTGAAATCGTGGGCCCCTTGGCCCGTCCCTCGCTATTGACGCTTTCGCATGTTGTCCCCAGACGGCGTGGCACGTGACGGCTACCCAGGTTCCTATTGGTTACCTGTACTAGTTGGTTCCCCCCTAAATTAGATAAGAATACTAATACTGCCCAGGTACCTCACTGAGGAGGATTTAAGAGCGTATGTGCTAAACTGGTTATTTACATGCGTGTATAAATATAAATAAACTTTTACAAGTTGACCTTTGACCTTTCCATACTAAACCCCGCAAGCCCTGAGATACTTTGAGTCCATGTCTTCGGCTGGCTACAAGCTAGCATATATGGGTACACTTTTGCACAGCTCCGTGGTGTAGTGTGCAGTGCTCCGGCGCGCGGACGTTGCAAGGGATATTAATTTTTACACAACTTGATAAGCTCAATCACGAATATTTACGTGCATTGATTGTGAAAATTTCTATTAAAAAAGTTGCACAGAAAAAGTTTCCTGTCCAACATAACTAATTGATATGTCAAATAGGGCACCAAAATAAATATCTTACTGGAAATGTGATATCTGCGTTACCAGAAGCTCTAGAGCAAAAACTTCAAACTTACCAGAAATCTTCAGACATGCTTGTAACTGAAAATCACCCTTCTGTCCTTCAACGCGAAATTTGCGAGTGAACTCACGACCTCCCTTCTTTGACACTTGTTCTAGATTCAAATTCGGACTAGATTTTATATGTTTATTTTTTCATCCAGACTTCTGGTACAAAAACTTCGCACCAACAATTTCTCCACACTGTTCATCGCGAGAAATCAAGGAATATAGACAAATGCACAACTACAGCAAGCAAGTACCGAAAAAGCTTCACTTTTCCATGGAAAACGAAGAAACAAGTTTCAATACTATCGTCTTCCCATCTGGTCGTTTTATTGCTTCGGGGTTGACAGACAATTTTGCCAAATTTTAAGACATTTGTAGCTCACATGTTCCTGTAGCGGCTCTTGGTGAGTTTAGATGACAAGTTTCTAATTTATTTAACAGCCGCCTTGAAGAGAAATTGGACAACTTTGTCACATTATCAGGATTTTTTTCAAACGTGCTAATCAAAACATGTATTTATATCTACATGATGTACTCCACATCATTGTAATCCAAATGTACTTTTCACTAAACTCAGAAAAAATACAACGCATATATACGATAATTTTGCGTGTAACAAGAATCTATAGCCAACTTCCGTGGCTAGCATACTGCATTACAGAGCCAGAGGTCCTGGGTTCGAATCCCGGCATGGGTATGTGTGTTCTTTGTGAATGCTCCTCCATCAATTTCATTATATCATCACTCATCCTCATCGTCGTGATTACCAAAAAGAAGCAGAAAGCGACTGTAAATAACAAAAACAAGTAAGAGTCTGTACATTTTCAGTTACCGATACTTTCTTTCCTCATTGAAAATTGCGTTATTTATTGCTCTACTCTTATGTCATAAGTGAATAAAATTATGGAATACAGAATGATTTTTTTTCAACGGTTGGTAATTTTCTTTCTTATGTTAACTTCATTGCTTCTGGCAACTCTTCATTGTTTACCGTTCTCCGGAGAGAGGGCCAGTTTCGCCTACGGGGTGGATTTCGGACGACAAACCCTCCGTCCTCCCAGCCACAGATCCCGCGCGTGTTATTCCCTAAGTTCCCCTCGCCTATTACCCCTCGCGACCGCGCCTGAGAATGCTCTACGTCTCGTAAAGTGGGAGGACGGCGCCCCGCCACATTTCTCTCCAAATTGCATATTCTCCCGCACGGTAGCGTGCAAACTTCGCAATTGTCGCGGAAGAATGAATACAGAACCGACTAACCAACGATCTATAAGGAACGGAATATTTGCAATTCAGACAATGTAAAAGCTAATATATAAATGTTAATGTAATGTTTGTTCACTTGTGGTTACACACGGCAGTGCGGCGTCCGTATCGTCCTTATGAGCGGCCGCCCCTGGTCTGGTCGTAAAAACCGTGCTGAAAGCTTCAAAACAAGATAAAGTTGCCACTTACACCTTCCAGACAAGTTACCGAATACCTGATTCAGTCGTCCAAAAATGTTTTTCTCTCGTTTCAGGGATGGATATATATATATACGAGGGGTGACTGAAAAGTTCTCGGCCTACCCATGAAGGGTTGCCAGGGGCTCAATCGTTCATGGCTATATTTCAACACATTCCTCTTTCAGCGCCACACACTTTTACCACCGGTGCTGTAGGCCCATGATACTTTCCTTGTAGAACGTTTCATCCTGCACTGCAAAAAAGTCCTCCACCGCAGCCATGATGTCATCATCTGATGGAAAATGGATTCCACCGAGGTGTTGCTTGAGTTTAGGGAACAGATGAAAGTCTGAGGGAGCCAAGTCTGGCGAATAGGTAGGGTGTCGAAGCAGTTCGAAGCCGCAGGACTCGATGGCGGACATTGCAATGGCGGACGTGTGCGCGGGTGCATTGTCTTGGTTGAAAAGGACGCGCTTCTTTAACATTCCACGACGTTTCACCTTGATGGCCTCCCTCAAACGTTTCAGTTGAGCAGCATAATATGCACCGTTCACCGTTTCACCTTTTTTTAGATACTCAGCCAGGATGACACCCCTCGCATCCCAAAAAACAGAGACCATCACCTTGCGAGCTGATTTCAGTGACTTGAACTTTTTGGAGGTGGGGGAGGAGGTGTGTTTCCACTGTTTTGAATGCACCTTGGACTCTGGCTGAAAGTGGTGGACCCATGCTTCGTCCATGGTTACAAAACGTTGGAGAAATGTCTTAGGATCAGCCTGAAGGAGGGTCAAGTTTGCTGCAGACAAGAGGTGTCTCTGACGTTTGTTCTCAGCACTCAACATTGTCGGGACCCATCGACATGACACCTTGTGCATGTCCAGCACAACTGTAAGTATGTGTCCAACGCGTTCCTGGGACATCCCCACTTTCTCTGCGATGTAACGTTCTGACACTCGCCGGTCTGCCATAACAAGATCCTGTATTGTTGTGATGTTTTCTTCAGTACAGGCCGTTGCCGGCCTTCCACTGCGAGGTGCATCTTGGACAGAGGTGCTCCCCCTCTTGAATTCCGCCACCCACATTTTCACAGTAGAATACGATGGGGCATCCACCCCCAATGTTTCCATAATGTCCTTGTGGATGTCCTGTCCACTCATGCCGTTTTTTCAGGAGGTATTGTATAACCGCACGAATGCTTACTTTATCCATTTTTCAGAAAATGCTCACCGTCTTCACTTCAAACATAAAAATATGAAAAACAAAAGAAGATAGTACTATGAAATTTGGTATGGGGCTTTGCAAAGGCACATATTATGATTAGCTAAAGTAACATTCAGCTACGATAAATGCATCATGGGTAGGCCGAGAACTTTTCAGTCACCCCTCGTATATTATATTTCTTTACTACAGAAAGGATGTTTAAGAGGTGGTGAACTGATGAAACCTAGTCGAAAGAAGGTGAAGTTGCAAAAAAAAAGCCGTTAAGATCTAAAAAAGGCTAAAAAAGGACCAATAAGCCAAAAAGCGCCGTAAAAGGCAAAAAAGGACAAATAAAACCCACCTTTTCCTGGCCTACAATGACCCGAAATGAACATGTTGGGCCTTGTCTTTGGACACGAGGGAAAAAAATGATTTTTCCTCAACTTCCGAGCCCTAGTTATAACCTAAGTCATTAAAACTTATAATAAGATTTATCTACACGTAGTTTTAGGAACATTTTTAAAATTTTTACATTGTAAGGAAACCGAAACTCATATGCCAAAAGTAGGTAGGCCCACAGAACTAATAACACCGAAAAAATGACCGAATTTCTATTGCCAAGATCAAACTAAACATCCATTTAACCTATCTACAAGTAAAGTTTCTTGTGATTACTCACCTGTTTAAGATTAAAGCGTAGTATGCTGTCCATGTACTTTGGGACAACGCTGAACAGGGTGTAGAACCCCCAGTCACTGCCGACGCCAGCCACAAGTGCCGACCACACCTCCTTCGATGCTAGCGCCGCTCTCCAAGGCATTGGGGGACTCTGAAAACAATGCGAATGCGAAAGAGATTAACTATTGTTATTCAAGAAAACCTCGGACCAAGTATTATGTTGGTTCAAAATCCAAAAGATCATATTCAAAAGCGTGCATTAAATGTTCTAGGACTCAGAGGCGTCTCGTGAACGCATGCGGTGCATGCTGCGCAAGGGTCAATTGTAGGAAAAGGACGCCTTGCTCTGCGACGACATTAATGAGCATGTCTACATTCTAATTTCTTCGTATAGAAGAAGTATTTATTTTACACATGAGCGCTGAACTAAGCTTATATTACATTTCTTGGATCTGAAGTGCCACATGCGTCAATTGTAAGAAAATAATTATTACTTTCTTTCACTTCAGATCCAAGAAATGTAGTATAAGCTTAGTTGAGCGCTCTCGTGTAAAATAAATACTTCTTCTATATAAAGAAATTAGAATGTAGAAATGCTCATTAATGTCGTCGCAGAGCAAGTCATGCCAACTTTTGAAAAACGGTCGTTGCGATGAACTCTGAGATTTGTTTTATAGTTTCATGCAATATCATAAATGGACAGTAAATGTATTCTTTAACGTCTTAAAGCCACTTCAGGCCATTTCTGAGAGGAATTCGTGGATGTTAGAGTGGCTATTTCTGTCTTTTTTTACTTATTCGTGCCTATTTTGAATCCGAGAATATCTGACTATGTTTATCAATTTCAATTTTTTGCCTGCCTATTTTGAGAGTTTTAGTAGCTACTTATCGATCCTCATCCTGGTTATAAGCCCTTATCCTACCTTACTTTCCATAAAACGACGTGACCACGGATAGTGTAAATAATATTGGACACTGAAAAGTACCGTATTGAAGATGTAACTAATTTTTATTTAAATTATGATAATATTCAGTTATTAACTTGTGAGAATTTTTGAGGTGTACAATTCTGAAACATGTTGCTTTAGGCTATAAGCACGGGGTTTTACTTCTAAAATAAAACATAACAACAGGCAAGTTATTGGGTGGGCTCAAGCCCCACTGACCCATATAGTTTGGCGCCGCTGCATTCAGGTCATCGCTTGATCTTAGATTACGTTACGAGGGCCGTAATAAGGAGTAAACAAGGGGAACTGAAGCCTAGGACACCATTCAAAGTTTTTTTTATTTTAAACACAAAAAATTAGAATATGCGATGGAGAAATTTACACTAGCCAGAGGTATAATTTGGTAACACTGCCGGAATTGTCTGCTTCCAAAAGTAGTAGAAATAGTACATTTTGAAAGATGTTATTCACACAGTACGATAGAACTTTCTTTAATCAGAAATGCAAATATAACCTATATTATTTTTATATCATCTTTTCTTGTTTCCCCATTCAAATTTTGTAGGATATAAATGTCACAAGCCATGGTATACGAAGAAAATATCTAATGACGCACATGAAATTTAATATTTGTTAAGGAGGGGCACCAAACCACAATCTTGCCTAGGGCGCAAGAATATCGAGCTACGGGGCTGTTATAGGTTACTAACTCTGCACAACTAATTGATAAAATTATCCCGACTTACATGTCTTCAAGACTTTTTCAAGCAGCTGAAGACTTCATTACTTCTGTCGTCATTATATTAGCATCATCAACAACAAAATGGAGAATACGCCACTGAAGTACGTAATAATTAGGCTTACCATATTTTTTTGGGTCCAACCCAGTACATATTTCCGATCAACTCATTACTGCTGAATTTCAGGTTGTTTTACAAAAATAAATTGAAATTACTTAAAAGCCTTAACATTTTATTGGAACATTATTAATGTTATTAATTATTATTATTGTTTCTCCTGAACTCTAAGTATTCGATACTAGAATTATGAAAATTGTCTACGCTTAAAAATAATTTTTGTTCCTGAACATCATTATTTTCTTTTAGAGTGCATAGCAATTCTTTGGCAGAAGATGGTATAAATTTATGGGTTTTTCTTTCCTGAAGATGACAAATTAATTGAGAATATGTCTGAAATGCTTCTGTTGCTGTGATAGAATTAGCTTCCAATTTCAAAACTACATCATTAAATAATAGAGAACCATGCAAGCATTACAAATACAATTCACTTTGTGGATTTTCAAAAATATCAAATAATAATTTTGGGCGTTTGTCACAAGACAGGAAGTATGATTTTAGCCCATCAAAACTGGCAACAATTCTTTCTATTGCAGGCAACAAACTAAGGAACCTTGTGCTGCTATGGGATAATACTTTTTTGTTAACGTTAAATACACACTTTCTTTTGCCCATTGCCAAATGCAAAGCCCTTGTAAATAGTTATAATTATCAAAAACGTGTAGATGAGTTACTTCAGACGCTTGCAAGACCACCAAGACGCTCACGGAAGTACGGAAACGGAACCGCTCGGAAGTCGATATCTCGAAGAAAGAAAAGGTATAATCGATCCTTGCCGGTCATAAATTCTGGTCGTGAATATTCAATACCGGTAGCTATTTTCATGTTCAGATCCTCAAAACCCTGGACATTTTGCAATCCCGGACATCACCCCGGACAGCACTAAAAAACCAGGACTGTCCGGGGTAATCCCAGACGTATGGTATGGCTAGTAATAATTCTCACCTTCCCGTGGCTGACAGTTGAGCCCAGGTTAGAAAGGATATATTCCCTCTCGGATTTGGATATCCTCGGGTGGAGCCGGGGACTGTCGAAAACCAAGAACCACCAAGAGGCGAAGCACACCACTCCAACGATGCCTCCCATGTAGAAGACAGACGTCCACCCAAAGGCTGAGATAACCAATCCGCAGATCGGCAGCGCTATGGCCGTTCCCAGGGTGCCTCCTGGAAAAGAAAACGGATGCCAACATCCTATTCTGGTATACGTTACCTGGATGTGGAAAGTGGCGTGTGCGTGTGTAAAGGTGACAAGATTTTTAAAACAACAAAACGGGACATTGTTTATATTTTCCTGAGAGAAACGGGACTGCAAAATGTACACATTTTAATGTAAAAACTGTTTCGTCATAAATACTTATATTTGAAAACTAAGTTTAAGCCTTGTTTCCATGATAACACAAAAATTCAATATGCTGACCAAGGCAGAAATTTATTTTACTTTAAAACATAAACTAAACGTTACGTTTCAACCTTCTAGCAAGGTCTTCTTCAGAGTACCAAATACAAAATAAATAAGGTACAAAACAGGAAGATATATGTACACAAAAATCACTCCCCTCCAGACACAATATTATTAGAAAGTTGTTTATCTGGAACTTTATTTTCCAGGTGTTCCATTGAGTTTTTGTGTTAAACCGATACTGTGTAAGTAACTTACATAATATGGTAACATGCACTACACTCCACTCCAACCAAGCAATTCTTTAGAATTAGAAGTCCTTCATTGATATTTTGCCGATGAATGGATCTTCTTCACTTCAGTACATCCTTCTTTTCAAACAACATTTGGTAATAGTTATATAAAAATGTATGTAGTTGTGAATATAAAAAAGCTGCTTCCCTAAGTTAGATATGCTCACATCATTGATTGATTGATTTGGTGTTTTAAGTCCACTTTATGTACAGCAAGGCTAATCAGGACTGGACCCATAGCTTAAAGTGGAATCCGAACCACTATGTACCTCCACCGAACTCGGGACCCCTTGATTACAAGACGACAATGCTTCCACTGCGCCATCGGGGAAGCACAAGCTCACATCATGCTTACATGTAGTGATGTGCGTCTACGCGTAAATAACGATAGTCTAC
This sequence comes from Lepisma saccharinum, assembly GCF_977018435.1. Classification (NCBI taxonomy): domain Eukaryota; kingdom Metazoa; phylum Arthropoda; class Insecta; order Zygentoma; family Lepismatidae; genus Lepisma; species Lepisma saccharinum. The sequence continues at coordinate 4,655,389 of NC_139248.1, read as the reverse complement.
ATTCTACACGTAGACTATTTTATATACATAGATTACGTAATCTATGTAAACAACATGGCGAAAGGTGATAACTTAGCAAAGGGCGCCGTGGAATTAATATAAAATTATACTGCGTATAAGTTGCTGATGTGTGAGGAGAACTTTTCATACTCTTTCTTCTAAATTCGAACAATTTCTCACCTAAGAAACTTATATAGGAAATATTCTAGTGTTTTATGGGGAAAAGACCACGCGTATCTCACGGCTGCCATCTGTTGTTTTTTGCATACTATTTATCTTCCTCCATAGTTGATAAAAGAATAGAAGAGAAGAGAAATCTTGTTGTAAATACGATTCTTCTCATTTCGTTAGGAACCAATACAGTTGAAAATGTCACTTTCCTTTCATGAAACCCTTGAAAATTAATTTTAATGCACTTTAGATTGTCTACGTAGCCTATGCAAACTACAACCCAATGTAATCTACGCGTAGATTACGTGTAGACAACGTATGTAGACGTAAACTTATAGTCTACGGCACATCACTGCTTACATGTCAGCGTAAGAAGTGCTTAAGGGATATATAAAAAATGAGAGATGAAAGAAGTAGCGGTAGAAAATAAGAAAAAAGAAGATAATTAATCATGCTACAGAGAAAGAATGAGAAAGAATGGGAAACATATGTGAGAGACAAAGAGAAATAAAGAAGCAATATAAAAACACATACAGAGAGAGAGAGAAGAGAGAAATAGGGAAGAGGGAAGAGGGAGGGAGAGAGAAATAGGAGAGAGACAGAGAGAGAGAGAGAAGAGAGAAATAGGGAAGAGGGAGGGAGAGAGAAATAGGAGAGAGACAGAGAGAGAGAGAGAGAGAGAGAGAGAGAGAGAGAGCATGGCCGTATGCAGGAAAAATTTTCGGGGGGTTAACTCATAATTGTTCCCATGTGCGTCGTAAGAAATTTGAATAATAGAAATAATAACAATATTATTAAATATTAACAATTAAAATTTAATAATAATAAACTAATTTATTCCAAATGTATTATTATTATTATTATTATTGCTGTCCTTATATCCTTGAGGAGACTTTTCTACTCTATCCATCAGAAGTGTGAATATGCAGCACAACTGTTTTTATTATTATTATTATTATTATTATTATTATTATTACTTTTATTATTATTATTTTTGTACGTTTCATGCAGTGTGTACTGAAATGCACAGTTATTATATATTGTTATAAAATTTTAGATACCTTCAGGAAAAAGCTTTAAAAGTAAGATAAATTTTAGTCATAACAAAACTTAATTTTTGGAATTTTGAAAACTGTGGAACCAGTTATTCTTTGGATTAAATGGTAAAACGTAACCTGGTGCCTGTATTGTAACCTCAATTTTTCGATCTAACGCCATTTTTCTTTGGTTATTCTGTTGGAATACTAACTAACTGGACTTTATTTCCGGTATTAACAATAAAACTAACAAACGTTCTGCTATTTTGTAATTTGCAATAAACGATATCAATTCGGGTGGAGGGGGGGGGGGTTCTATGGACCAGTTCGATCCCACTTTCCGACCCTCATATCGTTCCTATGCTTACCAAACAGCATTATATAAAACCACTATGCACTATACAAGTATGTGTTTTACAGGACCGCATATTGGTTAAATGTATGTACCGTACTATATCGACCGCTGGGTGAAGGATAGTGAACGTAACGCACTTCGAAGCTGGATATACTAAGTTTGAACTCTTATCAAGGGGGATTTAAACCCACATCGAACAGTTAATTAAAAAGTTGGAACGGGAATTGGCTAAAATGAAACATTCAAATTAGTGTTGCCCACGAGACGAGACTTTGGCCTGTCTCGTCTCGTGGAGTCTCCTGGAAGTGCTGTCTCGTCTCGAAAATATTCCTTTGTCTTATGACACATGGTCAATCTCGTCTCGTCTCGAATTTTTAAAAGCCTGTCCCGTCTCGTCTCGTGGGCAACACTAATTCAAATGCTGACCAAGGAAAAGTTATTGTATAAAAAAGTATACACTAAAAACGTAGGTAACGTTTCCAACCTCTAACAGAAATTCTTGGTCAACATTTGAGTCTTCTTCAGACAAAGATTCACAATAAATAGGTGTGTTTCACCTACGTCACAGACTGTTGCATTGTGGGATCGAGCAGCCATGATTGTGGCGGGTTCTTGTAAACATTCGGAATTCAAGCGGGCGGGGGGAGATTTGAATCTTGCTTATTATGTTGGCATAATTTGCGCAATATTAGGTTGTTTAGGTCGAACAGGCACTCACGTTTATCCTAGAATTTTCCGAGAAAGAACAGAAGGTGCAATTCACGGCACAGAATTTTCCGATTGTTGATTAGAATACGCTGTCGTGGCGAGAATAAATCGTGCCAACATTAATGAACAAAGCAAACAGTACAGATCGGTGGGTCGAAGATTTCTTTTCGGGTAAGTTCATATATCGTATTTCTCTGTGACGTTGAGTACAAATAGATTGAACTGGTAATTTTTATCATACTTGCAAGTAGCGTTTCCTTGTTATTGTTCTATTTAGTAGAAAGGTGTTGATAAGTTTGACGACGAAAAAAATGATAACATTCAATGTTAAATTCATCTTGATAATTGCTTGCTTGTACTTGATTATTTATATTTCATTCATTAATAAAAACTGTTATTAATTGTTATCCTATTCATGAGAAAAGGTGCAGGTAGTAGATTTTGCGTACTGTCAAAAACAAGGACTGCTTGGTTAAAACATATGAAAGTATCTCAAATTGATTGATTTATTTGGTTTATTTTACTTCGTTTTCTGCTATATTTGGCTGTCGTTAAGATCAGTCATGCCCAGGCCGAGATTCGAATCCGGGGAAACCTAGCATCGTAGTGCGTTGCGTCAACCAGTCCGTCACTGAGGGCTGCATATCCCAAATTGTTAAAGCAAGAAGCATAGGCGTAGCTAGAACTTTATATTTGGGTGTGCACAAAGAAAAAAATGAGGTCTTGTACCTTTTTAATAGCATATTTTGCAACACAATCACTTGGCTCTTTAACTGCACTGATGTTTTTAAAGGAATATAAATTCACTAAATGACAGTGTTGAAAATTTTTGAATATATGTAGTAGAAAAAAATCAAATTGCATAGAAATTACACACACACAAAATGTTCATAAATGTTACAAAAAATACATCAAAATACACGTCATCTATAACGAGAGACGTCTGTCAAAGGGTACAATGTTCTTAAACTCATCAATAACTTCATTTACATCAATAGACGAAGTTTTTTCCTGTTCCACAAATAGCAAGCGCAGGGCTTCCAATCTATCCTGCTTTTGAGTTGCTCTTAATTTAGTTTTAACTTGAGTAAGCTTGGAGAAAGCTCTCTCACACGTGCAGCTTGTGACAGGTATAGAAGAAAAGCGCTGCAGTACAGAGTACAGAGTAGAATGCAGTAAATATCTTCTCTCTCCAATGACATAAAAGAATCGAAAAACTACAGACACTCGTTTCATCAGCGATAATGCACACGTTTGTACCAAGTAATGACATTTTCAACTTCTTACAAACTGCCGCTTATTTTCTATCTTATTGAAATATCTGTCTTTAATTCTATTTGATAAAGCAGCCCATTAGGGTGTGCCTAGGCACACCCGGCACACCCCGTAGCTACGCCTATGGCAAGAAGTGAAATTACTGTTTTTGAACAACTCAACATTTGAAATTACTGCGCTTGAACAAACATTAAGAGGAAGCATAGAAGATAATGGCTGAGTCTTGGAATTTTCAGTTAATCTGTACTCAAGGTCGTGGATGACCACTTTCTCCCACCCCGAGCGGAAAACAGGTTACTTACTGGATGAAAATATTTCAAGCAGAATCCGAACCACTAATAAATACGAAAACAAACTGATTCCATGTAGCTGGTTGAAGTAAATAAACACAGGTGAACTAGAGTTGGCCTTTTTGTTACATTTTTATGCAATGTTACCGACATTTTACACATTAGGGGAGACCGGGGCATAGCGATTCCCTGGGGCAAAGTAATCCCTCGACGAAAATGCACTTTACGGTGCTTCTAACAAGCGGGAAACATGTCAACTGCAGAGCAGCCATCGTGAGTGTGTTGTAGCCGATGAGTGTTGCGGAACGTTGTGACTGTCTTCCACATTGACAAATAACTAATATTTACTTGATTTCTATTGCGTACAAGTTTATAAAATTAGAACGCTGTATTAATGTCGATATTTGTTTTAAATTGTTGATTTCGATTCGTTTTTGTTATATGTAAGAATATTGACTTAAAATGTCTTGTGTCAGAAATCGAAAATGAGTTTATATCAAATATTATAAAGTGAAATAATATTTTGGAAGTTGAGTTGTGTTGTTTAATTCTTGCAATGTAAGTATAATAACATTATGAAAACCAGTTGAGCGCTGAGGACTTGCAATTTAATTTTAAAATTGTGTTAAAGTCTGCTCATCCTTCGCGTACAATATAATATATTATATTCAGTGTGAGGTATCGTTGCAAAGTGGGCTGTGAACAACAAGCGGCGATAAAAAAATATTTTTGGCACGTCTGAACTAAGGTAAGCAGTTTACAATATCGTGTATTGTTAATTGCGTTATTGACTGAGTCTGCTGGTTGAAGCTTGTTGTGAGAGGGCAAAATATGAACGCTATACACATATGAATACTTCTGTTCTCGGAGTGTTCTTTGATGGTGAGAATGGCCGATGATATCAACACTTGTGTGGGGCAAAGCGATCCCTGAAAAGGAAGGATGGATAAAGTGCAATGGATGCAAACAATGGACACACGAAAAATGTGCTGGTGTGGAGGAAGATGATAGTGCTTATACTTGTGACTTTTGTCTTGAAAATTAGGATAAGTACACTTTTAAATTACCAACTTGTATTTCGCTAAAACAAATTTTTCTTTGTTTTTATTTTTTTTCATATGAACCTGCTTCATATTTTCTTCTCTGAATGACACTTGTTTTCTTCAACGTGTTTGTAAGTTACTTACTTTTACTGCATTTACTTTTTATTAATAAAATTAATTACTTGTAAACTGAAAAAAAATCGTATTTGATAATAACATTTTGTACCTTACTTTTGGCCAAGTTACTTCTTAAATACACAATGAAATAACTTCAAACATATATCAATGTAAAAACAAATGTTGTGGTATCAACTGTGTTAAGTTTCAATGTATTCGTCGCCATACAGTGTTCTGTAGGAAGGGTCAAAGCTTAGGGGGATCACGCTGCCCCGGTCTCCCCTACTAACGACAAACACGCATTTGGCGCAGGTGTAACCAATGCTGCGTGGTGGGTATTTCCTTGCAGACGACACACAGCTTTGCCGCAAACATGGCGGCGATGCGAATCCTGACGTCACATGAAACCCACCTATTGAAAGAGATCTTTGCTTAGTTTATTTTTTTTATATCCAATTATTTGCCTTGGCCAGCATTTGAATGTTTTATTAACATGGAAACAAGTCTTAACAGGTTATCATTGGGAATTTTGGGACAGGAACAGCACTGGAAAGAGGACAGCAGAAGTGAAAATTAAGAGGTTGCAGGTGAGCTGCAAGAATTAAACCCATTTCTCTCAAATTTCAGAATTGAAATGTTTGAAAATTCTAGCTCGATCATTTCAGCATTGTCTCTCTGTTGATTTTTTGTGAAACTGCGAATAAGTTTTTGAAAATGTGTTACAAATTTTGGTCTCTGAACTTGCATTAATTCAATCCAACATGTCAGAAGTTTCGGGGGGTTTTAACCCTAAAACCCGCCCTCTAAATACGGCCATGAGAGAGAGGGAGGGACAGAGAGAGAGAGAGCGTGAAAGAAATAAAAAATAGAAAGAAATAGAGAAGAGAGAGAGAAATTGAGAGAGAAGAAAATATTATAGAAAAGCGAGAGAGAAAGAAAATATAAGTTTAAAAGAAAAACAGGCAGAGAAGAGAAGGAAGAGAAAAAGCAGAATATAGATAAAGAAGAAACAGACAGAAAATGGAAGGGAAAACAGAACAAGAAACGATCAATAAGAGAACAAACCTAGTTGAATAGTACCGGAACCTTTCTTCCCAGAAAAATATACTGGATAGAAGTAACATATCTACACACAATTTAAAATCTCACTTACCCATGCTAAATGTAGAGTAAAACCTGCAACGCTCCGATTGAGGGATCCACTTTGCAATGAGTACTGAGATGCATGGGAAGAGAACTCCCTGGAAGAATAGAAAAAGGCAACAACATTTTCAGTTTTTTTTAAAAAATACCGGGTGGTTCAAAAATTGCTGAACCCTTACGTTGGTAGCCCAAGGAGTTATATTCACACTGGATATTTACATCATAAAGCCTAGAAAACTGAATTACTTTTCAATTTTTAATCGAGTTCCGAGTTCCGCCAGGTAGCAAAATTATCGAAAAGCACCCCCCCTAACTTTCTCAATGTCACTACGTTGAACCATAGAATCATCCACCCAGCTAACCCCAAAGCTAGACCACAGATAAGGCAAGACCAAAGACCCCCCTCCCAGCTAACATTTTCCACTTCAACCGATGATTTAAAGTACTACATATACAATCTAGTTACAAGATGCAATTTTTTGCAAGACGATAATGTTCACTACGTCTGATTGGCCCATATGTAAATAGCTACAGTAAGATACAGCGATACCGACATGTCTAGGATGTCTATAAAAAATATGAACAAAACTTAAGAAGTTCTTTTTTTTAGCGCCAAAGCATCACATTCTATAAGTTTTAAATATACATGTTTGCACGATAGCAAGGTGCTGGGTGCTGGGTAAATAACGGATCTTAATTTTTAGAACGATATCTGACATAAAAAAAAATATATCAATAGCAACAGTGAATATGTCATAGATCACCATATTAACATTACAGTCAAAAATGTGGATTTAATAGGCGAAAAAAATAATTAGTCAGGATGTAGTACTTGTATTGTGCAAAAAATTGTACAAACACATATTTGCAATTTACAACTGTAATGCTGATATCGTGTTGTGATTCTTGACCTATAACCACTGATGACGTTGCATGTAGTCTCTATCCACACTGTATAGGCCAGGCCCGTACCCAAAGGGGGGCAGGGGGGTCATGACCCCCCTCGAGCCATGAAAATTTTCAATTTGAACATATAAAAAACTACAAAAATTACGTTGATGATTTTTCAAATTTTGCATGAATTTCGATTTTGTCCTTGCACAAATGAATAGGTTGTTTTCTATACGCTTTCCATTATGGAAGAAAGGTTCCTCAATGACTGCAATACAAAACCAACCATATAAGGGGCATTTAGCTCTCCACCCGCACCGTAAGGTCTGTGATCCCTTTTCGCAATCACTGAGCAGAAGGATGAAAAAAACTTTTTGTTTTCTTTCTCCGATATCAGGTTTTTTTTGCAACTGATATCCATTCTGCCACTCAATGGCTTAGGGTTAATTAATACGTATTATGTAAATAGGAGAATCCACTTCACAGCAGAATCATTGCTAGATTTTTGGAGCAAAAAGTTGCCTGAAGTACTTTTAACATATATTGTCATTTGTCCAAAACACTCAAGAAATTAAGTACTTTGTTATTTTCGAAATTCTGTCAATCGGAATTTAGTGCAACTTTTCTTGTTTTCTACTTGTAATTGTCTTGAACATAAATACACAGTGATGCGACCGTATAACAGACAACTTTCACAGTATACAGAAGACATCAAGGCCAAAATATTCGATGCTACGAGCTGTTGATAATGTCATTTTCTATCCCACATGTATACATCCCCATTTAATAGCTTATTGGTTGCCACTGGCATTGCTTTTACTGTCGAATAAGATTCTAAAACCGAAGTCACGCCATGGAAACAATATTATGCCAGCAGACACACTGCCAGGGTGAAGTCACTTAGCCGTTTCCTTCAGATAATTTATTTACAGGGTTCGCACTGACTCCAAAGTCCTGGACAACTGGAGGAATCAGGAAAACAAGGCTAGGACTGAGGTCATTGGAAACAAATGATTTTTTAAAAAAAATCTTTCAAAAACTGGAAAAGTCAGGGGAATTAAATGATTTCTGCTAAGCAGAATTTGTAACCGGAAACACGTTTCGTTTTACCTTCCCAACAATCTTCTTTTTTGGGTAATATTGCTTATAAAAAGGTTCTTTCATTTTATTTTTAATTTATTTTCAAAAATGTTCAACAAACGTGATTCGTTTGATTAACTTACAAAGTTGAAGTGTAACTTTTATTTTTTAGCAAGTTAAATCATTACACAGTTATGTAAAATACCTGGAAAAGTCAGGGACTTTGCAAAATGGGTGTGAACCCTCATCTATCAACCCCACACACATATGTTGCTTGTCGTAGGTTATTTGAATTGTTTGCATTATGCACATATGTAGTCTATCTCTATCATACAATTTTTTTCTCTCTGATAGAAACAAATGCCAGTATCAACTGCAAATATTTGTCACGTGGTTGCATACATATTGGTTAGATAATGTAATTCTTCAACATTTCGTAACAAAATGAGCAAATTTCTATACCCAGCCTCTCCTATACACCCCCTCCTCCCCATATGTATAATATGAGAGAACATTTTTTAAAAAAATCGCCTATGGGTCTGCCCCCGCCCCCTCAAAAATGTCCTGGGTACGGGCCTGGTATAGGCCTACAAGAAGGTATTACATCCGCGCTCTGTGCAAATGTGTCAAAGTTGTACGCCGAGATTCTGTATAGAATACTGAGAGAATAATAAGGCCGTGTCTGAAAGGTGCAAGACCGTACGTCGAGAATGGTCTCGCAGTGCAGTCTTAACTTGGATTGAAAGTCATTCGAATTGCACTTCGACTGCAGCGCCAAATACGATCAGTAGATAAAAACTAAGAACATATATTTTTCCCACGTTATAAACACTTGTTTTTCACTATGGAAATCACATAACATTTTAAAAAGTTCTTATACTCATATTTTCACACATTGGAAGAACTACAACATGATTTTATACTTCCACGATTTGAAACAAGTGAACAACGAGTGCAGAAGTCTAGTACAGAAGACTGAGGACTCGAATGCTCGTTTAATTGGCGCTTTCGAACTGCACTATGTGACGTCACTTCCGACAAGCCTGCATGTTGGACATTTCGGACGGAGCCTTATAGCAGAAAATTATATCATAATTAAATGATCAGTAAATTAACATCGATATACCTGAAAGATCCCCTGAAGCACCCTTGTGGCGAACAGCAGTGCCCAGTGCCACCTCACCAGGACAGGGATGAGGCAGCAGAGGAAAGAGTTGATGAGTAGTGAGAAGGCGAGGACCCTCTTGGCCCCCCACACCTCCGCCAGCCTCCCTCCAGGCACCTGGGAGACGATGTAGCCCCAGAAGAAAGCTCCGAGAAGCAAACCCTGGGTTACTTCATCCCACTCGAACTCTCCTTCGTCCTGAAAAGTAAAATGTTTCCGTGTCACTATACTATTGCAACAACGTACGAGGTGTGTTCAGAAAGTAAGACCCGATTGGGAATAGCGGCAGTGCAGGTAATTGTAGAGCAAAATTATATTTTATGATTTTTCATGCTGTTGAATAACCATTACTTGGGTACCTGTTGCCCGTGTTTGTTTTTGTTTCTGTTGACGAAATTCTGGGCTGCTACTGTTGCTAACCATTATTATATATATCACCAAAATGCCCCTTTTTCCCGCTTCGCCCATAAAATATATATCCTTATCCATTAAGTGTTCCACGTGACCCTCATCGGATATAAACCACAGAGAAGCATGGCGCTAGCCACTCAATTTCGAATTAGAACACTGTAATAATTTCTTAACCTTTTATCTCCAGAAACTGGCATTTTGGGGGAAGGATCTCTCTGGCTTGAGTCATTAATTAATTTCTAGTATTTCCTCTGCGGATTGAATTGGCAAACAAATACATTGAAATATTTCTCGATGGAAAAGGCCTTTTGAGGCAAGAAACCTGGAGTGAATATCTTGCATCTGCTGAGCGGGCTATGGCTGTTTGACAGTAGTTCGGAAACCTCTCGTTAGAGGACACTACCAGACAGCAGTTGCCAGAGACATGTACGAGAGAAACGTGAACTAAATGCAAAGTTCATGACTTGATGCTGCTTATATAATGGAACGAGTCAAAGGACAAAAGGGGCACGAATTATAACGGGGGATAGACAATGCTAGATAAAATGAGTGGGGAGATTGAAAGGGACCGTCTGTCATAGGCCCCCATGATATTACATGGGAAATATAAGGTAAAAATCAGTTTAATTACTAAGATTTTCACCCCTTGGTATTGTCACATAGTAATAAAACCCATCTTTATCGTTGGGAGAGGGATTGTAACTGTTACTGATCTAGTAGCCTTTTGCACATGAGCCTATGCTTCAGAACAATAAAAACAGGAATTTCCAGCTATTGCTGATTATTTTCATGAAGATTAGACACTAGAGAAGGTCCTTATGTATTATGTGCCTTTCTTGTGAACAGTGTTAATCCTTTGTATTGTTTTGATGCACGAAACGCACATCTACATATTAAGCAAAGTCGTGTTTTGTCTTCCAAAGAACTGTGCAGGCTTCCATTGTTTAAAAAACTTGATAATCGTGGCAGCAAGTTAAAAAGAAATATATGACTAATAAAAGTGACAGTAGTTCCAAACACAAACACTAGAACCTTGTAGGCTAGGAATGTAACATTCAACATCATGTTTGTAGAAGATCCGCTTCATAACAAGCCAACAGCAAAATTTATATAAATCTGTGAAATGTGCGCGCTCCTTTTCATCCAAACAATTGTTCATGCATTTAATACCAAACTGCTTAGCAGTAACAATCTGAAGTACATATTTGGTCTTACTTCTCTATCTAGCAATTTACAATGCATTACAGAAAATAATGATATTGCTCGCTTCGCTCGTAAAAAAAAATAGATTCAAATTATTGCAAACTAGAAACAATATTAATTTAATAGAGCGCCGCATTCTCACATTTATAATGTTTTAATTTAGATTGTTCGCTGCTCCTAGCTACGGCTCTGAACTTTTACGAATTTACGAAAAGAATTACGAAATATATTTTCTTTGCATAAAATTTGAAATCGAGGATGGCAATTGCCTCACCCCTCCTCTCTTGCAGGTGGCCCTTGCCGTCTGGGGAAAAAAATAAAGAAATACATGAAAACTAGAACTATAACATCTTGAGTATCATTTTGTCCTGCTGCTCTTAGATTCTGCTAGCCTTGCTTTTTTCTTACTTCAATGTTTGCGCCCTTGATCCACCCCTCCCCCTCCCCGTGGAATTGATTTCCGACCAAGGTTGGGGGGGGGGGGGTAATGCCCCCTGTGATTGCGCCACTGGCTATTTTCCGTCTTACCTAGATACTGCGGTGTCAGGACAAAACGCGAAGTGCATGGCAACTTCATTTTTGTTAAAATCCCCTTCGGAAACGACTTAGTCGAAAGTTATAAGCGAAAATCGGTGTATGAAGATGTAATACTTTTATTACCTGCACAAGTTTCACAAGCTGCTACATTCACAACAGTTGTTCAAAGTGGCGTCCCCCAGCTTCGCTGCAGGCATGACATCGTCGCACAAAGTACTGGCGTACCCGTTCGAACAACCTCGGGGTCGTTCGTACAATGTACCATTCAGCGAGAATTCTTGCCAGGAGATCCTCTTCAGTCTCGACAGGTGTTTGGACAAAACTTTGTGCGACGATGTCCTGCCTGCAGTGAAGCTGGGGGACGCCACTTTGAACAACTGTTGTGAATGTAGCAGCTTGTGAAACTTGTGCAGGTAATAAAAGTATTACATCCTCATAAGTCGTTTACGGACCAGGGTTCCTTATCTCAAATTGATACATGTACCCTTCTCCATCGTCCCTGAAAGTTTGTATCATCAGCCCGGATACACCCTGTAGAGACTGCCGACAGAGTACGGGAAAATATACGCGGCTTCTCTTTCAATGCTTGGCTGTTGAATACAATAAGATAGGTTTTGAATAGGGGGTGCTGAACGGGTTGCGGAAGAAAATTAGGGGGTGCGCAAGCACCCCTTTGGGCCCTCCTGGCGCCGCCCTGATCCTCGTGAATGAAGGCATGATTTTCAAGACCAGCACTTGTGTCACAACTTTTTGCTAATGCCCTTAATGTACGTATCTTTCAATGTTGCTAGATCATTTGACAAAATTTCCAATCCAGTGAGCCAATGACCACTGCCAAATCTAAGCTCACTTTACACACAAAAAAATTGCATCAATTCCAATACAATTACAAACATAGAGGTAAATACCTAAAAAGTAATTGTGTGGAAAGGAATTTGAATGGTTTGATTAGCTTGTGTTGGGATTTCTTTTTGCGTATGCGTATAACTTATCCTGCCAATTTCCGGATTTCTTCTAGTAAAAATTGTTGTTTATCTAGACATCCACATATGCCTGAAACCAGTGGCGTGCCCAAGGCGGGGTTAGTGGGGGTCATAACCTCCCAGTATTCCTAAAAAAAAAAAAAGAACATGAAAGATAGGAAAAGATGGTAAAATGAGGACCCACTAATAAAAAGAATATACATAACCCATCTCTTTCGAAAATTAGGGGCACGCCACTGCCTGAAACCGTTCTGTGACGATGTGTTCTCTGTAAGGAAAGATGCATTATCCCAGAACCGTCTCTAGCGATGTGCAGCGCATGCCACCGCACAGGCCCCTCGCTCTTTCCGAGGCCTCTTGCTTCCGAAATGTGCAAATGATATTACTGACTCGTGTATTCGTTCATTTCTTGTGCGCAGTGGCGGTGATTAAGGGCGGCACCCCCCCCCCCACCTTTTTCCACTTTTGCCCACGCACTATGCTAAACCTTATGGGAAAGTAAACTGTCCTTACCCCCCAGTTTTGGAACCTAAACACCGCCACTGCTTGTGCGAACGCAACCGCAGAGAACCTAGGCCTCCACGATGGTAGTGGTAACGTTGTCGCCTTGTAATCAAGGAGTCCCGGGTTCGATACCCGATGGATAGGCTTACCATACGTCCGGGATTAGCCCGGACAGTCCTGGTTTTTTAGTGCTGTCCGGGGTAATGTCCGGGATTGCAAAATGTCCGGGGTTGAGAATCTGAACATGAAAATAGCTACCGGTATTAAACATTTATATAATATTGAATTTTATGATGTTATTAAAACAAGGAAGCCATTTCTGAAAAAAGTCATATCTAGTAAAAAGTACAACTGAGTCAACTAAGAGATAATGCTACCTAGAACAGAGAGGTTTCCTAAACATCAGAAAATGTATTATTCAATTAAACACTTGCAAATTAATTGATTGGTTTTAGAAAATAATGTTAATATTCTTTCTTGTACAATTTATAGTTTAATGTTCCAATAAAATGTTAACGCTTTCAAGTAATTTAAATTTATTTTTATAAAAAAAATGAAATTCAGCAGTAACGAGTTGATTGCGAATATGTCCTGGGTTGGACCCAAAAAAATATGGTAAGCCTACCGATGGAGGCACAAAGTGGTTCGGATCCCACTTTACACTGTAGGTGGATCAAGTCCCGATTAGCCTTAGTGTGCATAAAGTGGACTTAAAATGAAACAACTCAAACTCACAGAGAACCTACAGGCCTAATACAACTAAAAGACCTAATGCATGCTAAAACACCCCATAATAAGTCATTTACATTGTCCGTGTGTGATTCATTAGTTAACCAGCAAGCATCTAATTGCCAATTATAATGATTATTCTCGTCTGTTGCAATGTGCCTAATAAAGTGACAGCGAATAAAATTGAGGAATTATCAGCACAGAAATGTTGGTGCGTACAGTGGGATCCATGAGTATTAACGTGCAAATTGTCCATGACTATTTTCATTAATTTTTCTCTTACATCCTGTCTGTTTTTAAGTGATGGACTTTATGTATGCTGGTGCAGAAGTTGTCAACAGCTTGTTTTGAGTTTTCTTTTAATTCTTGAAGCTCTTATTAAGTCAAATAAAGTGCACGAACATGGTGATGGACAATTTGCATGGTAAAAGTCATGGATCCCACTGTACAATGTAAGAAACCACTCACTTGGTTCTCCTCGGCAGGTGACGCTAGTGTTGAATTGCCTTCAAGCTCACTGCATTCGCTTATCTGCTGTCCTGTTTCCAATGTATGGTTTCGAGGCTTGACCATGCGTATGATGGCAATGCTGAGGCTAACTCTCATCGTGAATGACGTAAGCGCTATTGCAAATACCATAATACCTAATACAATACGGGCTGGTAATTTTCCTGAAAGAAAATGTTCTACGTTCATTATTTTAATATTTTTTGTTTTGTGTTCTGAGAGTATCTAACAAGCGTCAAAAACAATTTTATCAAATATCTTTCATCAACAAGGTGCGAAATCCTGAGGGGATGGAGGGGATTTTACTCACCAACAATCTTGGTCTCACAAATTCCCCCCCTACAAAAAATTTCGGGGAGGAGAGTTTGATAAATCAAAATATAAGCAATTAGTTTTGACTTCAAATATAATTTACTAAGAATAGTATCAAAAACACACACAAAGTAGTGTACTGGTGAGTGTTGAATGAGTTCTCTCTCTTTCTCTCTTTTCAAGAGATCATAAACAGATCAACACCAATAACAATATACGCACAATAAAAGCAAAACAAGGATGCAAGATAAGTATAACTATGAAATGATTGATTTATATTAATAGAAGCAAAAACCAAACAAAAACTGACTCATAAAACAACTATTATTTCAATCATTTCGTAATTTAGTATTAGTAAAGGAATTAGTTTGCTACTAAGTTCTACTTCATAAATTAATTCTTTTATATATATTTAATAATAATGAATTATTACAAATTTATTAACTAACTTTTCTATTTAATTTTATATTTTGTATTTAACAGTGAGATATGATATTTCTCTTTCGTGAGAATCACCTGATAGAGGAGAAGGTCTAAATATGGGCGAAGGTTTAAATATGGGTTTTGGAGTTATCAGCGCTCTCGGGTGCTGCAGTCTGGCAGAGGCTATTGGAACTGGTTATCTGTCAAGGACAAAGGTTGCGGCACCAATTCTCAAGAGAAAGTGGTGGTTAGTTTCGGCCTTGGACGCTGTTATAGAATTGCGACCTCTGAAAACTTTTTGCAGGTATGTTTTAACTCAGCGTTTTCTTCTCATCTGCTTTCAATAGGTTAGGCCTATGATATTAGCGGTACAGTGGGATCCATGAGTAATACCGTGCAAATTGTCCATGACTATTTTCATTAATTTTTCTCTTGCATCCTATGTGTTTTTAAGCGACGGATTTTTATGTATGCTGGTGCAGAAGTTGTCAACAGTTTGTTTTCAGTTTTCTTTAAATTCTTGAAGCTCTTATTGGGTCAAATAAAGAGTGCGAACATGGTGATGGACAATTTGCAGGGTAATACTCATGGATCCCACTGTACATAAAACAAATGTGGGCTTTTATAATGCCATGATTTGTTTGTGAAATATGTACCACAGAGAGCGAAAATAAATTGAAGAAGAAAAATAGCGTGATGGTCCAAATATGGGCTATGACATGAGGTCTAATGTTGAGATCACATTTTCAACAAATATTTGGATGTTTTCTTAATTTCGATTTTTCCCATTCCGCGTGATTTTCAAAACAACAGATTATTCAAAAATATGAATTTTATAATGTTTTAGCGATAAATGACTGTTTTTTAATTTTAATTGCTTTTTGTGATATTGCCACTAGTAGCCCATATTTAGACCACAATTTTGAAATACATCATTTTACAATTTTTTGGATATTGCTTTTTTTTTAAAAAAAATGGAGGCCTTCTATACTTTAGCATGCTATTACATTTAAGTATATATTTCATAGATATGCATTTTAAATTTAGACCTTTTCCTCTACTTGATAGTGGCAGACCCGTGTGTACGTAATTTTTCCAAACTGCACTAACTTCGGAAAACACAATAGCTATAATTTGAACAGAAAGCGATGGAAGGCAATAAATAATAATGTTTTATACTTTTAAGTGTAACTTGATGCAGAGCAGGTAGATTCAAGGGACTCCGCGCAACATAAAAATAATTGTTTATTACAAGTGTATAGGACGTTGGTGATTCCAATTGAGCAACTAATCTTATATTTTCCTCATATCATGGATTGTTTTGACATACCTAAAATATCCAAAATTACTGAAATCATATTCTAAAGAAAAGTACTACATAAAAATCGTATTAAAATGTTACAATCAAAAGTAATATTCACAAATATTATTTTATATGAAAAATGTAAATTCATTACAAGACCAAAATTCAATTAAAAGTAAACAAGAGAGATTTATCGCATATAATTTTATTGGATATGATTAAAAATTGCCACTAGTGTGATACTGAACATGAACACACACAGTTTTGTAATTAAATATAATGAACGTCACGCCCTAGCTCATCGAAAATGAAAAAAAAATAGATACTTTTATTAGCCTCCTGATTGGTTTTAACCTTAAGCATGTTCAGCTTATTGTCCTTACGTAAAAATACAAAATTTATAAATTATTTTTCTAGTAATTGTGATAATGTTTATGTTGTGATTATATGGTACACCTATACTTCAGACTAAGGAAAAGATTAAGATTTTTACATATCTGAAAAATGTTGGTTATAGGCCCCGCGTTATATTGAATACCCCAGGCCCCGTAAGCTAGAGCCGGCCCCAGGCCCGTAGCTAGAATTGATCTCCAGGGGGGGGGATCACGAGTTATCAGGGGGGCTTTGTAAACCGAGTCCAATTTTCAAAAGTTTAAGAGTATTAAATGAAGGTAAATTGAATTGAATATAAATTACTTTATTGCTGTCCGAGGTTCAGCTGTTGCTGGTCTACCACCTAATTCCAAAAAGTACAGATTAAAATTAAAATAAAATAAAATTCAAGATTACAAAGAAATTGAACAAGATAGTACAATAAAATACAAAAGGAATAAAAATTCCTTACTGCACACACTATACTAATTTTGATTAAACAGATATTTATATCACACAAGAAAAAAATGCACAATATTCAATCATAGTGCCTACTGTACAGTGGGATCCATGAGTATTACTGTGCAAATTGACCATGACTATTATCATTAATATTTCTCATAAATTCTTGTTTTTAAGCGATTAATTTTTATGTATGCTTGTGCAGAAGTTGTCAACCTCTTGTTTTGGTATTCTTTTAATTCTTGAAGATCTTATTGGGTCAAATAAAGTGCATGAACATGGTGATTGACAATTTGCACGGTAATACTCATGGATCCCACTGTACATTCCACCCCCCGCCGAAGCAATGAAACTCCCCTTCGTTCCGAAAACTTGGGAGCTGTTGAGCTTTGACACAGATGCGGAGGGAATTTGCATGATGACTTTAAAGTCACAGATTCCAACAGGGACAAGGAAGGTACAGATAAAGAAGCTCCCTGTGAAATAACTTTCTAGAGTCTAGAGAAGATAATCTTCTAAATACTTACCGCTACTTACCCTTCTCCGAACAAATGTAGGCTATTAGCTGTTGTTCACGTTCTGTGAATTTATCCTTCACCAAAGTTGTGAGCAAAATAATATCTGTTCTCTACATTTTCACTCTTAACTGCAAACAAATTACACAAAATAGTTTTGCCTAATGTCAAGGCGGCTGACGGCAGTGCCAGGGAGGGCTGATAGCCCCCCTGGGGTGTTTTTCCCCCACATTTTTATATTTTTGCTTGTTAGTCACCCTGGTTCTGATTTCGAACACCCCAAACATTTAGTGAACGCTACGCCACTACTCAGTGTATGTATTTACGCACTCACCACTTATCCTCTGACAGCAGGCCATGGTAGGTAGAGCCAGCCTCTTGGCTTCAATGCTACTGGAATGCTTCACCGTGTTTCTGTTTGCCTTTTGCAAGAAAATAACATATTTATCACTCTGCAAACAAGACGCGTGCTACGATACGCTCCTACAGGTTGTTCCGTAATTAATCAGAAGATGAAAACGGTATCTGGCGGATATTGTGTAACGGAGGAGCATTCAACAGTTGTTAATAGAATAATAGCTTTATCCATCCGAGAAGACGTGATGCAATTGTCACGCTTTGTGAATTGAATACTTCCAGTGCGTCCATTAAATCTATTGTTGATGCATACACTCACTCCTGCCTCCCTCCACCCGCCCGGTCTGTGTGTATAAGGGATGGGAGGTTGTCTATGCATATGAATTGAATAGCAAAAATTGTGTCTTCCAAAAGAAACGTTTTTTTTCTTTCTTTTTAAAAGTTTAAAACAGTGCTTTAAGCAAGAACATGGAACTATTTTTTAAGCAAATTAAATGTTTAAAACATTTGCCAAAATAACTTATTTTTTAATTAACCCTACAATTCATGATTTTTTTTTAATGAAATGAAAAAATATATTCTGTTCTCTAGACAATATATACACATGAAAAAATGTTTTAAAGAAATAAAAAGTTAAAAATATTAATTTTATGAACAATTTTCATAAATGTGACAAATGGCAACATCATGCATTGAGTCGTGATTATTTTTTATTCTTAGAATATACAAATTTCAACATAAAACATATACAAATGAAGTTTTATTCGAAAAATAGTGAAAAAATATTAATTTTATGCACAATTTTCATGTGACAAATGGCAACATCATGCATTGAGTTACTTTATAATTATTATAAGATATAAATTGCAAGATTATACAGGGTTGTCCACGATAAACTGGTCCGCCTCATATCACTTGGTCCCAAACAAAACTTTCTCCTAAACGCTAAGTTAATGTGCTCTAGAAACAAGAACATGAGCAGATACGGGGGAGGGGTGACGTAACCAGATGGGGAAAGTAGTGGAATGGGCGATTGTAGATGAAATAATTGATTGATTGTTTTGCTTTATTTTACTTCGCTTCTTGTGCCACTTTTGGCTAATTTGCGAAGATGGGGATGACTGATGATATGATGAATGGACATTCACAAACATCCATGCCCTCGCCAGGATTCGATCCCGGGACCCCTGGCGTCGTAGCGTGATGTACTAACCACTCCGCCACGGGGGTCGGCAGATGAAACAATAGTTTGTGAATGCCTGACAAGATGAGACGGTCCAGTTTTTTTTGTGCCCAACCCTATACATTTCGGATTAAAGGTTGTGTCCACGTCACTGTCGGCGAAATCAAGATCCAATTCGCTACCACTGGGGATTTCTAGTATAATGCTTTGTGTCAATGACCTCACACTCCCGCCGTCATCCACAAAGCGTATACGAGGGGCTGCTGAGAAGTATTGAGCCTTACCCAGAAACAAAGGAGGCTGAAATTTGCAGGGTGTACTCGTCAATTCTTGTATATGTACAGGGACGGCGCTACAGGGTGCTAGGGGGGCTTCAATGCTCAAGTACATGTTCTGGTTCGGATAGGTTGCTTTATTACAATGCGTTCTACAATCAAGGAGTAGGACAGCTGCAAATATGTCTGGATAACAGTGGCCACTGAGCCACTGATAATTTGATACTAAGCAATTTGTCAATTATGAGACGCCAAACTTGCTACAAAATCTGTTGCCTGTGTGGTACGTGGACGTATCCAGTGGCTGTGAGACTGGTCTTTAATTGGTGGAATATAAAGCTAAATGTGTGCAATTCAGTGACGTGCGGTGACGTCGACACTTGGGGTAGCAGTCAGTGGCGTGCTCAAGAGGGGATGATGTTGGTGTGGGTCACACCCCTATTCCTAAAAAAAAAGAATGTCAATAACAGGAAATATTGCAAAATGATGAAAGAGTTTTAAAAAAAAGTACACGTAAACCCCACCCACATTCGAAAATAAAAAAACGATTTGTTTTAACTACTAAGCCAGAGATCCTGGGTCCGAATCTCGGTCGGCTTGGCCATGAGTATTCTTTGTGTGTGTCCCTTCATCAATTTTATCGTATCACCTTCATATGCATATGAACTGTGGCTTTAACAAGACAATAAATATTGTGATTTGAATATAATTCGAAATGTGAGATTGATTGATCTATCTCTGCTAGACTAGCTACTCCTAAGTGCACGTCACTGGTGCAATTAATAGTCTCTGAAAATTGTATCGCTATATTTTGGAATAAGTCAAACTGGTGTGACAAAATTATTTTTTATAAGTAGGACGATGTTCAACATCTAAAGAAGCGTTATGTTTATTTCTGTTTGTTATTTCCTCATTCGAGTACCGACAATTGCGCGAGTGTTAGCGATGTTCTCTCGTTGGTTTCATTGTGCTCGTATCTATCCTTATCGCTGCAAATATTCGAGAGAGAGAAATAAGATGTTAAAGAATCAGAGAGTACACAAACTACGTAATTCTTAAATGCTAAGAATTGGAAAGTTTAAAATTGCGCTTCCAGCTCCAAAAGTCTAGCTATAAAACAGCTGCCTTGATATCAAGGGGTCCCAGGTTCGATCCTCCAGTGGAGGTAACATTCCGTTAAGTGGTTCGGATTGCACTAAAAGCTGTAGCTCTAGTCCAGATTAGCCTCTGTGCATATAGTGGACCTTAATACAAATCCATCAACTAATCATTTCAATACGGTGAGAAAATTGCTTGGGCAATTTTATTGCTCGCAGTCCTAGTTCTAAACGTTATTTAAATATCATTTGTGAGGTTAGAAAATAATTTCTGCAGTACCGTCACAGTGGCCAAATTTGATTCCATGCAGGAGAATCAATCTTTGAAGCACATCTAAAACTATTCATACAATTCTGATAAGTATTTATGCATAACTTATTCTGAAATAAAATTATAATTTTCAGAAGTTATTTTCTCTAATCAAAATGCCTAGTTTAAGAGTTGCAACAATATTCATTGATTTATGTCAGTGTATTTGTCTCCTAGTTCAGGTGAATTTGTTGTGAAAATATTTTTGTTCCTTGAGCGTGACACATCATATCTCGCATCTTCACCACTTTTAGCCCTAAATTCGGAATTCCAGTCGTTGAACAAGAAAACCTAAGATATTTCATCATGGCAGAGAAAATGATATCATTAACACACTTTCTATTAAAAAATGGCATTGTTTATTTGATGTCTACTTTATTAAGTTAGTGCCGGTTTTCTGAAGCATGAAAAAGTACAATCTTTCGACGCTCCCTATGTTGTGATTGGACAGTTTAGAGTTATGGCAGACTATGAGGCAAAAGGGAACTCAAAATAAAGACCATTCAGCAACTGCTTGCACTGGTTGAAACATTCAAAATTGCCTTTTACAAACTATATCCTTTGTGCTATTGAAATGTGCATACCCCCTTCAATAGCTGCTTGTGGAAAATCGAGTGGTAACAAGAGGTTGAGTGCGCTATCTGTTCAGTCCGTTGAAGAGCTTGCAAAATCTTTGGATTTAAACAAGGTTGTAGCTGCTCATAAAAACAGACGTATCTTGCTGTGGCTCATTTTCTCATTTTAGCAATTAAAGTACTGACACTCTTTACATAGAAATAGTATTAATTGTATATCCAGCGAGTTGGTAATGAGTGTAGTTTTATGGTGTATTTTGTACTCTTCATCTGAATAGAAAGTCTGTGATATTATATCCACTCACAAATGGCTTAGGAACAGAAAACAATATAATTATTGCATTGTATTTGACATAAAAGATTCGTGCCTAAATGATATTTTGTGTATTGTGGGACAAAATGCAACATCTCGGTTCTGACTTGTTATGACTTTAAAATATGTCACTGGTAAAATTAAACCGTAGTAAACTATTAAGTAAATACTTTTTAGCCGGTATAAGTTAGCCCCCCCCCAGAGAGTATGACTCCGAATTCTGTAGCCGCCCTACTCATTTCAAGCTGGCGCCGTCACTGTATATGTAATGCTGCAAAAGTAGACTTTCTATGATTTTAACTTCCCTTTGCCTTTCATGTCCAATGTGAAAATGGTAGCACCTCCAGAAAAGCTCTGCAAATACGTCACTCTGTTGCATGGCAATGCCTCGCCACACACTGCAGGTGAAACAATGGCGACACATACCTTCTTAGGCTCAGGGATGGCGACACCAAAATTTCCTGTGCCCACCCGATTACCCACCCAATCAAATTCAATAAGTACATATACTTGGAGATAGCTATATGAATGATTCGTTAAATAAGTGTATTCTGGTGTTCATAACATGTATATTTTACTTGTGAATATTATCTATGCTAGAAATGTTCACATATTATCAACCCATTAAAAGCCAATTTTGTCATTAGGAAGTGAAAGTAATTCTAGAGCTATTGAAGCAAAAACTGTGATCAAATGAATACTTCAATGATTAAAAGCAACTAGTAGGCTTAGGAGGCTCAAAAATTATGCAGGGTATGATCAAGATTAGATCAGAATTTAGGTTGAACTTGAGGACTGCAGCTCCGAGCCTCCACATACGTATATAAAGCCCGACCTGGGTATGGTTAAAATAATTTCCAAATAAACAAATAAAAACATCATCTTAGCGTTACTTCCTCCGGCAAAACTATTGTTTATTTCGACTTTTTAATTATTATTAGAATAATTTAATCATAATAATTTCTGTTCAAGGTCCGGGGTTTCACCGGTCCGTGGGAGATCCTGAGCCGGCGCCGCGGTGTCTTGAAACGCGAGATTCCTGGGACTCTGCGCGTGAAGGTCGCCCATCTGGCGCAGCAGGGAATCTTTATTAGCATCGGACAAAGGCTCCTGAGCCTTACGTTTTCTTATAAGGAACTGAAGCTTCTCGGCTTCTTTTAAATCACGTAAAAAGTCCGGGACGGAAGCATAGTCTCGCCTGTACGTCTCGCGCATAAATTCTGGTTGGAAGCCCTTGGTCAAGTGTTTGATAACTTTGGCCGTGGGCATGTTGGGATCGAGACGGTGCAACATTTGTTGCTTGTCGCGAATATACTCCGTGACAGCTTCGACGTCCGTGTGGAGGCGACATTTGATTTTCTCTTTCAGCTGCAATTTATCGGCCTCAATCTGTAAACTCGTCGAGCAACTGGGTCTTAAAATAATCGTAGGTCACTGCTTCGTCTACCTGTACAGCTTTCCAGCCATCGAACCAACTATTCGCAACTTTTTGACGTCATTCCATTCATTAAGCGTTGCGAAGCTGTCTACGAGGTCAAGAAAGAGTCGGGCTTCGAACAGGTGGCGACATTTCGCTAGGGGATCGTGTCGTCAAAATTAAAACTCTCTACGAAATCCGGACTCCCTACGAAATCCGGAATGCCTCCGAAATTCGGATTCGCTCGGAAATTCAGACCCCTGCGAAATCCGGATTTTTAAACTTTCCAAGATCCGGATTTTTTTTGCCATCCCTATTCGATACCCGGCGGAGGCACAGAAGGTTAGGATCCCACTTTAAACTGTAGGTCCAGTCCCGATTAGCCTTTCTGTGCATACAGTGGACTTAAAACACCAACTCAACCCACCAACCAATTTTTGAAGGGGCTTAACTCACAATAGTGTACTGATTCCATGCAATATAACCATAATGTAGAATAGTACCACAGTCGTGTAACTGAAATATTACACAACCCTTACGTAACTGTATCTGTAATGTTACTGAGAAGTTTCTCTAAAATTACAAATGTTATGTTATGATCGAGGGCATTTTTGTATTACCGAAACATACCTGAAACATTACTGTAATGTCTCGCAATATTGCTGCAATGTTTCAATATTTCAGGAGTTACGTAACAGTAATATGCATGAAACCATGTTGTCCTGCATGGAAAGCACATGAGATCATTATTAACATCTCCGTTTCTTATTCTTCCCCACTCAGTAGGATTCATTTCATTATCATTCCTTTTCCAGCTATAATATGACGTCATCAAAGATGGCCGCCATTTGATCACAAAATTGATCATATCACGTCCAATAATCTAGGCCATGCCACCCAACAAACTTAAAATTTTGATGAGATTGTTTACAAATATAGGATGTTTGATGCTGATTCAAAAAATGTCAATTTATTATGATTGTTCACAGTGACCTGCGGTGACGTCGACACTTGGGGTAGCAGCCAGTGGCGTGCTCAAGGAGGGGTTGGTGTGGGTCACACCCCAACCCCCTTTAGGGCCCAGTATTCCTAAAAAAAAGATTGTTCAATAACAGGAAAAGATTACAAAATGATGAATGAGTACTAAAAAAAAGTTCACGTAAACCCCACCCACATTCGAAAATAAAAAACGATTTGATTTTACTACTAAGCCAGAGATCCTGGGTTAGAATCTCAGCTTGGCCATGGGTATTCTTTGTGTGTGTCCCTTCATCAATTTTATCGTATCATCTTCGCGATTAGCCAAAAGTGGCGGAAAAACGAAGTAAAATAAACTAAATCGAGCAATCAATCAATGATTTGATTTCATTTTTGTTACTTAGCGTCGCTTTTTTGTCACATTTGGTTAATTGCGAAGATGATGCGATAAAATTAATGAAGGTACAAACACAAAGAACACCCATGCCCAGGTCGGGATTCGAACCCGGAACTCCTGGTGTCGTAGCTCGCTGTGATAACCACTCCCGCATAGTTGGTTGATTTGGTGTTTTAAGTCCACTTTATGCACAGAAACCAAACAGGAAACAAAACACACTTTTTTGTAGTTTCTTCAATAATATTCATTTGGCTTTTTGAGTTCTGAGATACATTTTTCATTCCAAATTATTTCATTATTCACTGCAGACTACAACACATAGGACAAGAATGCGCACTCATCACGGGTTCGAATCCTGGCCTGGATTGTTCATATGAGGTCCCTTCATCAATTTCATCATATCATCACTCATCCTCATTTACGCGATAACCAAATGTGGTTGAAAAGAGAAGTAAAATATACCAAACCAACAACAATATGAACGCGCGTTCTCTTGCCCAAATAAATACATCCGTATTTATGACTGTTAGAGGCCAAGAGATTAGTATATTTAAAAAAAAAAACACTACTAAAACGAGAGTGAGAGAGAGCCTGAGCACATATTTGTAATTTAATCATTATATATTCCATATTTGAAAAAGAAAAAAGAATGAAAGCATAACATTATTGTCTGCACATAACACGTTCCCCATTTCATAAATAATAAAACTACATCCCATATTATACATACATATTGTACAACGTGTAAAATGTGTAAATACAGAGAACTGCAGAAAATTTTCCCCTGAGTTCTTTAGAGGATTTACAAATGAATCGAAGGGAAACCAATCCCCTATCTGTCCTATAGGAGATAGACTGGGGGACCTGAGAGCACGGGCTTTCAACCATTACAGCGGGGAGAGGGGGCAAGGAAGGTAGACGCTGAAATCTTCCTTTTCTTTGGGGCGGCCGTTTCTACCTGGAAACTGGTCAGGCGGAAGAAGAGCGAGCTAGGGTATCCAGCCAGCTTTGTCCGCGGAGAACACCGATGGACGAGAAGAGCGTGGAAAAAAAGGTGTTGCATATGAGTTGTGGTGGCTTTAACAAGACAATAAATATTGTGATTTGAATATAATTTGAGATGTGAGATTGATTGATCTATCTCTGCTAGACTAGCTACTCCTCAGTGCACGTCACTGATTGTTCAAGGGGTTCAGAGTACCCTGATTTTCAAAATCTCCGTATACGCCTCATGCGGCTCCATTTTGAATGACACGCATTAACTTATAAATCATTGTATCTTACTTCACGTTTGTGTTAGAACCTTAAACCATTATCCTGCTCCGAGCGCTAGTTTGTGTTCTTATTGCGTTCTTATTATTAAGCGCATGGGCCCCCCTGATGGCGTAGTGCTGGCTTCGTCGCCTTCAAATCACCGGGTTCGATACCCGGTGGAGACACATACTCGATCGGATCCCACTTTAAACTGTAGATCCAGTGCCGTTTACCCTGTGCATAAAGTGGACTTAAAACACCAAATCAATCACAATCAGCACGCGCAAATGGAAATTTTTCGAACACATAAGGAGCACATATGGGGGACGAAGATTGAGCTGAATATCTGATAGTCGCGGAGAGGCGTTACCCTGTTCCGCGGATTTTGACATTTTATTGCGTTCTTATTAAGCGCGCACAAATGGAACTTTCTCACCCACATAAACGAACCTAATGAACACATACGGAGGACGAAGTTATAGATCATTATCTGAAAGTCGCGGAGAGCGTTACCCTGCTACGCGAAGCTACTTTGTGTTCTTATTGCGTTCTTATTAAGCGAGCACAAATGGAAAATTTTGGCGCACTTAAGGAGCACATTTGGGGGACGAAGTTGAGATCATTATCTGATAGTCGCGGAGAGGCGTTACTCTGCTCCGCGGATTTTGACATCTTATTGCGTTCTTATTAAGCGAGCACAAATGGATTTTTTGGCGCACATAAACGCACATAAGGAGCACATATGGGGGACGAAGTTGAGATCATTATCTGATAGTCGCGGAGAGGCGTAACCCTGATCCGCGAATTTTGACATCTTATTGCGTTCTTATTAAGCGCGCACAAATCAAAATTTTTCGCGCACATAAACGCAAAGTCTCGACAAGTTCGGCGATGGTCGCCGAGACGGGGGGGGGGGGGGGGGGTAACGGAGCTCCAATAGACTACAGTTCAGTTCAGTCGTTCGTTGGAAAGATCCGTTAGTTTGCGAAAGACTCATCATCAGAGACTGAAAATGTTGTATGGTCTTGCAACTTGTCTACTGTCGCACAGTAAATTCGTACCTGGTAATACATTAAAATTTAGATTGAGGAAGACTAAATCTAAGAGTTTAACTTGAGAATCATAGCATTAAACAACTGACTGGGATAATATGTAACGAAAATGATGTAGCGTTTTCCTACATTGCTATTAAGTGTGCGGTACGGGACTAATGGGATTAAAGTGAATAGAACATTCTCCACAAATGGTGTGATTTAAAAGCTTAGATTTATGTAATTATTGTGTTTACAAAATATGTCACAGTAGATTGAAGAAAGGTAGTTGTGTTTACTTATAAGTTAATGATATAATTAGTGTGGTTGAATTTATATTGAGAAATAAATTCACTAACATGTTCATGCATTCAATTTGCAACTAATAAACCAGTTATAATATAACCTCGTTTCAGTCATTTTATGATTTTGACGATACGTCAATGATTTAAATTAGACAATAATTCAAGTAATAATAAATAACACACCACTATACTCTGTCCAGCGATCTGTGTAGCAAGTTAACGTGAAGAGTAGGGGAGAAAGTGAGTGGGCAGAGCAGAGCAGTGTGAGCTGCTGCAAACAGCTGTATCTGAAGCCGCGTTCGTTCGCCGAGTCCTATCGAGTCACTACTTCCGCAGACAATTGTTTTCGTTTGCTTGCTCCAGAGCTTCTCGGGACAGAGTGTAGTTTCAAATATTTGCAGAAGCAGCCTTAAAATAAGTTTTTCTTAGTGTACTTTAATCTGTAGATGCAGGAGTAATTATCCTGTTTGTGCATAAAGTGGATTTTAAACGTTACTACAGCGCCTTGAATAACGTAGTGTGGAAAACTGCACAGTTCTGTGCGCTCTGGCTGGTTCCACTCGAAAATGATCCGCTAGAGGCGCTGGTGTTGAACCCGGTGCTTGGTATTCGTCTGCTTATAATGGAAGTAAATGGAGTTTTCGCTGCAACGTCTGATTCTTTTACATGAAGCATTTCTATGAATGTGATAATTGCTATGATATTTGGTACAGTGGTCGCGAAGATATTAACGAACATTCTAGACAGTCGACCACGTCCTGTTAATGTCATACTTTCGTTAATAATACGGGAGAAAAAATACGTGTGGAATGCTCTTGGCAACTAAATTTTTGTGTATGAATTAGGTTCATTATTATTATCATTATCATCATTTCTTTTAAAGATATACACACTGAAGCATTTGTATTTTGGATATTTACTGTCTCTTTTCTTCCGATTTAAACTAATTGCGGCGATGATAATAATGATGATTCCATGAAACGACAAGGGGAACCCCACAAAACTTTCTTAGTGCCATCGTCATGAGTGTAAGGAAACTTTCAAACCAATGGGACAAGCGACACGGGATGTTCACACTGTCACACTAGTGACACACACTTCCAGACTAAAATAGCATTCATTGCACATGAGGGTCCAAACAGCAAACGACACGTTCATATGGCATATTCACGTGCTACTTGTTACTTCGGTTGGAAAGCTCCTTAAAGGAAGGGTGCTGAGACCGAAGCGACGTGCTACAGGGGGAGTTCCCAACTAAGTTACAAGCGACATGGTGCCTTCAGTCTATTGGCAAGCGTTCGCTGCAAATTGTGCGAACAACAGATAGGCGACACGAAAAACTGCACATTACAACAACAAATCTAGGCGACATGATAAGTCGCACTTGTCGCTTTGTCGCTTGTGCGTCGCTCAAACTGGGCCATTTCCTCAATAGCTTGCAACATGTTGCCCTGGTTTGTTGTTTGTGCATGCGCGATGCAATGAGTGTCTTGCTTTAGGGAGATTGCGCACCAAAGCGAGAAGGGGCACGCGACACTTATCGCTTGAGGATTTCACCAACCGAACGCTGGCCTGTGCTTCCAATCATGCCGCTACGATGTGAAATGTTGCTCTTGATTGGCTCGTTTCCAAGCAACATATGTCGCTTCGGTGTGAAAGTTGCCTTGGACAGAAGGACCCGTGTCGCTTTGGTGTGAAATCCTCGTATCGTTTGTCGCGTGTCACTTTGGTGTAAAATCTCCTGGAGGAAACTGTGCAGTCAGAGCTTTTGTCCCTACGGTTCGAAAGGCTGCATTGATTACGGACTGCTCGCTTCCAAGCGACACTTGTGGTTTATCGCCTTGGTATGAAATATCTCTCAGGATACTATTTATATTCTAATAACATAGAAAAATAAAACTCTAGTACACAATCCAACACCTGACGTCCGGAATCACTTTGCGATGTTTCTTCTTGTGTTACGCATGCTATTTATTTATTAATTTTATTTTACTTTTCTTTCCAAATTAATGTCTTTTCGTGACTGCAAATCACTCCACAAATATAACTGTTTCCATCAGTTCACGTACCGCCTTTCAAGACAAACAAATCTACATAATATATTCCAAAAACTAACAAAGCCACATTACTTTCATAAGAAAATTAGCACCGACATTGATTGCACTGCCATCTATGTTTCTCATCCATCTGTGGACCCAGTTTCTTGGGTCGTTTTCCACACTACGTTATTCAAGGCGCTGTAACGTTACCTCACTTTTTTGTCATTTACTAAATTAAGTGCAGGGGCAGCAATAAGGGTCGTCCAGAGTAGGCCATTATCTTCTCTGTGGCCAGAGTCCACCCAAAATCAGGCTGGTCCACTCTGTCAAATTGAAGTAGGGAAATTTCATGATAAAAGTACATTTTAATATATTTGGTCCGCCCAAATCTCTGACAGTCTTGCAATAGTTTACCCACACCAGAAAGTCTGGCACTATTGCTGATTGTGTATTCTACGCACAAATTTAGGTATTAGTTTCCTCTTTTACCATTGTAACTTTATGAACTTACAGTCTTAGTGGTTCAAAATATATCAATCTGCTGTTAAAAGATTATCAATTCTTTTATTTCTTATTTTTAGGCAGATGACGTTAATAGAAAAACAATAATGTTGATTAAAATATTTGCGTCAAAGTTGCTGTAGGCTTGTGGTAATGGCTGCAACTACTTCACCTCCCTACCCATTACCTCAGTGGCCTGAATGGAATGACAATGACATAATCAATGAAAAATGGGATTCAGATGTTCTTCCACCCACAAGTGCTACAAAAGGAAAAGGACCTGCCACTGTTTCTACGGTATTCTTTGAGCTTTTTTATTATTTAAAATAATTTTTAAAAGTACTTTCAATAAGTTAATTTCTGAACCTTGTTATATGTCACAATTAGGGACTGATGAGTCTCTGGTTTAATTTTTATAATTAGAATTAAGCTAATTTTTACATCTTACAATCAGCATCCATGGTTTCAGAGAATAATGGTTCAAATTTAGTCATTCATTTTTTTTTATTTTGTTCATTAGATTGGATTTACTTTTATTCATGAATCACATGTTTGCACATACATGCTGTGATGTGAGACATGTCGACCAAACTTTACAATGGAATACTGTTCTACAATGCAGAATATACTTTCGCTTATTACAATTCATTGATTGGAGAATTTGTAACTTTTTTACTAAACTAGTGAAACAGGTTTGGATCCATTAAACCCTCCCTTTCACTGGCTTACATAAGATTTTTTTTCTGGGGGGGCTGGACTTGTAGAATTGGATGGTGCATCCAATTTTTTTTTTAAACCTAACAGTGTCACAGGAAAGTTTTTCATTTTGGGGGTACAAATCCACCCTCCCCACAACACACATATATGCACATACATAATATGGTAACATGGAAATTCCATTTTAGAATAGCACACAGGGATTTCCTTTTTTTATTATTTTAAAAAGAAATAGTTCCTTCCGAAACATATTTTTATTAATAATAATTGTCTTAATAAGGTTACAATTAAGTCATGCAATATTTCATTTAATACAATATTAATACAAATAATGGATTTATAAAGCTCTAGACGTCATTCTGAACTCATTTCGAATGCGATGCAATGGAAAAATTAGAATTTTGTCATGTGAAAGTAGTGAACAAAGATGCATCTATTCATTTTAATATAGAGTGCAATTTGAAGGGGTGAATAGGAGGGATTTCTCCCTCTGTCTTGGACCATCAAACATCTGCTTATGAATGACACATCTCAACCAGGGATCATTATTTCCAACGCAATGGATATGTAAAGCATATTATGCAGCCCCTTCCTCCCCCCCGTGTTCGCCAGTGCTCCCTTTATATAAGTTATGCATTGGTAGTTATATTGGGTTAGGAAAATCATGAGCAATTTAGTGATATATCAGTTTTGCTATCACTGATAGGGTTCCACCAATAATAAATATGTAACAACATTGTGTTTGATAATTGTAATAGTAATGTACTTTACTGCCTTGAAACGGGTAATACTTTTGCTTGTGATGTAGCCTCAACAGCCAGCATCTGAGAAAAAGTTCTTTGAAGACCCGAGTGGAAAAGTTAAACTCCCGTCCGTTCTGATGGTGGCCCAGTGGAAACGTTTCAGTGAGTTCATGAACAATATCCAGGTGTATGCTGAACCACCTGAAGGCTTGGATTTTGTTGCTGTGAATAAACATCTACTGCACAGTGATGTAAGTATTTAGAAACTTGTTCAGTGGAACTTCACTTGTACATTCCTAATGTGCCAATATCTAAATATGTAGCCATGTAGTTAGTGTTCTCGCCTTTGATGCAAGTGGTCGTGGGTTTCATCCCCGGTGGGAGCTCCCAAGATTTCAATGTTGACCTAGCAACACCGGGGAGCTACTTGAAAAGAAAAAGCCAGAAAACAGCAGGGACGCTACTTGATATGCTGACCAGACATCTCCCAATAAAAAAGCCATTTGGCTGTCAAAGGGCTGTTCTGCCATGGGCAGTGCCGGATCTACAACCTGCAAAACCCCGCAGTGCGGGGGTGCCCAGACGCAAGTAAGCCTTTAGGGGGGGCTCAGCCATTGACATAGTAGAGGGTTCGTATATGCGAATATAAAAAATAAACGTAGTTACTCAGAGGTAGAGAAACAAATACAATATCACAGGTAAAGTTAAAGTTCCCTGTGCATGTAGCACCGTGCCATTGATTTGATTTGAATTTAAAATTTTGGGTGCGTCAGCACTTTGGCTATTTTGCACCCGTCACATTATACGGGGTCCAGCCCCTTACCATAACTCAAATAGCATAATTGCAGTGTCGTGTTACTAAAATATTAAAATTTTCTGACTTTTGTCAAAAGCTGAGGCTGTAAAGGGGCACTCAGCACACACAAGGACAAGAAAACAGGACAACACACACAATTATACTGGCCGTAGGTCCAGTCGCCAGAGCCTCGTTCGTCTGCAAAATGCAGTCCAGGGTGTACTACGTGGAAGTGAGGTTGACTTTTGGGCGCCTATGTGGAAGGTCGCCCCTTTCACCCATAGCACCGTGCCATGAAGGCACATTTAGGATATGTGGGGACAGGGTCCCACATATTTTCGATGCCGGACATCTTGGAGGTGATGTAATCAGCACCATGCTCCGGCTGCATTTACACCTCCCCCCCCCCCAATGGGTACCATTTGATTTGATGCTGGGTGGACCCTGGATCAGCTTTTTGCAGGGACAAAGCCAGAAAAATTCCGACCTTACATCAATCAGGCTACAATTTCATGAGAAAATAGTGTGATATATGTATATCACATCACCACCGGTGTCGAAACGGGGAGGGAGGGGCATAGGGGCCTGGGCCCATCCAGTTCTCGTCTGACCCCCTTATAAGGGGCCCAATGCATATCTTCCAACATATTGCATAACTTTTGCACACAACAGGTGGGAAATTACACAGGATTCTGCTCTGAAATGGGCAGAATCAATAATGTTGGACTGTCACTCAGTTTGAGGGTGTTTCTTGTGTCTGTGAATTTACTATTTCAGTATTTCCTTTTTCAAACTGACAATGAATTAAGGAAAACGCATGCCATATTATAAATGAATATGTGGGAGAATAGAGGAAGAAGCATGGGAATACTGCAGTCTTCATGCTCTTGAATGAGCCAGTCCATTGCAAAATAGGCTCCTATGTTTCCCTTCGGAAATGTCAAAAATCGCTCACCCAGATGAAAATTTTATCTTGGGGCCTTCCTTTTTTATGTAAATATGAGAGAAAATATTAAACTCCTATACAGGATTGTAAGAATAGGTATTATAAACAGAATATGATAATAAATTCTCAGTCAAAAGTTACATGTAAAGTATTATCTTGTATAATTAGAGTGGTGCAGTGAATTTTATGTCCAGCTAATAATGTTCGATGTACTCTGATATATATGTTTTGTTATCAAATACAATTACTATTTTTCAAAGGTTAATTCAAGTGTATTAGGAAAAAGGACAAGGAAAGAAAATTGCCCCTTTTCCTGCAAACAGAAAGAAATCAGTATTTATGCTTTACTTAGCTTTATCACCCCCCCCCAAATCTCTTAACAAATCTGCACCTATGCACATCACCCCTTCCCATTTTTTAAAAAAAATTGAGTTGAATTCAATATTACGGCCACTAATATGATGGACATCTGCTTGGAACACAGCAATGTGGTTCCCCCTAAGCCTAACCTGTTTCTATCATGACCAATTGTATCCAGCCTAACTCCTTTACTTTTTATAGGGGTGTTAACAGATTTTTGAATCACCCTGTAGGCCCTCGTGTCAACATGAGATCAAGAATTACACACACAGACATTATACAATGTGTATATATATATATACACACACACAGACACATACAGAGCATTCTGTGACATTCGCTACGAGACTTCGGGCCGCTTGCTGCTGAGTCTCGTAGCGAATGTCACAGAATGCTCTGTATAATTGTGTGTGTGTGTGTAAAGGTAGGTAGAGGGAGCCTTTGGTAATATTTTGCTGGGGGTCCCAAGATTTGTAGATCTGGCACTTGCCATGGGCCATCAAAGGGCTGTTCTGACATGGATTTCTCTTTTTAGTTTAAAAATGTAGGGTTAGTTTGTGATGAAAGAGATTTGAAAATTTTGTTCCTCTCTTTGCTTCCAATACCCAATTTTTTTTTTATTATTTTTTTATTTTTTTTTGTATTGACTGAAATGTGGTGTTCTAAATTTCATACACAAATCATTGATAAGTAGAAGAAATGTCTCCACAGCCTTAACTTTACCATAAAAATAAGATTAAGCAAATAGACATGTATTGCCTATAAGCCAACATCTGTGGAAGAGTGGTTAGCACAGCATGCTATGGTGCCAGGGGTCCTGGGTTCGAATCTCAGCCTGGGTGTTTTTTGTGAGTGTCCCTTCATCAAGTCCATCACATCATCTCTCATCCTCATCGTCGCAATTAACCAAAAGTGGCAGAAAAGCTACGCTAGACAACAAAAATCAAATCAATATTGACAGAGTGCACCAAAGAGGAACATCCCAGATTGGAAATCAAACCTTTGGTAACCAGGTCATGTGTTGCACAACTCACATTGTTATCGAAACTGCAAAATTTATTTATTATATACTTATTTTGTAGACAAAAAATATTGTGATTTTTTTTTTTTTTTAGAGTTTTTGCTTTAAGTCAACTTTATGCTAATCAGGACTGGACCTACAGTTTAAAAAGTGGGATGTGAACCACTATGTGCTTCCACCAAGTATTGAACCCAGGATCCCTTGATTACAAGTCAACAATATTACCACTATGCCGTCGGGAAGGCACATTTGTTGTTTGCACTGCTTTTCAACTGAGTCATCTACAAATGACCTTTACAATAAATATAAAGTGCAGTGGCGTAGCGTTATAGTACCCCCATACGCCCGGCGTTTCCAGATTTAAAATTTCAAAAATGCGTAAATGCTGTGAATATAAAGTAAAACTTGACTAATTTCATATATGTTTGACCTTCATGGCATTATAATAGCTATTTTTCGCGATCCGCTTGCAACGCTCCACTCTCAACACTCGTTCTAGCATCTTTTTTTCAATGCCTTTCCTGGCCGGATGCCGAGCAGGTTTGGCGTAAAAGACTCTATATTCCTTGCTGCCTTTCTGGAGGGAAGCTTCGATGTCTACAGCACGCGCGTAAATGCTCTCTCATACGCCAGCGTACGGAGCAGCAGAGGTCTACCGTGATTGGTTCATTTTACCCTTCCTGCCTTCTGAAGCAGACGACAGCGGTAGAATTCCTACCTGGTTCTTCGCGCTCATGCAACTCGTGCTATGTGATACTACAGTACAGAATATTGACTGACGTAATTTTACCAATCTCAAATATACCACTTCTTAATGACCACTGCATTGTATAATTTATGACACGAACAGCGATGTGCATTAGAAACTAAAAGATCAACACAGTTTTTGTCAAATAAGTTGGTGAAGTCCTCGTGTTAGAAATTCAGCGTGTGGCTGCTCTACCACTTAACCCGCAAAACTATTATTTTTTTTATTGTTATTATTTTTTCGTTATTATCTAACTGCTTAATATTGTGTCAATGGAAATGTTTAGCATTCATTTGAAAACTCTTAACATCGAATTGTCTCTGGACAAAATTATTTTAAAATGTTTATCAGCATTCTCAAGATGTAATAAACAGTGGTCTGAATTACTAATCGGCACTGTTACGTCAGTAGAGTGTACGATATTTGGATCATCCACCCACCTCCGTGTCAGAGTGCTTTGCACAGTGTGCCAAGATGACAGAGGTCCCTGGTTCGAATCCCAGCGTGAGCACGAGTGTTCTTTGTCAGTGTCCCTTCATCAATATTATCACTCATATTCATATTCGCAATTAACCAAAAGTGGTAGAAAAGCGAAGTAAAATAAACCAAATCAATCAGTAGTTGGATCATCCACAACAATGACGTCTACTGTTAAGCAGAGGTGCTTGTGATTCAGATAGGTGTTTAATGACTTGCGTCATGCAGAAAGATATAAAAAAAGGTATAAAACACCAGAGTTCAAAACATTTGTGGCATAGTGAGGCATCTAATTTTCTAGCTAAAACATGCATGGATGATGTTTTATTGAAAACCCAGCTGACTTCAGGCAAATAAACAATACATGTGGGGACTAATACCATAAGTAAATTATTAAGCAAGAAAGGGTTGACCCTTCCTTCGGACTTGGCGTTCCCACCCGAAATGTCCATGCTACGCCACTGATAAAGTGACAGTTATTTTACTTATTAGAATTGGATGTTGAAATGTTATTGTATGAGAAAATTTCATGTTCATCCAAGTTGATATGAATGAATAATGAACATCCACATTGTAATTTTAATAAACAGAGGAATTTGATGTAGTGTACTGCTAAATTAACTATTATTTTCATAATAAGATAAAGAAATAGCATAATAAGTAGGGGTAGAATTTTTATGACCTAAAATTTTAGAAAATGTGCCCTTATAACTGGACTGTTACAAACATCAATATGTAACATATGCTGAGATATTTTCACATACGTACTATTTTTAGTTCACTTTATGGGCGCTGAGTTGCAATGCACAATGAATACTTTCTGTAAATTTTCAAATAAAAATGAAAAAGATTTTGCTGCAGTCCAAAAAAAAAAAAAGTCTAGTGAACGTGGGAGTATGAACGAATCCACTTCGTAAAGGACTGTATATTTCTTGAAAAGGCGCAAATATACTGAATATGACCGAAAATCCATCAAAATATGTAAAAATGTTCAAATATACCAAAATATGCCTTTAAAAGTGCCTTAATTTAATCAGTTTCTTCGTAATATGTTTAGGGAACATCACCCTTACCTAAAAAAAAAAAAAAATAAGTCATGAAAATTCTAGCCCTAGTGATAAGTATTTAGTATTGTGAAAAATATAGGAAAATCTCAAATTTTCTCATGTGTATTTTGTCTTGTTGTTTGAGTAGGTATTTGAGTCACGCACTGTAAAGTCTCACATAAATAACATTGTTGTTGTTATATTTTCCGTAGTTGGTGGCAGAAGTAATTTCATCCATAACCAACCTCTATCACATAGCCAACATGGACCCTTTTCCTGTAGAGGGCGAAGGCCCTAATTTTGTTCCAAATGCTGGGCCCATCTGGAGGCCGTGGCACCATGTCTACTCAATGTGTAAAGCAGGAAAAGGGCAACCGCACAAACCATTGATTAACCCATATGGGAAGTATGTGGTCCGACTCTTTCACTTGGCAAGTTTCACATTTTTCTACCTTTGAAAAGTATTTTGTGACCAGACATATTTGCATGTGTTATTTATCTTTTTTCAGCCTAGGAATAAAACATTTGAGGTTGCTGTGGTCCAGTTGGATAGGTGTCTGACTGCCGTGCAAGAGGCCAAAATTCGATTCCCAGTCCGATTCAGGTGGGACTTTTTCCAGCAACGTCCCTACGTGGAGCAGCTCTGGGATTCACCCAGCCTCTGTTAAAAGGTTAATTGGGAGGAGGGAGTAAAGGTGGTGCTGATCGCATGATCTCCACAAATGGCCAATGCTGTGAATGTGTGGAGTCCTGTATCTACGTCCTGTCGACCTTTGTGGCATTATGGTGAGATGAGAACAGCACGCTACAACAACAGGGGTGTCAAGTTCGAATCCCAGCCTGGGCATGGATGTTCTTTGTGAGCATTCCTTCATTATTTTCATCACTCCATCAGCCAATGAAATCAGGATGTGCGTGAAGAACTTTGAAACTACGGGAAGTGCATTGAAGCAGAAACCGACAGGTTTCAGATGTTGGACCGTGTCATGGACGATTTCTGTCGTACATTGTCCGAGTGTCAATGACAAAATGGTGGTCACCTTTAGAACGAAATTTTCAAAATATGAACGTGACTGCATATTTTGCAAATGGCAATGTTTAAGGATGTAGTTGACGTGTTTGTAGTTTTTTAAAAAATAAAACGTAGTGTTCATTTCGTTGTTTAAAAATCAATGTGTAACATGTGCTGAGATATTTTCACATACGTACTATTTTTAGTTCACTTTATGGGCCCTGAGTTGCAATGCACAATGAATACTTTCTCTAAATTTTCAAATAAAAATGAAAAAGATTTTGCTGCAGTCCAAAAAAAAAAAAACCCTCGAGTGAACATGGGAGTATGAACGAATCCACTTCGAAAATGACTGTATATTTCTTGAAAAGGCGCAAATATTCTGAATATGACCGAAAATACATGAAAATATGCTCTTATCACGTAAAAATGGTCAAATATACCAAAATATGCCTTTAAAAAGTGCCTTAATTTAATCAGTTTCTTCATAAGATGTATTTCTATACACCCCTTATTTTATTTGTACCCAATGAAAGAAACAAGCATCCTGATTTTTTATTCGTTATTTTGTTAGGGTTGCTGGAGAAAAATATATGTGGATGATTCTGTACCATTTAGTGAGCAGGATATATGCTTGCTTCCACTTACACCAGACAAAAATCAAGTATGGCCACTACTTATTACGAAGGCTGTTCTGAAGATAGCTGCTCTCACGTCCTCAGAGGCAAAACTTGTGGACTGCAGTGTTACTTCATGTTTGACGGGTTGGCTTTGTCAAGAAGTAGATTTTAAGTAAGTTGTACTATTACTACTATTGTACAGTTCAGTTTTTGTTGTTCTTCGTTAAAAGTTTTGCTGATTAAGTAAGTCTAATTTTGAAAACAAACTAGAAAAGAGATTCAAATTAGATAGCATAACATAATTTCATAACCTGGTCTTCTATATTGCAGCGAATGTTGGGAGTCTTCGTCCACATGATAAAATCAGAATAAGTTGTTCACAAATGAGATTTTTGCGGTCCTTAAGTAGAGTTGCCTTACAAGTCAAAATTAGAAGTGAAGAAATCCAAAATAAGTGGAAGGTCAAAGCAATGATGGAAGAAATTAAGAATTATCAGATAAAGTGGAATCAACATGTTCTGAGGATTCCAGATAACCGTTTGCCTCGAAAAGTATTGAATTACAGGTCAAAAGGAACAAGAAATTTATGAAGACCATATCACTGATGCAGTGATCTATTTTTTGGTTGCAGAACAGGCTTTTACCCAGACCTCCAAGAGGAAGAAGAAGAAGAATTTTATAAATAACTTCTTGGATTGTTATAGCTTCAAGAACCACTCAAAACAAGAGAGCAAACACAGTCGCAACATACCATTTGACACCGAAGGAAGCCTTTTGCCTGGACATTACCTGCACCCTTCTCTCTTCACAAAACACATTTGTAGCAAGTGGCAACAGCTAGCACACTGTTATATTTATCTCCCCAAATTACAGAAAACGCACACACACACAAATGAACATGTCTTTGTAAGATGATCTGGATTGTAAAAGACAATCGAAACTTTACAATCCCTATAGTTAGTGCCAGTGGCGGTGATTGGGTTCCAGAACTAGGGGGCAGGGGTCCCGGGTTCGAATCCCGCTCAGGCTTGGTTGTTTGTGAATGTCCATTTATCAATTTCATCACTCATCCCCATCTTCGCAAATTAGCCAAGTGGCACAAAATGCGGAGTAAAATAAAATAAATCAATCAAAACCAGGAGGGGACAAGGTGCCAAAACTTGTGGGGGGGGGGGGCAAAGACAGTATATTTCCCTTTGTATATAGGGTTTAGCATAGTGCGGAAGCAAAAAGGGGGGTAGCTACCCCCCCTCGCCACCACTGGTTAGTGCATATTTATTATTTTCTCTTCAAATGTTAACGGCTTTCTATTCTGACAAAAACATGCTTATTTTGTGGGTGATCTAAAAAATAAAAGCCCAAAAGACCCCATACTGATCTCTTAACTTGTGATCGCCTATAGAGACTGGAAACAGCAAATTATGATGTATTATTATTATTATCATTACTACTACTACTATTTTAAATGAAGATGTTATAAAATTTTATTTATGGATCCCAAATATATTCAGGTAATTCAGAATCATCATCCTTTCTAGAAAGATTCTCGATCTTTTCTGCAGCATTAAGTTTCAAAGGTGGTGGCTTATCCCATTTGTGAAAAAGGGAGCTTCATAGCAAGTCAATATTGCCATTCTCGCTATTTCATTTCTTGCAGCATTCTTCTGAAATGAATGAAAGCTTCTACACATTCAAATCTTTAACGAGATTCATTGTCTAACTGTTTCGTTATTGTTGTTATTAAATTTATTCCATCATTCCAACTTTAACGTTAGTCAAACTAAAAGTAAATATCTGATGTAGGAATGTGTTCTCCTGAAACGTTACATCAAAAATTGTATTTAAATGTGCTTGTGATATTATTTCCCCCAGGCAGGTGCCTAATGAAAAATTGTGGCCAGTCTTCACTTCCCATTTGCCCAATTACAAATGGCCACCACTTCCAGAAGAGGTCGTGGCCGACGGAAGCAAGAAGGAGGAAAAGAAAGTCGAAAAGGGGAAGGGCAAGAAGGATGATAAGAAAGCCGAAAAGGGAAAGAAGGAAACTAAAGGCAAGGGAGCGGAGGCTGCAGGAAAGGCATCTCAAGGAACAACCCCTCCACCGATAACTCATTATTGTGTTGTAATTGGAGTGTTTGCAGAAATGGAAGAGGTATGGATCATGTCACACATAAACTTGAATTAATTTGGAGCTTTGTGATATGCAACATAGGATTCAATTATGGCTGAACCAATACTGATGGCAATGTATAGATATCGGTTGATATTAGTGGTATCACTATCAGAAAATATCTGTTGGAATCAGTGGCGCCAACTTTATGGGCCAGTGTGGCTCGAGCCCACCTAATAATTTGAGTGTTCATATATTTTAGGGATGGGCTGATATGAAATACCAATAAAGTACTGATATACAATTTACTGATCCGATATAAGATCCCAAATGATACACGAAGAACCCGAATGGTTCATTGATCTCCTTAATAAATGTGTGTTTTGGGGTGACTGCTCTAAATTATAAGATATTTATAGAATATCAGATCGGTAAAATAATTGATAATTTTACTGATAAACTGATACAATGATATGCCTATATCAGCTGATACCAATGAATTTGTCCCATCCCTAGTATATTTCATTTTAGGAATAAAGTTCCCGCTCTTAAGAAAATAGAATGTTTCATCATTATACATGTAAAGAATTCTCACAGCTTAATTACTGACAGTGTTATCAAAATATTTCATAATTATGTATTTGTTACATCTCTAACATGATACTTTTCAGCATGCTATATTATTTACACTGTCCATGGTCACATCGTTGTTACGAAAGTAAGGGAAAATAAGGTCTTATGGCCAGGATGAGGATCGATAGGAATAAAAACACGCAAAATAGGCAGGCAAGAAAGCACCGAAATATAAAAAAAAGAGGCCCTAAAAATTATGCTATCATTTTCCTGGATCGGAAACTCAAAAAGCAGCAATCTTCAAAAGATACACTTATGACTAAAATAGGCAAAAACAGCGACTATTAAATTCATGTATTTCTTTCAGAAATGACCTGGAACAGCCTTTAAATCTAAAAGCCTGCATTTTCTGGCCAAGGAATAAAAAATAAATTCGGGGCAAATCCTCAGCTTGCGTATAACATATATTATTGCATAAAATTAGAAAACAATCTTCAAAGTTCAGCCCTCCCTACATTTCTCAAACGTTGGAATTAATTTACATTCTGTCAATACTTCTGCCATTTTGGTCAACATCTTTGCAGAGTCTAAATTATCCTAGAGACTTCATCTAATTATTTTTGTATTATGAGTATGCATTTTTAAAATATCTAGACTCTCACACCTTTCTTCTTTATTTTTCAGGAAAATTGTCCTCTTCCTGAATATGGACCCTGTTGCAGTCACCGCTTTTTTGTTCTGCAGTCACGAGACATTTCTCTTGAACGTCCACCTTCTCGACCTAACACTCCTCTGTGGAAGAGGTACAGGTGGAAATCTTGGGCTGCCCGGAAAGGGATTATTCCAGGTTATACATATTTATTAAACATGTATTTGCGATGAAAATTTGTATGAAATTTCTCTCTTTGTGACATTCGCATGCTTGTGAGAGTCAACCTCTGTGGCAGAGTGGTTGGTATAGCTTGCTACAACGCCAGGGGTCCCGGGTTCGAATCTCAGCCTGTACAGGGTGTTTTTTGTGAGTGTCCTTTCATCATATCACTCATCTTCATATTCGTGATTAGCCAAAAGTGGCAAAAATGTGAAGTAAAATAAACCAAATCAATCGATCAATCACATGTGCTGTAAATCTGATTTTTTAAAAAAATATATGGACAGGCCATGTGGCATGAATGGGAGAGGAAAGAAGAGTTGACAGGATTCTTATTGGGAAACCTGATGGTAAGAGACCTGTAGGAAGGCCAAGACAAAGATGGAGGGATAACGTTGAGATGGACCTAAAGGAAATTGGTAAAGGATGAAAAAGATTGGATTGATCTTGCCCAGGATAGGGACAGATGGAAGGCTTGTGTTGCTGCAACCATAAACCTTCGGGTTTAAGGTGAGGAAGGACAATTTCCACTACATCTTTCTCGCTGGGGCAGCTGCTGATCACTGTTGCCTACTTTGCTCTTTTGGAGCCAGATCTGGTTCTTTCGTGCACTCGTTTGACTGTGAGCTGTGGCACCCGCCCTCTACCCCACCATGATGCCACCACTGGCTCCGGCCCATAAGGACAAACTTTTGCCATGAGTGTACATTTTGCACGTGACGTCATATTCATATATAAGCTGCGGCACCCACCCCTTCTTTCCTCCCCAGGTATTTTTATATATAGCACTGTGGCTAAGGTGAAGATGAAAATATTATTATCCGGGATTCCTTTATTTTCGATTTCATATGAACATCATTGGATTATTGAGATAGGTGATGCCGCAAAATCTAGGCGGTGAAAACTAAGAATAAATTGCCATCTATTTAAAGCTAACGGTAATAGCAACGCCCCCACCCCTCTGACACCTAAAATTACCCTAGGAGGCACTTTATGCAGCCTTCGTTAATCTAGCTCCTCGAAAATCATCTTTAGCTCTATGAATGGTGAAATGTAGCTCTTTATGCACATCAGGTTTGGCAACACTGCCAGGATGGCCCTATGAGGCAAGGAGAAATGCACTAGGTTTATGGGTCCATTATTTTATTCGTTCTCTCGGGAATATCAAACATCCAATGACGTAGAAAAGTACATGGACGGAAAAAGGACACGTTGAACTATGTCATAGTAGTAGGAAGAGTAGGAACTCCCATTTGATTATCCGTAACTTGAAGTTGAATCTATTTCTCGTACGGAATACATGGGATTCTGTAAATACTTATGTAATCATATTTTTCAAACATCGTGTCTAGCTTACTAATCAACTTGAAAAACAGTTTCCACTTGCAACACGGAGAGAAATTCATACTCTCTTGCATACTAAACCCTTTTTTAAATAGCAGTGTCCAATCCGACGATATTGAAATAAATGCACAACTAGTGCGTAATTGTCCCTCCTTGCCTTAAGAAGGATAGAGAGTTAGTTAGTTAATATGATAGTTGGTAGTTAACCTTTTCAGTACCAAGCATCTCGATCGAGATACCCAAAAGTAAGCCTCACGGTCCTAAACATCTCGATTGAGACGCTGTGTCAAGGTCGTAGTTTTTACGTTATAACTTTTCTATTTTTGGCTAGAATTTCGATTTTTTTTTATATTGTTCCTAACACATGTATTTAACAGAAATGTTTCTTGCACCTTTTTTTTTCTTCATGAAAATGGAGGTGAAAAGGTGGGAAAAAGGGACTTCTCTTTTGCGTCTCTTTTCAAGGTCAAATTTTTGCCGACAAAGGAAGACGGGCTTTGTTGTTCTAAAGCAATGCTTTTCACTCCCGCCTGTGAACTGCATTTGAAGGAAGCTTGTTTATC
The DNA here is from genome assembly GCF_977018435.1 of Lepisma saccharinum. Lineage (NCBI taxonomy): Eukaryota > Metazoa > Arthropoda > Insecta > Zygentoma > Lepismatidae > Lepisma > Lepisma saccharinum. The sequence continues at coordinate 4,611,874 of NC_139248.1, read as the reverse complement.
AGTATCCGATGTCAAAATGAAAGTTTTCTGTGAGGGTGCAAGCAGGGGGTGGGGGGAGGAGGAAGACTGGTTGTTGAATCTGCGTTGTGAGAATGGAATTTCGAAGTGCGCTGGAGGAAACCTTTGTTTTTTTAGCACAAGTTGTGACAGGGGTTACCCTGCATTGTCTAAAATTAGAATTTCAAGCAGCTGCAAGAATCGGTGCTCATTTTTCACTGCGTTCTAGCTTTTCGTCGGTGAATGTTCTGCGTAGGTGTCATTTTGTGCCCAAGTGCGAGGACATTTTTTGGGTGAAGTGACAATTTTTTAAAATAATTTTTGGGGGTTTTCTCCCTTCCCCCTCCATATACTCTATGTGATCAGAAGTATCCGGACACCGACCTGGAAATATAGTACAAGTTTGGGCAACTCTTCATTGGGAACACTGGCAGTCAATACAGTGTAGGCCCACCCTTAGCCTTGATGACAGCGTTCACTCTCACAGGCATACTTTCAAATCAGGACTCTGCACATGCCAGTCCATTAGTGGGACGTTCTTGTCGTCAAATCACTCCCCCACAAGCCCTGCAGTATGGATGGGTGCTCGGCCGTGTTGAAAGACACATTGGTCATCCCCAAACTGGTCTTCGACGGTAGGCAGCATAAAAGCTGTTAAAATGTCAACGTAAGCTTGTGCTGTGACATTGTCATGTAAAGCAACAAGGGGGCCAAGCCTCCTCCAAGAGAAACATGACCACACTGTAACCCCGCCACCTCCGAATTTCACTGTCGGCACTATACAGGCTGGTAGATGTCGTTCACCAGGCATTCGCCACACCCACACCCTACCATCGAATCGCCACATTGTGTACTGTGATTCATAATTCCACACAACGGTTTTCCACGGTTCAGTTTCGATGCTCCTTGCACCACACGAGGTGGTCTTTGGCATTTGTCTGTGTGATGTTTGACTTATGGGCAGCTGCTCGGCCATGGAAACCAAGTTGCCACACCTTGTGCCAAACAGTAATGGTGCTTGGAGTAGATCCTGATGCAGTTCGGAATTCCTGTGTGATGGTGGCGATGGATGATTGACGATAATGCTCTACGACCCTCTTTAACACTCGATGGTCTCTGGAGGTCAACATGGGAGGTTGGCCTGCAATATTTTGGGCTGTACACATCCCTTCACTATAACAGCGGAAACAGTGGACAGAGGTATGTTTAGGAGGGTGGAAATCTCACACACAGACATCCTACACAAGTGGCACCCATTTTGAAGCTTGCATTTTGAAGCTTGAATCAGTGGCATGCCAACCATTCCTTTTGGGGGTACAACTCAAGTTACATTGGTCATATGATAATAATGCAAATATTTTTGTGTTCCTTACAGTCATGTCCATGTGCATGTCAACACTGGAATTTTGAGAGTTAGCCCCCTTCCCCCCACCACATATACGCCGAATTTGCATAAATTTCATATAGTCTGAATCTCTGGTTCATTCCGCGTACAACGGTATATCACTCATCTCTCTAGGGCAATTAGTCTCCGATCTACACTCATTTAATTGAAACTCTGCATTTTGCTCAAAATCGGCTTGGGACAGAGAGGCTTACTTGTGAAAATGGCCTTGGGACTGAAAAGGTTAAAATTGACTTTTCAACTACTCTGGTTTGTACTTTAATGGTAAGACATACAGGGTGTCTGAAAAGTCCTGCACCATAGGCAATTCACAGTATTTGTTCAATGTGCTCTCCGTTGAGTTCCACACATGTTTGTAGGCGGAATTGCAAATTGTTGAGCACACGGGGGACATAATCTGGGCCAATGGCTTCGCATATCTCTTTGATTCTTGTGCAAAGATGAGCCATATCATGCATCTTCACACTGTACACCATAGATTTAACATATCCCCAGAAAACACATAGCAGTATTATTTCCACATGTTCCTCTCAGCACCAAAGGAACCAATAAACATCGTATAGGAGCCTTCATTCTCATATCCGATGCATTTGCGACAGCATCATTTCTTACAACAAAAGAATGACAAAATTAATTTTTACCATTTTGACTATGGTGCGGGTCTTTTCGGACACCCTGTACATGAAAATAGACATGTTCTTATTTTCATTTTAAAACTGTATTAAAATGTTCTTTGTGGATAACATCAGTGCTCGAAGTGAGATGGGGGAAGGGGGATGGTATCCCCCCACACAGCTAGCAAAATGTTTGCAAAATGTTTGCAAAGCGTGCCCTCAGCTGTCTCACTGTCACAATGTTAAACTATAGGAGGATCCCCTCAGCTAACATTTTCCACTTCAAGCACTGGATAACATGATACAATGGCCTGCAAAAGCCTAGAAAAGACTAAGAAATTTATTTTTACAGGATGGGAGATGTGAGCTTCTTGATTGCTTGCTTTTGCACAAAAATGTTCTCACATTTTATTTTTGTTCATTTTCGGCATTGTTGAATCAGTATGATTTATTTGAATAGTTTGCAGAAAGGAACACTTTACACTTATTTATCATTATATTGAGCCAACTCGAAAATCAGGAAATCTGATTTCGCAAAATGTGTAGTTCCTAGGGATGGACGGTACTGGAAATTTGATATCACGATATATCGTGAAGAAAATTTTGTCACAGGCGATACGACACGATATTTTTTCCATATTGTGATATCAGTAATATATCATCTCCACGATATATATTGCCAAATATCTTGATGATATATTGCGGACACGATATATATTGCTTAAATATCGTGATGATATACAGCGTGTCCACAATGAGACTCCAACATTTTGAAAGTCTATAACTTTTTCATTTTAAATTGTACAGCTGTGATTCCAGAAGCAGCAGAAGCAGAAACTCAAAAAGTTTTTGTGGTAACGTTTTAGTGCGCGCAATAGCCGTAGTGGCGCTGCAGATCTCGATTGTTTGAAAATGGAGATTCTAAACGAGTGTGCACAGGTTCATTCGAAAGGAGACCACAGATGTCAGTAAGGCAAGCAGTGAAGAACTGTGTGAACTGTCGACCGTTTCATACCAAGTTCTCTCGCTGCTTGTCTTACTGACGTCTGTGGACTCCTTTCGAATGACCTCCGCACATTTTCTACAACCTGTTCCTGGATTCTGGGTTTACCACCACTGTGTCCTTTCAAAACATTGCCGGTCGCCAAAAACTGATCACACCACTTCTTTATAGTCGTGAATGTCGGAGGATCCTTATTGTACACACGACGAAAGTTTCGTTGCACTTGAATAAGTGATTTCGTTTCTGCACACCACCACACAACCTGTGCACGCTCGTTTGGAATCTCAATTTTCGAACAATCTATTGCTGCAGCGCCACTACGGCTATTGCGTGCACTAAAACGTTACCACATAAACTTTTTGAGTTTCTGCTTCTGCTGCTTCCGGAATCACAGCTGTACAATTTAAAATGAAAAAGTTATAGACTTTCAAAATGTTGGAGTCTCATTGTGGACATGCTGTATATTGCCAAAATATAATGACGATATATTGTCTAGTTGATATCGCCTGGATGATATTTTTTCAATATTGTGATATATCGTTTGGACGATATATCGCCCAACACGAGTAGTTACCATGCAGGGCTGACCAACCTGCATAGCACTCTATTGACACACAAATACACACAGACTTAAATTTCTACAGAAATATAAACAGGAACTGCAGGAACTTCTAATACTGGATATGAAGCATTTTATTTGTGTTTGTTAAGATGAACATATTTTCTAACTAAGTTTGTGTTTTATTAACTAATGGATGCAAACCTGTATAATTTCAGCTCCAGAAGAAGTTCCTATTCGGAGCTTAAGAATTTACAGTGCAATGAAAAAGGTGTGTTATGAAGAATCCACGCCACCTCCTGAAACTGAGAAGGCACCTGAAGAAGTAAGTTGACTTAATTTTTAAATAGTTACAGTGCCACTTCATTTTACATTATTGGTTCCCTCAGTTGCAGATAGATAACATGTTAACAGTTTGGCATGGTAATCATGTTAATGTATTGTGTAAGTAAAGTTCCATATTTTATGCGGCAAAAAGAAAAGAAAAGCTTCTGGTGAGCTGGTTTAATGCAAGGTCAGAAACCAAAATAGGCAATTCACATTCAAGTACTTATACATAGCTGTATAACAGGGTGGCTACTCACCAGGAATTCCTTGAATTCTTGGAATTATGTGTGAATTAGTGGCTCTGGGAATTATGAGGGTCATCCAGAAAATAAAGACCGTTTGGTTATACAAGATGAAAAACAATTCTGTTACATACCTGAAGCTTCCTTCACTTCTCTACATAATCACCTCCTACATTTAAACATCACTGCATTCAAACAAAAGACCGCTCGCGCATTTCTGCCAAAAGGCACTACGATCAATGCAAATCGTTATTGTGAGACTCTAAGAAAACTACGGCAAGCCATCCAAAACAGGAGGTGAGGAATGCTTTCTGGAGGAATTGTGCTTCTGCACGACAATGCCCACCCTCACGCTGCTGGTGCAAATCAAGAATTGCTGGATCAATTCGGATGGGAAATTTTTGATCATTAACCCTATAGTCTGGACCTTGCTCCTAGCGATTTCCACCTAAGCTGAAAGAGTTTCTGGGCGGTAAACGTTTTGGAAGTGATGATGAGTTGGAGAATGCAGTGACCATCTGGCTTAATGAACTGGCGGCAGAAGAGTATAACATGGGAATTCTGAAGCTTGTGCCCAGATACGACAAATGTTTAAATGTAGGAGGTGATTATGTAGAGAAGTGAAGGAAGCTTCAGGTATGTCACAGAATTGTTTTTTTTCCAATAAATATTGTGTTTTTCATTTTGTATTATTAAACAGGCTTTTATTTTCTGGATGACCCTCGTATGTGTGAATTCTGCTTGATTTTTTTTTGTAGATGTGAAAAATTGCAACTTTTATTATTGCAAGTCCTATTGGATTTGTACATATTTATTAATGCCCTGAGACTAATTTTTCACAGTTTTTCTTTTATTTTTATTGAGGAAGGAAAAGAATAAGCTCCTTTGAAAATAAGAGAGAATTCTCTCAATCTGTTAGCTTGGTTAGTGTCCTTTGCAAAACAATCTACAACATGATTATTACAAGATAAAATATCTTGAAGTTGATTTCTTTAAGTTGATTAGGGAAATTTGAAATTCTTGTACCAGTAACAATTTTTCGTAGAATACTATATCTCGTAACATTTTTGACTTGTGTTTGTAGATGTATTTCTAGTTTGAGAATGTGAAATGGCAAATGTAAACTCCACACTTTAAATTATATATATAACTCTCTAGCCTTCTTAAACCCGAAGGTTCATGGCTGCAGCAACACAGGCCTTCCATCTGTCCCTATCTTGAGCAAGATCTATGTACTCTTTTCCATCCCTACCGATTTCCTTTAAATCGATCTCAATGTTGTCCCTCCATCTTCGTCTTGGCCTTCCTACAGGTCTCTTACCATCAGGTTTCCCAACAAGAATCCTGTAAACTCCTCTTTCCTCTCCCATTCGTGCCACATGGCCTGCCCACCTAAGTCTTCTTGATTTAATTATTCTAATAATATCTGGACATGAATACAAATTATATAGTTGCAAATTATGTAACCTTCTCCACTCACCTGTCTCCTCATCCCTTTTAGGTCCAAAGATTTTCCTAAGGATCTTATTTTCAAATACTCTCAATTTATGTTCCTCTTTCAATGTAAGGGACCAAGTTTCACATCCATATAATACTACAGGCAAAATATTTGTGTGTGGGTGGCGAGAGACGGCAATACCTAAGTTTGCAATAGAGAAAACACCTGCTTTTACCCTTGAATTTTGGAAAGTTTGCTTTTATCGTGGCCTTAGAGTGGGCACCCTGCAGAAATATTTTCAAACAATCTGAATTCCTTAAACTTGTTCGAAAGAGGTTTCATTCTTGAAATTGCAGCCCACTTGTTAACCCTCCAATTTAACTACTGGTCATTCTCTTTTCGGTGCTGTTCTTGGTTCAGACTGAAAATTTCCTCATGATTGCCTCAAAATTCGCTTTCCAATCTTTATATCCCCTGTTTTGGATAAGGTTTCAATGTCCATAATATCTCCTTTTGGGAAGATTTCATACGTGGGGTAGCAAGTTACACTCCTCTCCCCTGCAGTTTTCGTCGGTCCCAAAAAATACCACTTCTTTGTTCATAGTGACTGTATGTGATACTTTTAAGTCTAATTGTGGGTGGACCCTTCCCTCCACAGGCATGAATAAAGGTCCTTGCTTGACTCTGTTTACATTGTGATATAAATTCACTTTTTATTCTCAGTGCCCTGTCACTTTTAAAGCTGAAGGTATTAATTACATCAACACGTTGATTATCACCAGGGCCCGGATTTTGATGACTTGAAATATCTGAAATGTAATCTATAAAATGACCTAAAAATGTTGTCTTTATTTCAGATTATGACAGTTAGTACGGCATAGTTCTAATTTCTGTAACGTTAGAACTGGTGTAGCGATGAAACCTGGTGTATGTGAATTTTAAGTATAAGAATCTACAAGAATCTTAAGTTATTCAAAATTATTGCAGTAGGTAATGTCGAGCAACATGTTGCTTTGTCCTTACAAAATCACATGGCGATAGAATTTTTGTTTTCATTGTTACAGACATCAAGGCGATAAATGTCAGTTCCTGGCAAAAATGATTGAGTGAAACGTAATGCAATTAATTACTTTTTTCTTCAATTACAACAAAAAAAAGACCAGAAAAAGAAGTAAAATGCGAAAAATGATGTAAAACTTGTAAAAAATGACCGAAAAATGATGTAAAACTACAGAAAAATTATGTAAAACTTGTAAAAATGACCTAAAACTTCACGTTTTTATAATCAGAGATTCATTTTAGATTTTAATACTTAAGAGCAAAGCATACTATTAGGCGCAACCAGAAAGTAAGTTTCCCACTCACCCACAGGTGGCAGGCCATGTGTATTGAAACCGGTTTTGTGCATGCGTGATAGGCACATGCCCTGGGTAGTGAATGTCCTAGAAGACTCCTCCCGAAAGTCCTCAGTAGCGTCGCAGCAGCGATGAAACCTGGTGGCTCTTATTCCATCTCCCGCCGCGTGCGAGGTTCGTTTGGTGATCAAGTTCATGAACGCACAAAATATACAGCCGATCGAAATTCATCGTCAGCTGTGCCAGGTGTGTGGGCCAGACGTCATGAGCAAGTAGATGGTGCAGGACATTTACTGAAGGCCGGTAAAATGTGCATGATGATGAGCACAGTGGGCAGCCATCGGCCGTTATGGACGAGCTTGTATAGCAGGTTCAGCAGTGCATATTGGAGGATTGTCGCATCAATCACGGAACTCAGCAGCCATTTCCCGCAGTTTTCTTGATCGTTGATGCACGACATTGTTACCAAATGCCTGTTGTTCCGGAAATTGTGTGCCCGTTGGCTGCCGAACACAAAGGAAAACACATGGGCACGGTGCTGACATTTCTGCAGCGTTACCATGATGTTGACAATTTTCTCAACAGGATCATCAATGGGGATGAAACGTAGGTTGCATACTGCAAGCAGCAGTCCATGCATTGGTGTCACAGTGGATCTCCATGCAGGACGAAATTCAAACAGACTGTGTCGGCGCGAAAAGTGATGTGCACGGTGTTTTGGGACAGACAAGGCATTCTGCTAGAGTTTCTGTCCAGAGATGAGACTGTGAACGCTAACTGTTACTGTGAAACACTGAGGACATTGTGATGAGCCATTCAGAATAAGCGACGCGGTAAGCTCAGTGCTGGGGTGATCTTGCTGCACGACAATGCAAAGCCGCATATGGCTAGGTGCACTGCTGCCCTTCTGGACAGGTTCGGTTGGGAGGTGTTCGATCATCCATCATACAGCCCGGATCTTGTTCCCAGTGATTACCACCTGTTCTTGCACCTTAAAAAGTTCCTGTCCGGTCAACATTTTCACAGCGACGAAGAGGTTCAGATGGCTGTCACACAGTGGTTCTGCACCCAGGCTGCGGACTTCTACGATGCAGGTATACAGAAGTTGGTCCCATACTATGACAAGTGCCTGAATTCCGGCGGGAGTTATGTTGACAAGTAACTTGACAAGTGCTGTATCTGTGGCAATAAATCATTGAATGAAATAATGTTTCCTTTTTGTGCAAGACTCCAGGGAAACTTACTTTCTGGATGCACCTAATACATAAGGAAAAAAAGATGACATGTCATCGAAATCCAGGTCCTGATTATCACCATAAATGATGGTGGATATCACTCTACTGCCATTTTGTGTTTTCCAATCTGCTGTGTGTCTGATAGTAATAATGTTGTGCCTGTTGTAGCTACAAATTCTGTTATTTGTGATGTGTGTGCATTTCCATGTACATGCAGGGTGGCGACAAACCTGGAAAACTGGGAAAAGTCAGGGAAATGTCAGGGAATTTCGTCTTCATTGACTTCGAACACTCTTTTGACGAAAATTGTTATAACTCAGGCACTATGGGAGCAATCTACTTCGGATAAGTTTTGTTTTGCAGTTAAAACATCAGCGCATGCAACGGTGTACAATTTTGAACATCGGACCGAGGAAGGGGGGTTTGGGGGGGCACGTCCCCCGAATTTCAATGGAAAAAACATGGAAATCTGGAGTTTGCCCCTTTTCACCCGCTATTTTGAGGAGAAAGTGCGAACTTTAGTATTCTTTTCAAAGAATGGACATTTCTCAAGAGAATGAAACATGTTTCATGTTCTTGGGTGCCATACAAGTTGAATAATAAGCCAAAATGTGATTTTTTTTGTACGAAAAATAGGTAATTTGCTTTTTTGGAGGAAAATTGTTATAACTCGGGCACTAAGGGAGCAATCTACTTCGGATATTTTGCAGATAAAACATCATAGCATGCAACCGTGTACAATTCGGAACGCCGAACCGAGGAAGGAGGGTTTGGGGGTGGGGTAGGGGTGCGACCCCCGAATTTCAATGGTAAAAAAATTTGGAGTTTTCTACATTCTTTTCAAAGAATGGAAATTTCTCAAGAGAATGAAATATGTTTCATGTTCCTGGGTGCCATACAAGTTGAATAATGAGCCAAAATGTGAAACTCTGTTCGGAAATGTGGCATGGATATGTTGGGGAGAGGGGGAGGTTGGTCATCAATATGAATTTCACAGGCTTGCTCCAGACCTGTGTCAGAGTTTCCACCCAAACATAAGAGTATGAAGTTCCGAAAAGCACATTCATTTCGTAATCAGCACCATGATACCATATGGTATCATCGGGCCAGTACGACCTTACTTTGATGATGCCATATGGTATCATCGGGGGAGTAAAGGTTAAGCCTCTAAATATTACATGGAAAATGGATTGAATTATCATTTTTTGTTGTCCGTATGGGAGTAGTAAGGGGACTTGTCAACAGATGGAGGGGATAAGAGCAGGTGGCGCCATCCGATAGTTGTCGGATGTCGTAGTAAGGCATTTTGTTGGACAAACTGAAGGAACATGGAAACAAGTAGGTTCCATTGATACATACGATTTTTGTCGAATATCGCCACCTGACAAAGTATCTCACTACAACAGGCGACAGAAATTGCATGGACTGCAACATCGAACAAAAATCGCATGCATAAACAAGAAGAGCTTTAGACTGCAAATATGCTGCTGGAATTTTATTACTCTTCTGGCTCACTTCACTGTATTTAATGTAGCAGTTCTTACGAAGGCTTTCTTTTATCATCCTGACGTATTACTGGTTTCGCACAAGTTAACATACGTTTACAATGACATTGCAATATTCTTAGATATCAAGAAGAATCCAACCAAACGGGATATATATTGAATACTATCACGAAAAAGTGAAACGTAAATCTGCATTGGTGAACGTTATAAAAATTGGCAAGTGCTTGCTCCCAACCTCAAATTTACTGCAACACTAATATTGCAATGAAATTAACGCCACTCTCTGTCCTGTCTGTTTAATCTCGTGAGAGATGGTCTTTAATCTCTCACTGAGTGAAGTTAATGTCCAATATTATGAAATAAAATACTAATAATAAATACGTAAATATTTTAATATTTTATTTACTCGAATCATTCAATCATAACAGCAAATCACTTCCTGCAAGAATTGACTTTTTTCTGCCAGCCCTGCTAAATTTTCACTTTCCATCTACTGATTTATACAAGGCGTGGCCAGAAAGTAATTTCCAATTAGTAGGTACATTGATTTTTAGCAAACGCCAAAACCGTGAAAAATGGTAATTGCTGCGAAACTATGTTTAGGAATGTGCAGTGATGTCTGGACACATTTCTCGCCCGTTCGAAATATCGAAATAATGCGAATTTGGCAAAAAATGCAAATTGTTGGCGTTTTTAGCAATTTTTTTAAAAGAAATGTCCTAAAACAACGAAATATTCCATGAAATCCAACATCATTGTCTTTTCTAGGCCATGTTTGTGTACATAGAACATGCAAGTTTTCCAACATTTTACTCAAGAATAAACTATAGAGTTATACGTACGTGGAATAATTCCGACAGCCACATTAAATCATTTATTTCCCACGATTTTTTCAACTTCTATCAAAACCATTTGCATCACAGAACAAAGTGGCAGGGTTCTAACAGGAGATCGAGTGCGTATCTACCGTCACACGGGAGCCACATCTTCGTATTTGTCGCACGAGATATGTTTTGAAATACCAAGCTAAGTGCTCACCATCGGCATTTGTCGAGCGAGTAATAATGGAGCTCAGTCGTTATGGCATCTGACTACTATGCGAGAGACCCGGGGTCGATCCCCTACGGGGGAGAACCGGGATGTTTTCCACCTATTCAAACTGCTCCGGCACCCACCCAGCATCATATGAAGCTGGTACCTTGAGGAATCTTTGAGGGATAAAGGTAGCCAGGAGTGTGGTGCTGATCACATCACCCCCACCTTCAGCCGTGATCAAGAAAGTGGTTGGCCCTAACTCCACACCAAAATTCCATTATCTAAAATCCTTACCTTAAAATTCATAAAGGGGTATGGAAAATAACTTTCCCAAAATAACTTTCTAGATATCAAACTCTCGCGAAGACGCGTAAGCCATGTGACTTACAATTTGAAACAGTAGTTTAAAAACACCATGAAGGTATAATTTCAGATATTTGCCAGAAAATGCGCTAAAATGAAAATGTGAATTTTGGGAAAAATAACACCGAATAGTAAAAAATAAAAAATAAGAAAATACACCAATTTGAAAAAAAAAATATCAAGGTCCCTACCGATTAGGCATAAATAAAACAAGAATATCAGTTGCAATTTATTGCCTAATTTTCGGCATAATCACCACCGTTGTTCTGGCATGTGTCATAGCATGGAACTAAATTTTGTATGCCCATGGTATATGTGTCTGACGGCAAAGACTGGAACTATCTCTACCGCAATATAGCTGTCAAATCCTTGCCCTACTAGAAACCTCTTCAGTTAAACAAAGAGATGAAAATCGGTACATTGAAGGCCAGGGCTGTACAGGGAGTGGTCTAAGATCTCTCACCTGAAGTGATGCAAAGGGCCCGTGTGTACTCAGCTGTATGGGGTTGTGCACATTCGATTGGCCTTCCGTGAATTGTCTGCACCATCGTCTGACCATACTATCACTCACGACGTCCGGTCTGCACAACTCACACGATTGCTGGTGGCTCTGTGCCAAATTCTGAGCATGCAATGTAGGCTACATCGCAGTCGGTGGGAGACTGTATGAGAGGTGTAATCTTTAACCTAGAACTGTCCTAAACCGGCTGCATTGCAACTGTACCAGATTACAGCTACAGGCCACTTCTTCCTGCCTGCATGTGTGTGTGTGTCGCTCTTCGACCACTAGTGCTGCGTATAAGCACCATTTGAGCTTTTTTCAGGATTCCCCTCGTATATGAACTTTCAGAAGCTTTTATTATTAGAGTGTTCCTGTTTTAATGTGTTGGTTAGCTAAATCAGGTACCTATACAATGCAATTCTATAAATTCCTTGCGTTAAATTTCTAATACTTACATATCCTTTTCGTCAGCATTACTGGTATAACTGCATGTTGTCAGTTTCACAGCACTTCACTTGAATATACTGTACTGAAGCAGAAATTCCATCGATAATGTAAGGAAATATGACACTTTCTTTTGTTCTATTCAGTTGTTTCACTTATATGCAAGAGTTAAGTTGTTTGCTTTACAGAGAAGAGAGAAGTAGCTTTATGAATTGAAAAATGAGTCCGCACTCATAGTTTTTGCAAGCAGAGGGTTCCAAACCTCAGTGGAAATATCAACATATAATACCGAGAATGTATAAGGAGACTGATAAATTACAAATTGTATTTCTTAATCATTCACTCTTCACTCTTATCTCATTTAGTCTTAACTTTAAAAATAATCAAGTATTTTATTTTAAACTTACTGGGTATGACAAAATTCCATAATCCTTCCTTAGCTTGTGAATTGTAATAATTTTCCAAATTCACTATTTTGCAGTTTGAATTGAAATCATAGAGAATAGAGAAATTAAGTCAATTTAATAGAAGATAATATTGGTACTTAGCAAAACCATACGTGGATCTGTATGAGTTTCTTATTTCCATTTGCAAAAACATCGATTTAGTTTAGTTTGTAATTGTCAGGGAAAAATGTAAATTTTGTCCTGGAAAACCTGGAAAAGTCTGGGAATTTTATTTCTGCTTGTTTGTAGCTACCCTAACATGCTGTCTACATTGAATTCTTGCTTTATCATCAACAATACACATTGTCTGTTTATTAAAAACCATACACACGGCAGTTAAAATATTAAGTTTAACTCATATAATAAGAATAATCCCACCAGTCCCGATGGCGGAGTGGTTATCACATCATGCTGTGACGCTAGGGGTCCCAGGTTCGAATCCTGGCCTGGGCTTGGAAGTTTGCGAGTGTCCATTCATCAGTTTCATAATATCATCACTCATCCTCATCTTCGCAAATTATCCAAAAAAGTGGCACAAGAAGCGAAGTAAAATATAGCAAATCAATCAATCAATAAGAATAACTCGTGGCGCAACAGTATGAGGACCAGGGCCTACATACCGACTACCGGCCTCATTCCTTCCTGCCGAGGTGGAGATCTTCCAACTAGTTACAGGGTGACGTATGGTCAATAGGGATGGATGATAACGGAAATTTGATCACGATATATCATCAAGAAAATATCGTCACAAGCGATATTTTTTCCATGTTGTGATATCAGCAATATATCATCTCCACGATATATGTATATCACTAAATATCGTGATATCACTGACATGATATACAGGGTGTCTTATAAGTAATAGCGCAAACTGACACAGGTGAAAGTACATGATAATAGAAGCAAGAAAGTCTCAGTAAACGTGGGTCTGCAAATGAGCCGTTTTCGAGATAATCGCGAATGTGTGATTACAAGCCTCCACTGACTTCATTGTTTGTAAACGTCGTCCTAGTTGGTAAAATGCTAATAATTGTGCGAATGTGTGGTTACAAGCCGTCATTGATTGCATTTTGTAAACACCAAGTGCTTTACTCCTTGCGCGTTCCGAGGTTTGCTCTTTGTTTACAAAACAGAACATATCCTAGAGGTGACGTTGGAATCGAACAGGATGGATACAATCAGTATGGAGAATTGTACATGCTTGTGACCAATTCAGAAATGAAACGGGGGTGTTCGGAAGAATTTTACAAACTAGGACGATGTTTACAAACAATGAAGTCTGTGGCGGCTTGTAACCACACATTCGCAATTTTCTCTCGAAAACGGCTCGTTTGCTGACCCATGTTTACTGAGACTTTTTTGCTTCTATTATCGTGTACTTTCACCTGTGTCAGTTTGCACAATTACTTTTGAGACACCCTGTATATTCCAAAATATCGTGACGATATATTGCTGACATGATATAAATTGGCAAAATGTCGTGACGATATATCATTTAGTTCATATCGCCCAACACTAGTAGTCAGCACGACGATCCCCCAGTCATTGTTATAGGTTTCCATGACCAGGTTGCACTACTCATTCGTAGCTGCCAAATTATCTTACGATGGTGGGTGGTCCCCGGTCCCATACACAGGCTGAAATCTCAGGAGGAAATTTGTTACGCTTCCCTCAGGAGACTCGAACCTGCACACGTCCCATTGCCCAAGCTCAAAGCATGACACCTTAGACCGCACTGCCACGGTGCAGGACATTATGTTTAACTCGGTGAAGGTGAATTTAAATCAATAATGGTAATTCATATTGCAACCTCAGGGTGGCTACTCACCGGAAATTCCTTGAATTCTGGGAATTATGCGTGAATTATTGGCTCCGGGAATTATGTGTAAATTCTACTTGAATTTTTCTCCGTAGACGTGAAAAATTACAACTTTTATTAATCCAAATCCTATTCACATTTTATGCAATAAAAATTATTTTATTAAAATTTTCTTCCTTGCTTTGCTTGCAATTTCTCCTTTTCCTAGTCTTATCAAGTTTATAACCATAGCTAGGGGGCGGCGGAAGTCGGCCCTGGGCGCTGAACTATCTAAATGGAAAAAAGTTGTAAAATTGATGTCCACTTTACGCACAGAAAGGTTAATCAGCACTGGACGTACAGTTTAAAGTGGGATCCGAACCACTGTGCCATGTGCCTCCACTGGGTATCGAACCAGTGACCCCTTGATCACAAGGCGACGATGTTACCACTACACCATCTGGAGGCATAAAAGTTGTAAAAGAGAGAATGCATTGGCATCCCGTGAAATTATTTGCACCCTATTAAATCAATATTGATTTCAACCTGCAAAAAATTAGATCCAAAAATTTTCTTGCTCTGTTCTCCGTAATGCATTGTATTGTAAATTATCAGACAGAGAAATAACACTTGTCTTAATTGATTATGTTTTAAATGCACGAACAATTGTTTGGAGGAAAGGGAGCGTGTACATTTGAGAGACATTTTATGTAATTTTTACTGTTGGTTTATTGTGAGCAACATGTCGGTTTATGTTGCGTATATGTGAAACATATAAAAAAAAAAAATCCCTCGTCCTCTCTCTATATCGTGCATGAAAGTTATACATGTTAATGTAAAAAAGAATTATATTTGGAATGCATTTATCAAGCATTTTCTGTCTTTCAAAAATAGTTTGTGTGCTTGTTTTTCATTATTAATGTGAAATTTAACGTATTGAAAAAATAATTCAAATCGTTTGCTCTAACACAAATGCTTTAGCACCAACTTCTACCCCCTTTTTGCATAATTTACGAGGATAACATCTTTGATAATAATAATATTAATAATAATAATAATAATAATGTTGGTCCTGGCGGGTTCGAATCCCAGCTTGGGCATGGATGTTTGTGACTTCATTCATCAATTTCAACATATCACTCATCCCCATCTTCGCAAATTAGCCAAAACGTGGCACAAGAAGTGAAGTAAAATAAAGCAAATCAATAATAATAATAATAATAATGTTATAATAATATTATTAATGCTATTATTAGTAGTAGTAGTATTAGTATGTTTATCCTGGTACTTGCCCCCCACAGACAAAAATTCATGGTTGCACCTCTGATTGTAAATAGAAACTCAGCACCTTAAATTAAATATTTTAATTATATTACGTATACCATTTAATTGAATTATAATTTTTGGATGTTGGAATCACATAGACGTTTTATATTATTACGATCTTTGTGTGTGGATGTTGAAAGGCGGTAATACGTAAGGTTGAAATAGAGGAAACATCTGCTTGAATTTTTATAAAGTTCACCTTGAAAACCTGGAATTATACTTGAATTTTATCATGGTCCTAGAGTAGCCACCCTGAACCTGGAATAGAAACACAATTTCCAAAATTCAGAACAATGTATTTTCCTCCTCAGGTTTCTAATGACGTTTTGGCTATCCCTTCCAAAGATAAGGGTGAGAAAGGTAACGGGGATGCAAAGGGTAAAGGTGGAAAGGCTGCAAAGGGCAAGAAGGAAGAAAAAGATGTTTCCAAGGGCAAGAAGGAAGAAAAAGATCTTTCCAAGGGCCAGGAGAAGAAAGGAGAAGAAGTAGTTGTCAAACCTGATATTATGGAATTAACAACATGGGTTCCTCTGCGACAGCTGTGTTCTGCAGTCAAGTAAATGAAATCCTTATTTGTACATTATTTTATTATTATGCACTGTGTGCGAAAGTGATTGGTAAATATTGTAAGGCCATATTTTCACAAATAGTGAAGAGAAATACATGATATTAGCACCATTTCTGCAGACCTTAAATGCATTTGATGTGTACCCCATGTGTTGCATGTAGATATCCAGGTGGTACAGTGAAACCCCAATTTTACATTCCCGGATTTTACATTCAAGCTTGATGGTCCCAACGTAGCAAAATGTTATGAAATTTCCCCTGTTTTACATTTTCCCGCATTTTTAGTTTTTTTCAGCATGGTCCCCTGAAAAATGTAAAATCGAGGTTCCACTGTACTTCCATTCTCACCAAACCTTCTCAAGCATTCAAACAGGTGTTCTCGGGTTACCAGCCAGGTTAAATTGGCGTTAGCTTCCAAAATTTCGAGCGCATACATTGCTCTCATCTTCAGGGAATGTAAAAATGGAGACCAGTGTAGGGTCATATAGGGTGTTCCGTATAGGATGCCGTATTAGAAAATTAAATAAAAATAGGGAAAATGTCATGAAAATAGTTATATTTCACATATATGTAAGCAGTAACATCTCCCATTTACGTATGAAAGACAATGTCAGGCGTATGTCCACCCCTACTGAGTCTGCATGCATTTATACCCTCCACAAAATTATTGATTATTTGTTGCTCTGTCCGATGAGAATGATTCCGCCTAGGCAATTTCACCGTTGACACTGAACCAGTTGACTGAAACTTCAACATTAGTCTGTGAACTTGTTAGGTGCTTTATTCCTTCCGAAAATCATACGAAGTTTTCACACTGTCTGCATTGCACTTTCACAACTTTGGTAAAATGTCTTCACAATGAGAACACGTTGCTCAATCGTAACCACAACAAACGAGTCAAAACAATTGAGGCTACATTGATCGGCAGATGCCAACATTGGTAAGAACAGGTCTGCCAACCTCGAAACAAAACAATAGCACTCGATTCAAATTCGGAGCTGTACACGGAACACCCTATATATATGACTATAATGGGGGCGGAGCTTGGATGCTGTCTTCATATTGGCTTGCTCTGGATCCTGGTGTTCTCATTGGCTGGTGTCGTATTTTTGCAGAGGAGTGGGTTCCAGGTGTGACTCAACTGGAGTCCCACATCCCTGTTGAAATTGGTTCTTTATCTTGAAATGACTGTAACTTCCTTCACTCGTTGGTCCCATAACCGGCACATTTGGCAGTTATTTTGGTGTTTGCAAATAAAAGCCTGTGCCCTCGGTGATGCTGTGTTCCACAAGTCCTGACTTTTCTGGTTGGAATATCCTGATGTTGTGCTAATGTTCATTACGTCACTGTTCAACAGTGCGTCCTGTTTGGACTATATATGGTGTCCCACACTCGCATAGTACACAGTAAACTACTGTGTCATCTTTGAATGAACAGAGTAGGGCCTTGGTTTTCAGTAGCGGCCTGTGAATGGTCTTTACCCCGTGCCTGGCTAGAATTCTGCTCAACTTCCTGGAGGTGTGTTCGACGAATGGTAAAACTGCTACAGTGGAGTGTTCCTGTCCTGTGTTGCTACTAGAAGAGGGGCTGTGCGGTGCATAATCGGGTTTTGTAAGGGCCTCGTCCTCATGGTTGGCTTCTAACGCCGATTTAACCTGGCTGGTAACCCCATAAAACACCTGTTCAAATCATGTTCCCAGGAAAGCTACAATTCTTCTCAAGCATGTCTTCTGTAGCATTTCCGATGGGACTCTATGCAATTTCTGCCTGTGGGGTTTCATCAAAAACAATGTTTACGTTCCTCCACTTCCAGAGACAAAGCCAGAATTGCAAATGTGAATCAACATCGGAAACGTCATATGAGACATGCTTGAGAAGTTTTGGTGAGAATGGAAGTGCAACCTGGACATCGGTCTGCCACACATGGGGGTGCACATCGAATGCATTTAAAGTCTGTGTAAAATGGCATATATTCCTCTTTCAAATGGTGGTAATATCTTGTATTACTGTTCACTATTTGTGAAAATGTGGCCTTGCAATACTGACAAATAATTTTTACACACCCTGTATTTCTTATTTCGATAATATAAAATTAAGTACTGAAATTTTGCTTTCAGGATCCTCCACGCTGGAATCCTGGAAAACTCTGAAATCAACGTAGGTGTGAAAAAATCATGGAAATATTAGGGAATTTTGTAAACTTATTCATAAACACAGTACACACTACCCTGAGGATGGAGACAGAATCAGTCTCCGAAACATAGGCTCATAAAGATTTAAAACAGTGGTTAAGAGTAAAATAACTCAAAATTAGGGATGTGACAAAGCTGAAAATTTACCGATGCCGATGTACTCACTGATAATTTTTGGAACCGATACCGATGCTGATATTTAACCGATTCCGATACATAAGATTATTCAACAGAAATGGGATGTTATTTTCAGCATGACAAGAATATATTTGCTATATACATTTCTATTGCATATCATATGTATATACATATCTATTCTCAAGAGATGCAAATGTACATTTGCATATATAAAAAAGTGGTTATGTGAACCTTTAAGAAGAACATAGATTCTCAAGAGATTTGACAAGCAGTTCTTTGAAATGCAAAATGAATTCCTGTTCTTAATCTTGTAATTTTAATGCTGGCAGATTCAACTACGGAAACACGAGATTTGGAAGCACTTCAGGAAGTAACCTACTTCTTCTCTTATCGCAAATCTGTCCAACAACATTGAACACTCGTTCACTGAATGCTGATGCAGCAGGTATGCCCAAGTATTTTCTTGCCACTTGCCTCAGGTTTGGATACTCATTTTGATTGGTTCAGCAATGTACTGTTTTATTTCTGATTTTGAGGTAGGTTGATCCTCTGAATGAGAGTTTGCAATAATTGTATTACAAATGATGAAGAATCACAACCTAATTTTCAATAAATCTTACAAAACTAGAATATAAAACTTATTAGAAGGTAAAACTAGTATTACCTGTACCGGTTTAAATATCGGATTTTTGCCGATGCCGATATGTCAATTTCTGCCGATTTTCATACATCTGTAATCGGCTTCGGCACATCCCTACTCAAAATGAATGAATCGCCACTGATCAGCTACAAAGAAGCATTGTAAACTTGTCTGAAAAGTTATTTAAAAGTACCTGGAAAACATGCAAAAATCAGAAAAAGTGGTTTTGCAAAATATGTGGGAATTCTAACTTTCTAATTCACCAATAATTCTAATTATTATTATGAAATATTAATTATGTGATGCATTTGTTTAAAATTTCAGGAGGTTCATCATTTTTCACAAAACTTCAGCATACCCGTACATTTACAGGATAACGGATGCAGGAAGTACTGCAGAACCAAAGAGTGCTGCAAAAGACAAGAAGAACCCCAAAGATATGCCTGGAAATTTCCAGTTGAGTATTCCAGTGAAACTGGCACAGTCTCGCAATGATGGTATATACTTGTGTATCCTTCTATCCGTGATTTGTCACTCAAATTCTTAACTATCAAGATATTCTCTATAGCTGAATCATATATATGATTCCTTTGTTCCTTAGCAAGTATAAATACAACCTTTGTCTTTAGGTCATTCTCATTTGGTGCGTTGGTACGGTTGTCATTGATATTTTTCATCTAAAATACTGCCTTCATGTTAGTTTATTAAAAATGGAATGATAATTCCGAGAGGCCCATATTTTTGGTAAATAAGAAAACAAAATTTCAGTACAAGAACAAAGTCAATTTCGGGTTCAAAAGCGGTAAATAAAATGAAATTTCACTGTCATAGCGGTGAAAAAGTGCCATATAAAAATGACATTTTGGTTTTAAAAAATGTGAATATAATCCAAAATTTGATTTAAAAACTGCATTATTACACAAAATAATCATATCCCTTCTAATAGCTTATTCCTGTATAAAGGAGTCCATTTTTGCTTCTCAAATATTTACAGCAGAATTAATCAATTTTCTCCGTGAATTGCATAACTCACAGGATACTTCAGACTTCAGAAAGTGTCACGTCTGCATATAAACTGTAAATTTCGTGTTTAAGAGTCTATTTCGCATTTTGCAGTTCATTTCGCATCATTTCGTGACAAAACAGGGCAGGAAAATGCACCTCACACCTTTCAGAAACATGAAAAATTAACATTAGAATGTGTTATTTCACATTTCGTGTTTTTGTCAAAAACGAATTATGCATGCCTCTAATTATTCCTAATAAAAATATGTTGATATAGTAACACAAGTAGCCCATCAAATTATATTTATATATGGTTGTAAACATTCATTTGGACAGCATTCTAATTGCAATTATCAGATATCAAGTTCGAGTTGCTAGGGCACTAATATATAGGCACCTTGTCATTCTCAGAAACTAGTGAAAGCAAGTCACAAATGGTAACACTGCTATCAAAATATATGAAACAATGGCATGATATTAAACAACAGAACCTTTCAGAACCTGTGGAGAGCTTTTTTTGAATATTCATATGGTTGGTTAATTTTTTTACACAACAGTAGCGAGTACTCGTAGTGTGGAGAGTAGCTATAGCAGAGAGAAGCAAATCCAAAATTCTTCATTTGTTCATGACTTCTCTCGACTTTTTTCATTTTTCTTAACCCTTATTTAATCGATCCCTATTTAGGTAAAGTTGGAAATTAGCAATTACGAAAAATACTTTTTTTTTTATTTAATGAAAAAACCCAACCAAACTGCTGGTGAAGATGAAAACTGAAGCTGTAATTTAACAAGAGAATTAGACTTGCTTTATCTATTAATGCATGTAATAATAATTGCTTCAGAGTTCATCCTGGATGGGGATGTTCACATCACTTTATTTAATATTTTTACAAAACTTCACGCATACAAGAATGTAATTATTAAGAAACAAAGGTTAACAAATCCTTACCACAATTCAAATAATAAAGCAAAGATGCTAACTCGGTCACCTGCTCAAATTATCATCATAAATTATTAATGATTTATTGACTTTTTCTTGACTTCTTGACCTGCCAGTTGATTTCTTTCTTGACTTTCGTGACTGGCAGACACCCTGAATAACAAAGCTACTTTTAAAGTGTAGCGTTCTGATTACTGATCATTCCTATAATAATACTAATAATCCTTAACTAACATTCAGTTACTGAATCGCCTGAAAAGAAGAATATCGTTTTGTCTTTAGCAGTTGTTCCTTTCTTAAAAATAAAAAACTCTGCTTCTGTTTCTGCTCTTCCGACCGACACGGCTGTTTCAGTCACCCAGGGGAATGTAATGGATGTGGAAACTGGTGGAGAAGAGAGTGAAGAAGGTGTGGTAACAGCTCCCACACCACAACTGTTCTCCGCATCTCTTTTTGTGGAAGATTTCACTTGGAAGAGTGCAGAAATCGGTCGACCTTTCAAATTGCTCAAGACCGTGGGCAGATTTGCTGTATTGCTACAGCTGGATGAAGGGTAGGTGTTTCACAGAAATCTTAGCATTATCTTGGTTGGTTTGATTGATTGATTTACTTAGTTTATTTTACTTCGCGTTTTGTGCCTCTTGGCTAATTTGTGAAGATGGGGATGAGTGATGAAATGATGAACTCGATGAATGGAAATTCACAAACAACCAAGCCCGAGCGGGATTCGAACCCGGGACCCTTGGCATCGCAGTACGATGTGCTAACCACTCGGCCACAGGGTCCGGCTTATCTTGGTTGGTGTTACATTCGGTAATGACAACTTTGACAAACATTGGGTGGGTTGAACTTGGACATTTGTTTTATAAGTTTATGCGATAATATGTGTGTTGAGTATGGGTTCTTTGGATTCTTCGATATTCCGGAGTATGAAGTAAAGAATACGACTAGAGTTTAGACACAAGCAAAAGTATATAATTCACAAACAGTATAACACAATATGTATAAACAACTTACATAATGGTATAGATGCTAGACGTCTCGTCACGAAGGACGGTATAGATTTTGTGGCATACATGATGGAAACTAGATAACAAAAAACTGACATTAAACAACATATAATAACAAGGTCTGGCACACACTGATGGCATAGATATTCAGTTGGTACAGGACAATATGTCGTATGTTGGCTGAAGATTTGCCCTAAAATGCCTTTTTTTTTTTTTTGTTCCTTGTTCAGAAAATGTCAGCTTTTATAACACCATTAAGCCTTGTTTCCATGATATGAAAAACTATATATGCTGACCAAGGCAGTAATTTATTTTATTATAAAACATAAACTAAATGTAACGTTTCAACCTTCTAGCAAGGTCTTCTTCAGACTGTGTACCAAGTACAAATGTAACAAGATACAAAAACAGGACATTATATATACACAAACATTACTCCCTCCAGACTATTAGAAAGTTGATCTGGAACATTCTAGCAGGTGGCTTTCCCTTGTCGGTCAACTGTACTGTCACCTAAAAGGCTAAACATATTTACTTCCATATAGAATGTGGTTGGACTCTTTATCTCACGCTCTTTTTCCTTCATTTTTCTTCCTTCTTCTCTCCTCTTTCTCTCTTGTCCTTTCCACTCTTTCTAACACCTTCTTCCATTCTTTCTTTAACTTCAGTCCCCCATTCCAGTTCATTGTGTCTTCTTCACCTTTCTTCTCTATTTCCTTGGCCTCCTTCCATTTTCTCACTAGCATTCTCTTCTCCCTTCCTATCTGCTTAGCCTCATCCCACTCTATGTCATGTCGCTCTTGTGTGTTTAAATATCACATTTCTCTCTCTTAAATTACTGCCTGTTTTTCATGTCAGCTTCTCATTTAAAAACTATTTCAGGCCATTTCTAAGAGGAATGCATGAATTTTATCATAGTTTTTGTCTATTTTAGTCTTAAGTTCGTATTTCAAAGATAACTGCTTCTTTGAAAATAATAAAAATCTGTTGATGTTCATTACTTTTAATGCCTAGTTTGTATTTTTTGGTGTTTTTTGTCTGCCTATTTTGAGGGTTTTTAGTGTGTCTAGATAGAACCAGTTTTCCTAGGAGGTTCCTTAGAAGTGTAGAGTGACTAGTCATGTAAAGTTGTGTGTTGTGGGTGTGGTTATCTAGGTGTCTTCATCATTCTTCGCCGTTTCCTGCCTCTGGCTGGGTCGGCATAGAAGTCAAGCCTCTCCATTTTTCCCTGGCCTTCCACCACTCGTCTCTCTTCCCACGGTCTTCCAATCTTGTCCTCTTCTCCTAACACTCTCCACTATCTGCTCTTTCCACCAACATGTTGGTCTCCCCCTTGGCCTTATTCCCACTCCTTGTGTATTGAAAGCTCTTACTGGCAGTCTTTCTGCATCCATCCTCTTCATGTGTTTGAACCATCTCATCTGTGCCTGATCTATCCTGGCCTGAAACTTCACCACACCCACTGTTTGTCGGATCTCCTCATTCCTTATTCTATCCCTTCTAGTCTTCCCCAATATACCTGTGGCATGATACGATACTCCTTAAAAATTTCATCTCCACTGCCTGCATCTTTCTTTTGTCTCTCTCTGCCATTGTCCAAGTCTCTGCTCCATACATAATTATCAGCACATTGTATGTGTTGTATATTACCTTCTTTTATTTCAAGGGTACATCCCTGTTCCATATTAATCTTCGAACACTTTGATATAGTCCACCACCCATTTGTCCTCTTCTGTCTACCTCCTCATCTATTCTTCCACTTTTCTCAATTATGCTTCCTAGATATTTGAAGCTCTCCACTACCCTCAACTCTTCCGTGTCCATCTTTACTCTTGGTTCATTTCTGGCTCTGTTTCTTGTTGTTATTAGCACCTCACTCTTTTCTGCACTGAATTTCATTCCTGCTCTTCTGATTTCCTCATTCCAACTATCAAGCTGTCTCTGTACTTCTTCTTCCCTGTTTCCCCATATTAGTAAGTCATCACTATTAGTGCACAACAGGGCCTTCATATCTCCCTCTCATATCTTCTTCCCCACCTTTTCGTTAATTGCATCCATTGTAATTATGACGAGCAGTGGGGAAAGAGCACTTCCCTGTTTTAGTCCATTACTTATACTGAACCACTCTGTTCTTCCCACTGGTGTCTTCACACAGCTCTGGTTAGCCTTGTATGTAAGCTTGAGAAAGTTCTGGGAAACCTGGACGAAATATTGCATGAAAAAAACCCAATTTAAAATAGCCATATATTATTTTGCATCTGTAAATTATGCGAACCTTTAAGAAGAACATTGTTAATCCTACTACAGCAGATGACATTAGTGCAAGTATGCAGACAACAACAGTGCATCTAGGAACATTCAACAAATCAAAAACAACAGAAAAAGTGCAGCAAGTTCCAATGAAGATGGCCACGGAAATTAATGGAACAATAATAATAAGGATATTTATCTTTCTACCCCTGCCCCTCCTCCAAGCTCAGTCTGTCTCTGTCTGTGTGTGTGTGTGGGGAGGGGGTAAGTGATAAACCACAAAAATACAGATGTAGTACCATTAGTGGCTGAAACATTATATTTCAACATATATAATATAATATACTATACTATTTAGTCCAAATGTTGAGAAATACATGCTCATCCACTAACAGTATGTTACTTTATTACTACTACTACTACTATTTATACTAAGGTGCAAATTTAATTTTAAAAAATGAAAGTTTTAATTTAAAGACTCCTTACTTTACAGGCGCACTGTTTTACGAATATGGGCGAGGGTGCAATCGGCCTATGTAATCCAAATGGTATCAACATCTCCATTTGTGGTGGGAAACCGTGATAAAATCCTTGAATACATGGGTGATGAGAGTGACAGATTGGTAGCATGTGGAGGTACGTGACAAATGTAGAAAAATACATTATATAATCAGTTTGTTGATGTTTAGTAGCAACTGTAGGTTAATGTTGCAAATATTAGCGGATTGTATGCAGGATAATAGATAATTAACAGTCATAAGTACAGGGTTATTCAAAATGATTGTCGGGGTTTCAGTATTTTTTTCATAAGTAGGTCATTAAACATTTGGCAACTGCACCAATTGATAGACACACACTCAAAGTTTTCTTTCGTAATAGGCAGTGACCTGTAAGTATGCATTTCACTGGTAGGAGGTAGGTTTTACAAGATGGTGGGTCACGGCTCTAAGAAGGCATTTTTTTTGAGTTTCGTCATAATCTAAGGTGACCA
The DNA here is from genome assembly GCF_977018435.1 of Lepisma saccharinum. Lineage (NCBI taxonomy): Eukaryota > Metazoa > Arthropoda > Insecta > Zygentoma > Lepismatidae > Lepisma > Lepisma saccharinum. The sequence continues at coordinate 4,586,547 of NC_139248.1, read as the reverse complement.
GATTTTTAAAACAACAAAACGGGACATTTTTCATATTTTCCTGAAGGAAAAACGGGATGGCAAATTGTACATATCCTAATATAAAAACTGTTCTCATAAATATTTAGAATATTTGGCCGTCAGTTTCTTCTTGCCATCGTGCAGAGCGACAAAAGTTGGGACATCAATCGCTTCTTATGCTTCATAGTAATAGTAGAGAAGGTGTATTGTTGCTGTCAATTATGCATTTAAAAAAAGGTTTTCAACATGACATGTAAATTATGCGTAAAAGACATGTAAAATATGTAAAAAAAGCTAGAATCAAACATAAAAATAAAAATAACACATGGTTTTGTGATGATTATTGTTATGTATGGCAGTTGGCATGGCAGGAAACAAAAACAAAAAAAGGCTTTAAAAACTTTCCTTCTGAATTTGTATGTGCTCGTATGTAGGAATTTTACAAACTGCCATATTCACATTCACATCATAAATAGCCTATGCAAGTGCATAATACATATGAAAAAGGAATTTGAAGCTGTTACTAAAACTTTGAAATCCAATTCAAATAAATTATCGTTATGTTATGTTATAAATAGAAGTAATAGTGCAAGACGTATATATTGACAGGTTTCTCATTTTTTTAAATTATGAAAGAAGAGTTCTATTTTTAAAAATCTGTTAGTGAAGGTGAGGGCGTGAGGTGGCTGTGTAAACAAGCTTCAGAAAATAATGATTTTGTGTTGAAATATGAAAGAGTTTAGTTGAGTTGATGTTTTAAGTCAACTTTATGTACAGTAAGGCTAATCGGGACTGGGCCTAAAGTTTAAAGTGGGATCCGAACCACTATGTGCCTCCACTGGGTATCGAACCCGGGACCCCTTGATTACAACGCAACGATGCTACCACTGATCCATCGGGGAGGCCCTAAATATGAAAGAAAATTAAAGTTTAAAGTGTAATATAATTGAAACATTTCTATTACTAATTTATGAAAGAAAATTAGTTCTTTACATCTGCGTAAAAAGAACTGGTTTTCTACGCAAAGTAAATTACTAGTAAATTACATGTAACTTACGTAAAAAACATAACGAGTAAATTACCTTGCCAACCATGGTTGCGCCCGACCCTGTGGCCGAGTGGTTAGCACATCGTGCTGCGACGCCAAGGGTCCCGGGTTCGAATCCCGGTCGGGCTTGGTTGTTTGTGAATGTTCATTCATCAATTTCATCATTTCATCACTCATCCCCATCTTCGCAAATTAGCCAAGAGGCACAAAACGCCAAGTAAAATACACTAAATCAAATCAAACCAACCATGGTTGCAGTAATTTTATGTCGATAAGTCATTGTCACAAGAAAGGGACATTTTGGCATCCTGTTTTACATTTTGAAAAAATCGGGACAGAGACTAAGAAAAAAAAATGTTTAATATAGGATGTCTGGTCACCTTATCATAGTGAGCCAGTTGCTGTTGTCCAATGACAAATTCCATTCGTCGGAAAGTGACTGGCACTGAGGAGTAGCTAGCCTAGCAGTGATAGATCAATGATCTCACGGATCTAATTATATTTAAATTGCAATATTTATTGTCTTTTTGAAGCCACACTTCATATGCAACACTTTTTTTTCATGCACTGCCCACCCACTGGTACGATCGCTAGCCAGCCTGGAAGAAGCTACTCCAGCTGACCTTTCCGGTGCCAGACTAGTTTCATTTATAGAGACTGCATCGGAAAGGGAAGGAAAGATTTCTGTTTACTCCCCCCACCTCCTCGCCTCGAACCCTCCAGCCAGAGCCATGGTTGCAAGCCCATTTTTTTTTCTCCAGGTAGCCCAGTCTATCGCCTACATAGTAGAGGATTGGTTTCCCTCGATTCCCTTTCATTTCAAGAAGCTCGGGAGTTTTATTCCAATATTTACACCACAAATCTTGCACATTTCATTTATGTGCAGGGGTAGCATCGTCGACTTGTAATCAAGGGGTCCCAGGTTCGATACCCGGTGGAGACACATAGTGGTTCCAATCCCACTTTAAACTGTAGGTGCAGTCCCGATTAGCTTTGCAGTGCATAAAGTGGACTTAAAACACAAACTCAATCAATCAATTATAGTTTCAGTCTTATTAATTATGAAATGAGAAAGTGAGTATTTTGCGTGCGGACGAATTGCTGGAAACATTTCTTATTTTTCCAGTAAGGAATGAAATTACATAAAAAAAAACAAGTAGAGAACTCATCAATACATTTTGATAAGCCTAACAATCTGAAATTTTGAAGGGGTGGAGGTTGGGGCTAGATGTATTGTACTTTGTCAGACAAAGTACAGTGAAAAACTGTACAAGGGTCAAATTACGCACAAAAAATCTCCTTATCAGTTTTCTCGCTGTGCTAATTTACATTAGTGCCATTTCATATCACTTTTCTGTTTTTGAATTTTAATTGCAAAGCGACAAGTGACGAACGAACTCATGGTGATAAGGAAAGTCCTAAACATTCATACTGTACTCGGAATTTGAACTCAATGCCTTTCTTTCAAGTTTTTATTGTTTTCAAAGAGTGCTTTCTTAAAATTCCCTGTCTGCTTGTATGTCCGTGCATAGGTGAAGTTCCTCATGCTTATGTGTCATGTGCCAGTTCCGACGACACAATGAAAAATGCAAGGAAGAAATGTTTCCCAAAAGCAACGATAGATGGCAGAAGAAGAGCAGAGTTAATTGTAGAAACTAGGAGCGGAGAAAAGCGATTATACAGGGTGTCATTTTAATGGCGCCCACGGACCACGGAAACGTATAGAGGACATCAAGACAAACAACTTTTCTCAGTAACGTTTTTCTCGTTGGTGCATCGTTTCGGCTCTACAGTCGTTCAAAAAAGCCCATTTTGCCGCCTGAATGCTGGCAACCACACACAACATTTGATTGCATTTCTGACGCCATATCCCGTCGTGAAGCGATGCATTCCAGGGTTGCCAGGAACAGACATGTTCTGTGAAAAATGACATAGCTACAATCACCCACATTATGTACCGTAACACAAAACGAGAAAACACGTTCTGTAACCCAACAGGAAGTAAACAAACGATACAAAAAATGGTAGAAAAGAAAATAGAATTCAAGTGGACGTGGTCATATCGAATTTTGTCTCAGCTTACATGTCAAATATTTGTTAATCTAGTTACCAAGTTGGCATCTACAATTTAGTCTATCCACTTCATCATTCTGATACTAGTTGTCTGTGACACACTGAACAGATGACAAAATAGAAATGAAAGAACTCAAAATTCCAAAGGTAAGCAACACATAATATAATGTATATTCAGGGCATTATGAGGCAAGTGGCAAAAATGGTTGAAAAAACAGGGATATAAGTAGTAGTAATACAAGCTCTCCGACGACTGTGTTTATCTATGCACTGGATACACATGTAATAGTTTGCAACTCTGAACAGAGCAGTATATTCGCTACTGATTCATCATTAGATTGTTACTGTGGTTGTACGTGTTTTAGCCGTAATGTAACTACGTGAACCTCTGATACTTCCGTTGTCAGCACAAAAGTACCACAAGGCATTTGGACACAAACCTGTAGATATCAACCGTGCAACGAGATTTGCAAATATTTCACATGTAGCTGGGCGTAAACAGCCACATGTAAGCTGCAAATCCAATAAAATTTGTTGTTGTTGATATTTGACATGTAGGCTGAGACAAAATCCGATATTGACACTTCATTTTGAATACGTTTTTACCATTTCTCATATCGTTGGTTCACTTCCCCCTTCCCCCTTCCCCTGAGATGACTGCTGATCTGGCTTGTACGTTATGATGTTCGGTCTACTGGAGGTGTTTCTCGCTTCGTTTTACAGCTAATAATGGTAGTATGTAATTTTTCAAAAAAATTGTGTGTTCCTTGCAACCCTGCCGTGCGCCGTTTCGCCGCAGGAAATGACGTCACAGATACGATCAAATGTTGTGTTGGGTTGCCAGCATCCAGGTGGCAAAACTGTCTTTTTTGAACTGCTGTAGCATCGAATCAACGCACCAATGAAAAAAATGTTACTGAGAAAAGTTGTTTGTTTTGATGTCCTCTATACGAATCTGTGGTCCGTGGGCGCCATTAAAATCACACCCTGTATATATTATAGTAAATGCAAAATACATAAAGGATGAATATAAAAATTATAGAAGGAGTAAATAAAATGTTGTATATAGCAAATTAAGATAATTAAGAATATGCTCGTATGTGAAACAATTAGAGTCAACGAGCGATATGACAGCGGCTGACCTTGACAAGTCCGCGCAGAGAGAGAGGGAGATACATTTCCGCTGTTGCCACCTACTCACTGTTCGGGGTTCTCGCCAGCTCTTTCAAAATAAAAAACAATGGCTTACATTCGAACAATTGTAAATTGCAGCTGCACGGCTATTATTGCAACAATCGATACCAATCCTGCACGAGTATTACCAGAAAGCTTTAGACAATCGTATTATGCTGTAAATTAAACGTGTAGAATCTTGAAAGTAAGTGAAAGAAATTAAATATTTTATTGACCATTATTATATAGAGAAAAAGTTCTCTTGCGAGCCGATTTTTATTAAATTAGATTTGAAATAACTTCCAGTGAGAAAGTTACAAAGAAAACTCCAAATTTTAAGTTCGTATAATATTTACAGCGATATGTTATTTGGTTACTGAGAAAACGAGAGAAGAACTTGATTCATTCTTTCGCGGCGCGGCAAAGGCAACTTCGTTTGCCGCAGATATCATGCGCCGGTCTTGTGGCACTCGCAATAACAAAACAACTGTCTGGCATGCATAACATGAACTGAAAAGAAAAATTAAAATGCCATTTACTTACATAACGCTCATTCCGTACTGCTGTCAACCTCGTCACTTGATTCAAGTTCTTCGGAATCCGTGTCTTGCAAATTTATAATGACCTTCTCGATGACATCGTCTCTGACTATTTCACGCTGGAAGTCATCTTCTTGTATTTTCTCTGCGTGAGCCACACAATCTGCCCACTCGGAAACACCTATTCTGTCTATTGCTTCGTGAGTCAGTTTCTGTACGTCGGCAATTTTGAAAGTCTTGTTCTTGTCAGCTACGTACCCCTTCACCTGGGCCCAAATCATTTCAATCGGGTTGTACTGACAATGATAAGGTGGGAGACGAACAACTCTGTGACCATATTCTCTTGCTATTATATCGATTTCGTAACTTTTGTGAATTGGTGTATGATGTTTCACCAACTGCAACAATTCTGCTCGGGTTTGCGTGCTTGTGTGGGGAATGTTCTTGTTACAGAGCCATGCCATAATATCCGCCTTCCTTGTGATCCAACAAGACGTTTTATGCACTTGCAAGGAATGTATGCTCGCGTTGTCCATTACAATCACGGATTCGGGGGCGAGAAACTGCAAGAACTGCTAGCAAAACCATTTTCGAAACACGGCAGACGTCATTTCTGAATGATAGTCAGTACTGTTTGTTTTGGAGCGGAAAACCAATTTACTTTGGGGCACAAAGCCTGTAGCAGCTGAACCCGCATGACACACTATAAGACGAGCACCTTTTCCTAATGGTACCTTTAACCCACCAGAACCATCACTCATTCTCCAGCAGCTCGTCTTCGTGTGATTCTGGTTGACCCAGGTTTCATCTAAATAGTATATATTTGCAGTACCAGCTTTCCTGATTTCGTGCATGGTTCTGAGGAAGATCACTCTCGCAGCTACAACATCACCCCTCTCCATTAAAAATTTCCTCCCGTCGTTGCCTTTCCTATATCTGAACCCCATGTTTTTCAAAATTTTTAACACTGACCACGTACTGCCTGCAAACCCGATAGCTTCCTTCAATTTAGCCCTAAGTTTCACTGCAGTAGGAAATTCGCCATTTGCGTACATATCAAATATAATATTACGCAATACCCCCTTATCAAAATCGTCCAAGTGCGTAACATTCTTTCGCCGATTACGACGTTTGCCAGGCGAGCGAAAAGAAACCGACCCTGTATCACCGATCGACGACCTGGGTTCCTTCGCAATCGTCTGAACTGTACGCAGACCTATCCCACATGCAGCCGCTGTACGCCCCTGACATTTGGCAACACTGCTTCCTGACGAACACGAGGCACTGTCTGCACTGCGAGATTCACTTTGGAAGAACTGATACTTTGTACACCATATCTCGTGCTTGTTTGTGTAGAACACGACGCTTATGTGTTTCTGTAGCCATCTTGCACACGTATATTGACAAAATTTTGTGATCACACTGAAGAAACACGAACAGTCACAACGAAAACCAAACCGATTCTTGCCGCTCGAAAAACAAAAGAACGACATCCCTCGTTTTCCACGGCAGTCTGTACCTCCTCCTTTTGCTACTGCGCATCGAGGCTTGTTCAAGGTCAGCCGCTTTCATATAGCTCTGCGACTCTAGGAAAGTTAATAAGCGAGCAAATGAATTCAGAAATATATCTCTCTCTCCATTCAGATCTTAGTGATCAGAATTTGATTTAATACCTCTGACGAGGAGAATATCGTCAGCTTTTGTATTTGTCTGTCCCTCGGTGGCGCTGTGGTCAAATTAGATGCCCCGAAGCAGTTACGGTTGCGCTTCTTATTAGACGCACTGGGCCATAGGCAGTGCTTGCGGTTGGCGATCCTGGGCTATTCCCCTTTTGGTCGTTACATAGGAGGTGGCGCTATTGTCAGTTTAGTCGACCCTACTCTTTCTATAAGTATAGCTTGTATTGTTTGCCAAAGAAGCGGGGAAAGCGAGCGCATATATGTAATAAATAAGATTACGCTTTAAAAGGAAAGACAATAAATTAGAAGAAAGAAAGAAAAGAAGAAGAAGCCTTTTCCAAAAATAGAAAGAAGAAGAAGCCTTTTCCAAAAATAGAAAGAAGAAGAAGCCTTTTCCAAAAATAGAAAGAAGAAAAGAAAAAGAAACCTTTTCCAAAAATAGAAAGAAGAAAAGAAGAAGAAGCATTTTACCAAAATAGAAGGAAGAAAAAGAAGAAGCCTTTTCACTAATAAACGATAGAAAAGAAGAAAAAGCCTTTCCCAAGGAAGAAGAAGCCTTTTACCAAAATAGAAGGAAGAAAAGAAGAAGATTTCCTTTCAATTATACATATATATATATTTCAATGTATATACAAGCTTCGCTATATATTTTCTCTGTATTGTGTATAGTTTTCAGAATATAGATCCGCATTTAACTATATCCTCTTGGCTATAAAACGCTTTCTTATTTGGAATTCTCGAATAAAGAACCTATCCCCTGAGATTAAGATATCTGTAGCCGTGGTATAAGTTTATTTTAAGAAGTGCACTAGAGGGGCGTTGCATATAGCACCATGCTGTGAAGGCATATTTAGGGGATGTGGGGTAGGGCCCCACACATTCTCGATTTTGGGCCATTTCAGATGTGGTGTGTTCTGATCAGCACCACTATCCGGCCACCTTAACCCCCACCAGGGTTGCCCCTAGGTACCCATTTATTTGAAGTTGGGTGAGCCCCAGAGCCGCTTTATGCGGGGACAAGGCTGGAAAAATTCCAACCTTAGATCACACACCCTAGAAATCAAACCCGGTCCCACGTCACTGTCGCCGGTGATACACACAGTTTCAGGAAACAGGGTGCCAGCATAATGGATAAATCGGAAGCAGAAGTGGACCACATTAGAGGAGAGGCTTTCCAATGGAGCCCTTCAAAATCGAAGGGAACTCTGCAAACCAAAACTGACTAAGAATGAAGCCATATTGCTTCTGCTTCTTCGAGCTTTAATACATAATAATCGAAACAAGACTTTCGGAGAAGTGTGTGGCTCAATCGTAACTGACTGACTTTACTGGAATTTGAGTGCAAAAAATGACTTCTCACAGCCATGACCTGCCATCTTGTAAAACCTGCCTCCTAGCAGCCAAATGAGTGTCTCTTCATCAATTACATCCCATCATCTTTCATCCTCATCATTTGGTCACAACTATCCAAAAGTGAGGTAGAATAAGGGAAGTAAAGTGCAAAAAATACTACATTTTACATCCCTCACCATAATTAGAACAAACAATGTAGTGTAATCAAATTGTATTTACAATATGATGGAAAATATGATTTCTTTATATTTATATTGCCATAAATATGTTTGTCTTTGAAGATGCTATAGTTGTGAATTTACCAATCCTCACGGAAGCATTTGGGAAGTTAACTTTTGCATCTGCACTTCAACAGTTCTGCCTGACGTATAAGATACCAGTGCAAACCGCAGAACAGAAACTTATTCAAAAGGGAAATCATGAGGTGAATAATATTTATACAAATTATTATTTTCATTTCTCCTTGCTGTAACAGATATTTGTTTTGGTTTATGGCCTTTACTCTCTTGGACAGATGCAGGGGTGCCCATCTCCTTCCCCCAAGCCATGGACACATCGCCCCCCCCCCATTCCCCCAAAAGAATTGTTCATCATAACCCCCTCACGCATACGCACACACAAATATAGTTTGGACAAACAGTAATTGATTTGCAGTAATTGATTTTTGTTTGAATGTTGATAATTTGATTTCATTCTCTAAAATAAATTTACAGTGAAAATTGACAGTATTTTACTAGTATCCAGTCAGTCGAATTACAGGAACACACACACAAGTGAAACAAATCCGTGTCGAAATCATCCAACACTAAAACTGAAGTTCCCACGTCAGAAGTTACTAGCTGACTCAGAACTTTACCATGGCCGAGATGGCAACAATCGAAAGGCGCATGACATTTGTAACCTTTCATTGCAGTAGAAATTAGAAGACTAAAGAAAGAAAAAGCATGGCTCACTTTCGTGTTTGCTAACATAAAACGTACAAAACTGCTTAGGCTCACTGCCACTGTTAGTGTACTGAACCTAATTCTTAACAGTTTGTCTGCTTGACTAACCTTGCTCTTCCAAACTGATTCTAAAGGCATAAGAGATGGTGTTTCATTTGAACCCCAACTGTACATAATAACCATAACTAAAAATCAATAACAAGTCAATCAAACGAACTGACCCCCCCCCCCAAGAAATTCCCATGGCATATGCACGTTATGTATCTCCCCTATGGGCACCCCTGGACAGATGTAAGAATTAGAATGCACAGTGAATTAATAATACTTGCAAAGTAGCTCAATATTTCAACAATAACTACCTATTTAGTGCTCCCTTGTAAACCAAAAATTTTAGGAAATTGTTAGACATAGTGTAAATTTTTAATAAAGTATAGTTTTCTGGTATTTGGGTTTTTATTCATTGCCATTTTCTATTTTACACTAATTTTTTTGCCTTTCCAGAGGTTCCAAAAGGCCCTGTATGATTTTCTTAAGGCCAAGCTTACTGGAGAGCAACTAAAAATCCTACCAAGATTATTGCGGACACTCTTTATGAATCCAAAGGTATAGTTCATTGTTTTACCTGTAGATGGAAGTTTTGGAATTCACAAGTATTTCATGGGCCTAACTTGACAGTTAGATCTGTTTTGAATTCTTTCCAGGGCATTTAAGTGTTGTGTAGATATACCTAATAATACAGGGTGTCCACTGATTGGGAATCCCTTGAATTCTAGGAATGTTTGGCACAGGGAATCGTGCATGAATTTCTGCTCGATTTTTCTTTACAGCTGTCAAAAGGATCCATATTTAATTCTAAATACACTTGTTTTAGCTATCGTCCTGTCCCTGCTGAAAATTTTTATGTACTGTTTTCAGTAGATTAATAAGCGTTGAAACATCATAACAGTAGATTTTGTCTACTGTAAACTGTGTAAATTTCCAGCAGGGGTACTAGCATAATTGAAAGCTATATTACCTTGAGATGTACAGGGGATGGACAAAAATATGGAAACAGCTGCGAAGAAAAGCCGGAATGCTGTAGCTAATAAGGTGCAGGACCACATGTAGCTTTAATACGGCCTGCAGTCTCTGAGAAATGGACAAATACAAGTCCTGGATGGTATGCAAAACATGGCCACAGTCCTTCTCGGTGTCCTTCTGTCTCTTGTCACCCAGTGTACATTTTCGTCCACGCAGGTGTTTATCTGAACATTTCTATCCGGACACACTATTATGTCATCATGATCTTGGATGAAGTCCCTCTCGATAAGTCAAATAACATGGCTACTTTGGTAACAGTTGTGTCGATATCACCCGTTCCGATGTGGTGTTTCCATATTTTTGTCCATCACCTGTAGTCTAGGGGTGGTAACTTTATTTTAGATATAAAAGAAAAGTGGGAGGACACCATTTACTCTTCTTGTAATAAGTGGTTTATTTTTACTTCTATGTCTCTGGGGGGGGGGGGGGTAATTGCATTTCGAAGGGTAGGTGCCAGTTTAAACTTGACTTTTAAACAATTTTTGATTGTTACAATTTTCAAGCATCACCGTTAATAAGAGTATCGCCATTAGTATTGGTATAGTTCCAAAGTGATATTGGCTCAGTCCTAATTGAAAAATATAAAAACTTGATCACATAGGCGGAATTGTCCTTCCACTGCTAACAACAAAACCAAAAACTATATTTAATAGGCACACACAGGAAATGTACTATGTAGAATTTTTCAGTGAAAAATGCAGGCTTGATCAGTACACAAATCCAGGTCTCTGGCATACCATGCCAATGATGTAACCACTGAGTTACCGAGCCAGCCTGGCTTCGCCTGATTTTTCGCTGCCACTGTTTTATTTGTGTGGAATTGTCTCTGCTGGTGCTACCGCAACGGGATGTGTTGTCTTTGAAACACTGTATCTCCTGTGTGTGCCTAATTTAAAGAATTAACATCTCTATGCTTGGAGGAACCAGGCAACGTCGACATCCACAGTGTTTTAAAGGCAACAGAACCTGTTGCGGTAGCACTAGCAGAGACGATTCCACACAGGTAAAGCAGCGGCAACGAAAAATCAGGTGAAGCCAGTCTGGCTCGGTAGCTCAGTGGTTAGAGAAATGGCACAGTATGCCAGAGACCCAGGTTCGTGTCCTGGTCGAGCCTGCATTTTTCGCTGAAAAATTCTACAAAAATATCTAATGATTTTGTCTTGGCTGTTTTTATGATATTGATGACAAGTGGTGTGACTTATCATCTTTTTTATTTTAACATTTGTGTTGAACTAGCAAGGATTAAATACAAGTGCTACATTCCCATGCTCCTTTATTTAGATTGGGATGACGGAAAAGCATCCTGTATTTTCACGTTACGCTGCTGAGAGGACAGAGAAAGAAATCATCGAAGAATTTGATGAGACACTTCATATGCATAGCAAGGAGTTTGCTAATCAGTATAGTTGGACAGAAAATGTCAAAACTATTCCAGAAGATCACTCGTATGTATTAAATACTTTGGTTCTCTTACTTACATGATGTACAAATATTTTTTTGTGAAATTAATTTTTAGTACGTGAAAATGACAGCACATTTCAGACCTTTTAAGGTTCTTATATAGGCAGAAATAGCAGTTTTTGCCCACTGAAGGAATTTTAGGTGCACAACACAGGGTTTAGGTGCAAAATAGGGTATGAACTAGTAGGCCAAAGTTACAAATTGAATCATTTTTTTTTCTGGCACTTGTTTTGAATTTTATAGCGAATTTTTGTGTTTCAAATGGAAAAAGTACCTTCTGGGCACTGCAAAGTGCCATGGATGATGTATAACCGGGGGTAGATGTAGAGGTGATGTAATCAGCACCACACCCCAGCTACCTATTTTACGAATTAGATAATTCATATTTAAGAACATGTTTGGAAATCTATGAATGATGCAAAATCCCAGGAAAAATCTTCTAATTGATGAGCGAGCCACTGTGAGCACGTCTGAAAGACTAGAATCTGGTCCATTCATGTATTAAAAATTATTTATTAATCAAATATGGGTGCTCAATAGGCCAGTCTCATGTTGAAGTTTGTTTCTAATACCCATAATAATTTTATTCTGGTATACATTAAAGAAGACACAACAAATAAATAAATAATTTTTAATAGAAAATGGAGTCCCCCAAAACTGTCCCCTTATCTGTGCTAATTTATTTCTACCTTTATTTATTGTAGGGCTATAGGATAGGTGTGGTGTGCATGTAACCAGTGTTACTGCAGGTAACAGCAAAATGTAAAGAAATTTTAAAAAAAAATTTCAATAAAATAACAACATTGTTAAATACGTTAACCGACAGTGTTGCAGTCGAGTGTATATTGCAGAGGACATTTTTTCTGCAGCAGACAGAAGAGAAGAGGCAGGTCGTTCCGCTACCCTCAAGAGATAACAAAGGAAAAGGGTGCCAATGCAAGGGAAGAGTGGGGAAATACTTAGAGGCAAGTGTGCTATGGGGTTATTCATATGCCTGTTTAGGGGCCCAGTTGCCGGTCCAGCCTACTGGATCAGCAAGTGTTGTCACATTGGATTTCCAGAAAAGTGGTAAATCCCGCCTAAAACGGGGATACTATTTCTCTGAAACAACTAAAGCTAGACTGCAAAGCCAAAACTGGATTTAACTACAACTGAGACCGTTGAGGTAATAGACAAAAAGATAAGTACTTGATGCAATTCGTGATTTGGACAAACCTTGCTCCAAAAAATTAAGTTGGCAACAGTAGTACAAACATCTGGACTTCTCTTCCACCGCTGGAGGAGGGGAATTCTGTCGTCTGCTCACCGCACAAACGTCAAACTGACCCGAATGTGTGGTTCTTCTTCCCCTTTCCACCTCTTTGCTATTCACTGGATTTTCATGGTAACTTTCTCATGAGTGGTAGTTCTTTGTAGGATGATTGTGGCTAAATCACTGAGTGGATTGAAAAAAAAAAGAACGAAATGAACAAAAATCTAGATCAAAGGCATATTTTTAAGGGGGGGGGGAAGGGTAGGGTGGAGATGATAACATCGGATGGCCGGTAACACTTTTGAAAAAGTCACCCCACACCACTGGGCTATAGTATTCTATTGTATCAATGCCAGTGTATCAATATCAGCAGATTCTTTTCCAGAATTTGGCTTTTACAGAGTCCACAGAAATGTGATGAGATGGATTCTTAAAAATCTTGAAAATTTTGCAAAATTCAAAGTTTATATATTTATTTTGCACCACTGTTGTGTGAGAAAATGGATTTAATATTCACAAACCAATATTGTGATATTCCGATACAATTCCTTAATATTTTAAAGCAAAACTCAAGTAAATTGATGACTATAATTGCAGTGGAATACTCACATTTTAATATAAATTAATATTTTGAACAATTTTTAATTTGCAATTATCAAGCATTGGTATCAAAGTAGCATCAGCTACACACTATTGTGTTGTCAAAACTGTTTCATATTATTTTTTTTAGTATAAACAAAGAAGAGTGTGTTGTTTGTCTTCAGTCGCACATACGAAGATACCAGGTTATGAGAATGAGAAAGAAGCACAGTCCTTTGTCACCAGAATATACTAAACTTTATGACAATTTGCAAAAGATGGCTGCGGTTGTTACAACATTAAGCAAGAAGGAGCGAGTTGGAGTTGATATCATGAGGTAATTAGTTATGGTTAATGAAACCTATTGGTTGTCTAGTTACAGCAAGACAATATATTTATTATTTGTATTCTGTTGTTAATAATAGGATTCTAACCAGTACTATAATAAAATTTAGCACTGACTGGTTACACATATTACATGAAGAACCTTCTTAATCAGTGTATGCAACAATGACTTTGATACTTTCTTTTTTACTAAGGCAAAACCTGTGTGTTTAGAATTTTTTCACAAAAATGAACATGAGGTACATTTTTCATATCCATGAGAACAATAAAATAATAGCAGATCTTACACACAATTACAAACTATTTACAGATGTTTTAGTTTGGTAAAAATATCAGAAATTCTACCAATTTACTAACACACCATTATATGCAGATTAGAGTGTTGCAAGGAGAGGATTTCGTTGGAGTGCCAAATAGTTTGCATGGACGACGCTAGATAGAGTACAGAATCGAGAGCTACTTCATTCGAGCGAAATAACACTTGAACAGGCAAAACAAGCAGTACACACTTGAAGCCCAGTAGTACACGTATAACCGTAATTTGCCCTCAAATATGGATCGTGAAGTGAAAGACACAGTAATATTGAAACTTACGTAACCTTAGTCATTACTTCCATGTTAAAATGTAGTTTAGTCTATCTTACCAATACAGTGATACATGAAAATGAAATAGATGATTGTACCGCGATGGATATTTTACATTTATGTGTCTACTCTACTAGAGTGCTGCATCGAGGCTGTTTTGCTCTATCGTCTAATAGTTCGCACGGATGACGCTAGATGGCTTACGGAATCGACAGTTTCTTCGCTCGAGTGAATAACGCTCAAACAGGCAAACGTTTGAAGCCAAGTATGAGGGGCAGTCAAATGAAAACCGAACACCCACCATAAAACACATTCCTTGCAAAAGTTGGCAACACTGTTGTTACGTATCGATAGGGTAGGAGAAATGCATAGTGAAAAAGCACAGGTCCACACACAGTTGCTTCGTCATTGCTCAGGAGGTGAGCATAGTGAAAAGTGTGTTCGTCCAGCATTGGAAATGGAGGCAAGCAAAGAAGAGCAGAGAGGTGTGGTTCGTTTCTTGGTGGCTGAGGGTGCTGGAACATGCGAAATTCATCTTCGCATGTCTGCAGTGTATGGCGAACACTGCATCTCCCTAACAAGTGTGCACAAGTGGCAGAAGAGATTCTGCGAAGGACGCACATCACTGCAAGACGATCTGCACCCGGGACAGGCCCATCGAGCCATTACACCTGATGTGATTGCAAGGATCGATGGTCTGATCCGGGAAGACCGAGGAATCACAGAGGAAGAAATTCGTGTTCAGGTTGGCATTAGTCATGGCTCTGTGTATGCCATTATCAAAGATCACCTGCAGTTCCGAAAAATTTGCATGCAGTGGGTTCCGCATCAACTGACGGAGGGACAAAAGATTGACAGAATGACTGCATGTCTGAGTCATTTGCAGCGGTACCACGAGGAAGAGTATGCGTTTCTGTCATGTATCGTCACAGGGGACGAAACGTGGTGCCACCATTTTGAGCCCGAGAGCAAACGGCAAAGCCAACAATGGAAACACGTCAATTCTCCCCAGCCAAAGAAATCGAAAGCTGTCCATACGAGTTCCGGTAAGGTCATGATGAGCTGCTTCTTCGTCTGCAAGTGCCCTCTGCTTGTCGACTTCCTAGAGCGTGGAGCTACAATCAATGTGCAGCGCTATGCAGACACGTTGCAGAAACTGCGACGTGCCATAAAGTCAAAACACCCTGGAATGCTGTCGGACGGAATCATCCTTTTGCATGATAACGCCCGCCCCCATACTGCCAATCTGGTGAGGGATAAGCTTCAGACATTTGGCTGGGAAACGCTTGAACATCCTCCGTACAGCCCCAATATTTCCCCTTGTGACTTCCACATTTTTGGTGACCTGAAGAAAGACATTTGTGGATGTCGGTTTCATTCGGACGAGGAAGTGCAACAGTGTTGTGGATCCGTCAGCGACCTACCTCTTTCTACAAGACTGGAATTGATCGTCTCGTGTCCCAGTGGGATAAATGTCTTAACACTTGTGGCAATTACTTTTGAATAAAACAAACTCCATTGTCACTTTGTAGTGGGTGTTCGGTTTTCATTTGACTGCCCCTCATAGTTCACGTACAACCGTAATTTGTCTGTGGTAGTGGGTGTTCAAATATGCTTCGTGAAGTGAAAGATGCAGTGAAATTAAAACTAAAGTGAACATAGTAATCATCTCCATGTTAAAATGTGATTTAGTCTATCTTACCAATACATAGCAATATATGAAAATGAAGAGATGATTATGGGCTGAAACTACCAGGATGAATTTTACACATATATTTGTACGATAATTGTCACATTGAAATGATATTTGACATTCTATATATTCGAGCGAATCACGTTCGAGCATGGGAGATTCGATCGAGTTTGAGCAAGCGAAAGTGGTCCAATGCAGTACTCTAGTGTTTACAATAATTGTCACATTAAAATGATATGCCAATGTATATGCTCGAGCCTCGAGGTTACTCTAATAAGTATGACTGAGTGAAAGTGCTCCCATACTCCAATGCAGATAATGATAGATATGAATTACATCTCTAACATGGGTCTCCCTGATAGTGCAGTGATAAGATCATTAACTTGTAATTAAGAGGTACTGGGTCGTGGTTCAGATCCCCTTTAAACTGTAGGTCCAGGCTCAATTAGCCTTTCTGTGCATAAAGTGGACTTAAAAAACAAATTCGCAATCGAACTCCTCTGATATGTATGTTGTAGGCATTTCATTGTACTTTAGAAAACATGATATCTTTGTGCTACTTCAGTGATACTTTGCTTTATCCATTTATAACTAATAATTGAGGACCTCTCCAATGGAGGAGGGGTAATGGTGTTACCTTGTAATCAACGGGTTCAGAGTTTTATCCCGGAGGAAGCACATTGCACACTGGTTTGGATCCCAATTTAAACTGTAGGTCCACCCCAGGTAGCTCATCTGAGAATAAAGTGGACTTGTAAGAAACTTTTAAGTAATATTTGAAGTAAAGAAAGTAATAAATGTGGGCACTTACTTTTTTATGTTCCTTGAATGCAAAGATAAAGAAAATATGTTTTTTTTTATTCATTACAGAAAAATGTTTGTCAGCAATCCTCCTATTACCAAATATTTTCCGCTGGGGCGAGACTTGAACTATTGCTTCTCTCTGCTTGAGCTCAAAGGAGCCTACAATGTTATGCCTGCCAGTGAATGGGCTCTTCTATTTCGCGTCACATTGAACTGCCATTCTGTTACGGTAAGATAGACGATTGATTGATGTCAGTTCAACCTCACACTGTCAAATTTCATTATACAGGATGTCTACCAGTCAAGGAAGTCAAGAAAAAGTAGAGAAATTAACAAGTAGGTTAGGAAGTCAATAAAAAGTCAAGAAATTATAGGTGGTCAAGAATTTGAGCTATCACAATGTCCAATTGATTGATTTAATTTATTTTATGTCACTTTTCTGTCCCTTTTGGTTAAGAATTTGAGCTATCACAATGTCTGATTGATTGATTTAGTTTATTTTATGTCACTTTTCTGTCCCTTTTGGTTAAGGATTTTTTAGCTATCACAATGTCTGATTGATTGATTTAGTTTATTTTATGTCACTTTTCTGTCCCTTTTGGTTAAGAATTTGAGCTATCACAATGTCTGATTGATTGATTTAGTTTATTTTATGTCACTTTTCTGTCCATTTTGGTTAGGAATTTGAGCTATCACAATGTCTGATTGATTGATTTAGTTTATTTTATGTCACTTTTCTGTCCCTTTTGGTTAAGGGCATGGGAGACAGTCTCCACCCGGCTTTTCCATCCAAGTCAGTATTGCCAACTTAGCTCTCTTGGAGCCAGATCTGGCTCTTTTGTGCCCTTGTTTGCCTGTGAACTAGGGTGTCTGCCACCGTGCCTTACTATGATTCACTATTCGTCATATTTTTTACAGGTCATATCTAGCTTAATAATCAACTTTGAAAAATGCTTCGACCTGCCACATGTGGAGAAATTCATACTCTCTTGTACTCCCACGTTCTTCAGTAGCATTGTCCATTCCGATGATACATTCAAATAAATGCACACATGGTGTGAAACTGTTTCTCCTCGCCTTAATTGCTAAGATGATGATGAATGGTGGTTAGATAAGGTGGACGAAGGGACAATCATGAACCCTACATAAGATTATACTGGCTGTGAGTCCAGATGTCAGAGCCTCGCTGGTCTGCCAAAGCCAGTCCAGGATGCATTATTAGATAAACGAAGTTTAATTATCTTGTTAAATACAGCTTCAGTTTTCATCTTAACTGTTGTTTTTTTTTTTGTAGCTTTTTTTCTTTTCATAAAACAAATATTTATTTTCTTAATTGCTAATTTCCAACTGTACCTAATTAGGGATTGAATAAATAAAGGTTAAGAAAAAAAAGTCATGAAAAAGCCAAGAATTTTGGATTTGTTATTTTGGCAGACACCCTGTTATATTTGGGGCTGTACCCATTGGTTCCCATAGGATTTTTTCCCAAGGTGGGGTGGTGGGTCAAAGACCCATATACAAGCACAGTCGCTAACACACGGACATAAACAATCGGGCATCCATGTCTGTGCCGATACCATTTTGAACCAATCTGCACACTTTCCATTGATTTTGCACCAAAATACTGTATTTTGTGATTATAAAACAGGTATTTTTATATTCTGATGTAATTTTTAAATATTTTTTTAATATTTTAAAACACAACAAATTGATGCTATGGCTGGGATTCGAACTCAGAACCGTTGACATTGTAGCATGCTGTGATAACCACTCCACCAGAGAGGTTGGTATTATCGCTATCAGTGGGATTAACTAAGAGTATTGTTATCAGCTCAGTCCTAGTGCTAACCATTCCACCATGGAAATTGGCGGCAAAACCATGAGTCAATCATATTTGTACTTTCTGATAACCTTTCCAATATCAATTCAATTTCTTTTTGTAAAAAACGAAGTAAATATTGTGGCTATTGTCTTGTTTAATTTTGTAATTGAGTTTCCAGAGTCTTTTTCATGTCAGTCTTTTTCCCCCCCAGGCTGTACCCTGTGCCATTGATGTATTTTGCTCTCTAATTTATTATGTCGTGCATGTCATGGATAACGACACTGGTTTAGAATTACCAAAAACAGCAACTGGTGTTCAGCCATATGAATATACCCCAAATGAGGTAGGTTGTCATTTTTTCTAGTTTTATTAGGATAAAGTTTGTAGGCAATTAATTAAATGCACACTACTAGGTATTTTATTTGCTTACGTTGCTTGTCCTCATCTGTGAAATAGCCACGAAAGCAATTTTGAAGATATTAGGGGAAAATATTATATTTGTTAGCGACAGGGTGATTCAAAAGTATTGTCCCATAGGACAACTCTATTATTAGTGTACATATTGAAAAATGGGAAAAAGAGGGAAGTTGTTGGAAATATGCGGGTTTGAATCTAATGTGCTTGAATTTTAAGCGTAGCATGTACCGTTGAGGCTGTACATTGGTACAGTCCTCAATGGTAACCAAAACTTTCACATACTTCATCTGGAATACTGCACATCATCGCAATACTATATTGTACTAGATAAATAAAGAATTGATGACGATGTTTAAAGTTTAAAAAAGTTGAAAACGTGAACATTAAACATGTAATCCACCCCGGCCCCCCTTCCCGCTGAGACCACTAGTAAAGGCTAAACATGCACAAATGACAATCAGGATATGCTCCTGGTCATCGACATCAATTGCTGTCTGCCTAATAGCAGCAAAAGTCAGAGGACGCCATGCAAAGGTACCAAGTGATACTAGGGACATTTGTATAATTAAAAACTGAAAAACGCTCACCAACTTTTCTCGTCTGGAGGGAGGGGGTCACATGCTTTACTTTGCCCTCTTTCATTCTCCCCCCCTCTCCCTTTCTCTGTCACACACACACACAAATATACATATGTAGGATTATTGTCTAAAGGAAAGTACACTAATAACCGAGTTCTTGTTTTATGTTCACTTTGTGTACAGATAGGCTAATTGGGACTGGACCGTTTAAAGTGGGATCCGAACTATTATGTGCCTCCACCGGGTATCGAACCCAGAACCCCCTTGATTACAAGGCAACAACCTTATCACTATGCCATCAGGGAGACTCACTAATAACTGAAAAATTGATAACTTCACATACTTCTAGTGAAGGTTCTGGGTTTAAAGTCCCAGAGAGGCCACGATTGGTTAGTCTTTCATCAAATCACCATTCATTCTCATCACCATTGTAACTTAAAAATATAAAAATGACATTAGGCTTTTGGTGTTTTCATTTAGGATGGTTATACAGTATTTGCCTATGGATATACTGAAGGAACGAAAACAAAAGACAATCAGTGGAGGCTTCGTGTAATGACAGAACCAGGTTACGGTGTGATTCATGCATGTACAAAGGCCAATAATACATGTTCGCCAATAAATAAAGTTCCTCAACCGTATATAGATGAACTTACAGGTTACTATATACCCAGTAAGGATAATATGATAGAAAGGTTTGTATATTGCATATAAGTGAATATATTTCAGTGAATATGTTAAAAGTGTGGTATGTGTAACACTATGGCTGAGTTGATTCTGCACAGTACTGTTAGTATCAGAATCACTGGTACTGGCTGATGGATGCCAGAATCGCAGAATGTTGACTGACACTTTTGCAGAATCCAAATATTCTTGAAATTTAGCAAAATGTACAGTTTTGAGTTAATCTTGTATGGTTAAAGTGATTTTTCTTGATTAAATGCTGGAAATTTGATTATGTGATCATATAAAACATGCTGGGAACATCCTATTATTTGAACACAACATGTACGGGAGCTTTCAGACTGAAGCAACAAACGACACGTGTCTCTTGCAAACCAACCTTCAGAAATAAATGTGCATGTGTTCGTGTTGCTTTGGTCTGAAAGATCCCTACTAGGGATGGCCAAATCCAGATAAAATTTTATCCGGATATCTGATAATTTTCTATCCAGATTTCAAATATTCAGATATCAGATATTCTGATATCTGGATATACATATTATCTGAAATATCTGGATTTTCAGATCATCCAAGTTATCCAAAATGTCCGGATATCCGATGTGTGCATTATCTGGAGAGTTTTATTGTTTGCCCATTTTACAGGCTATTATTCTTCATGTTTGTATTTCACTGTATAGATTTTCTACAAAACGTTCATCAAATCTGTACTATCTGGATATCTGAATTATCTAGATATTTAGATATCTCTTGCATCTGAAATGGATATTGGATAATTTGAAATCCTAATATCTGTTATCCAGGTTTTGGGGCTACAAAAACTGCACAAAACAAGCTTAACCTAATCCTGGGGTCATCAAGAAACTGGTTGGAGGTGGTGGTTGGAGACAAAGTGCTGTCACTGGGTGTAGCCAATGATGGACACCAAATTAAGTGTGTTTCCTGTTTACATTCGATGACATCTTGGATTTGAAGAATACACTAACCACTATTGTTCATGGTGTCTTGAAAGTGTTGATACATAGGGTGGGGCAATGAATCAGCCACAGTGACGTGCGGTGACGTCGACACTTGGGGTAGCAGTCAGTGGCGTGCTCAAGGGGGTTGGGGGTTGGTGTGGATCACACCCCTCCTCCCTTTAGGGCCAGTATTCCTACAAAAAAGAAGAATGTCAATAACAGGAAAAGATTGCAAAATTATGAATGAGTACTAGAAAAAAGTACACGTAACCCCACCCACATTCGAAAATAAAAAACTATTTGATTTGACTCTAAGCCAGAGATCCTGGGTTCGAATCTCGGATTAGCCATTTGTGTTCTTTGTGTGTGTGTCCCTTCATCAATTTTGTCGTACCAAAGGTGGCGGAAAAGCGAAGTAAAATAAACCAAATTGAGCAATTAATCAATGATTTGATTTCATTTTTGTTACTTAGCGTCGCTTTTTTGTCACATTTGGTTAATTGCGAAGATGATACGATGAAATTGATGAAGGGACGAGCACAGGGAACGCCCATGCCCGGGTCGGGGTTCGAACCCGGAACTCCTGGTGTCGTAGCGCGCTGTGATAGATAACCACTCCCCCATGCTTGGTTGATTTGGTGACAAGTAACAATACACAACACACTTTTTTGTAGTTTCTTCAATGATATTCATTTGACTTTTTGAGTTCTGAGATACATTTTTCATTCCAAATTATTTCATTATTCACTGCAACACATAGGACAAGAATGCGCACTCATCACGGGTTCGAATCCTGGCCTGGATTGTTCATATGAGGTCCCTTCACCAATTTCATCATATCATCACTCAATCCTCATTTTCGCGATAACCAAATGTGGCAGAAAAGCGAAGTAAAATAAACCAAACCAACAACAATATGAACACGCGTTCTCTTGCCCAAATAAATACATCCGTATTTATGACTCTTAGAGACCAAGGCCTCCCCGATGGTGCAATGGTAGCGTCGTCGCCTTGTAAGCAAGGGGTTCCGGGTTCGATTCCCGGTGGAAACACATAGTGGTTCGGATCCCACTTTAAACTGTAGGTCCAGTCCCGATTAGCCTTACTGTGCATAAAGTGGACTTGAAACAACAGATCGTTAGAGACCAAGAGTAGCATATTTAAATAAAACACTACTAAAACGAGAGTCAGAGAGAGCCTGAGCACATATTTGTAATTTAATCATTATATATTCCATATTTGAAAAAGAAAAAAAGAAAGAAAGCATAACATTATTGTCTGCACATAACACGTTCCCATTTCATAAATAATAAAACTACATCCCATATTATACATACGCACATATTGTACAACATGTAAAAGATTGTGTAAATACAGAGAACATAAGTACTGCAGAAAATTTTACCCTGAGTTCTTTAGAGAATTTACAAAAAAATTATGAGAGACCAATCCCCTATCTGTCCTATAGGAGATAGACTGGGGGACCTGAAAGCACGGGCTTTCAACCATTGCAGCGGGGGGTGAGGAGGCAAGGGAGTTAGAGGTAGAAATCTTCCTTTTCCTTGGGCCGGCCGTTTCTACCTGGAAACTGGTCTGGCGGAAGAAGAGCGAGCTATGGTATCCAGCCAGCTTTGCCCACGGAAAACACCGATGGACGAGAAGCGTTTGGAAAAGACAGTGTTGCGTATGAGCTGTGGTGGCTTTAACAAGACAATAAATATTGGGATTTGAATATAATTCGAGATGTGAGATTGATTGATCTATCTCTGCTAGACTAGCTACTCCTCAGTGCACGTCACTGATCAGCCAATTTTAAATACTAGACACTTAAGACAAAAATAATACATAATACACACAAAACATTCATAATTTTGACAAAAATTACTATTTTATTCATTGAAGAAGAAATACCAAAAGAAAATACAAATTAAGTCCTTACATTGTGATGGGTTTGGAAATAACATTACTACAATGACCTCCATTTTGTTCCACACATTCTGTCAGTAAGATAGGAATTTGAGACACCTCTTCCCTGATTCGATCTTTAAGTTCATTGAGGGGCTTCCACTTACTCCCAAAGAAAATAACCACGTGCGGAGAGATCTGGTGGGCCAAAGAATATCCCCGCTTTCTTGTAATATGCTTTAGAGTGAATGCCCGATGTGTCTCATTCTACGACTCCCATTATAACTAAATGGTGAAGGAAGGGCTGCAAGCTGGCGGTAGCCACATTACATCTGGCACAACAACTAGCTGTGTCTAGTGTTGCAAAATGGCCAGATTCATTGCTGCACCCTGTATATAAAAATAAATCAGAATCATGGTATTTAAGGCAAGATTCTTTGTACTATTATTATTTTTTGTCTATTACAGGTGGCTCATAAAAGTTTACGGCAGGGCTTTAGTATCCTTCAGATTCAAGGTATCATATGAACCTGTTGAATTTGAATTACGGTTGAAGTCTGAAAGTGGTTCTCTTCTGAAAAGTCTAACTGCTCAGACTACAGCTATTATACCAGTTGTTGTTCTAGGATCTGGCATGCCAGGTAATGATATCTTCTAAATTATACAATAAAATGTGTTTCGTCAACATTACGCTCATGTGGGCTATCCGTGACAGGACTTGAACTTTAAAGTAGTAGTAGAATTATTATATGCCTCTACCCAAAACTAAATCTGTAAGCCCTTTGCGGAGGGGCTGTATTATGAGCAAGCTGGATAAAAGTCACGATTTTATTTTAAAAAATCATTTTTTTTTTTAAAAAAAGGTAAAGTGTTCCCCTGTGCTTAGCACCATGCCATGAAAGCATATAGGGGGTGTGGGGGTAACGCCCCACACTTTCTTGATCCGGTCGTGAGCGGGGGTGATGTGATCAGCATCATGCCCCTGACCACCTTTACCCCCCCCCCAGGATTTCCCCCAGGTACCCATGCCATTTGACGCTGGGTGGGCGCCGGGGCTGCTTCCAACGTTAGAAAAGTTCCCGGATTTGAACCGGCCAGGGATCGAACCCAAGACCTTTAGCATGGTAGTCAGACGCTTTACCGACTGAGCCACCACGGCCACAATTTTTAAAAAAAAACATGCTTAAAATTGCTTGCATGATTTTTGGCACCATGCACATAGATATATATTTTTTATAGAAATGTACTTTCTAGTAAATGGCCCTGTAAAATATTTAAACAGTTTGATTAAGGAAAATAAAAAATATATGTAAAACATACATTTTTCTGATACTGTAACTACTATGGAAATGTTTGTTGAGTTTGTTAATGAAACTAATAATAATTTCAGTAACTTTCCTTCCAGTGAAACTAAAACATTCTGGATGTACTCTATAATTGTAACTTAAAATATTAACTTAAATATTTTTACAGTCTTTGTACCAGAAGTTTGAACATTTTTTTAATGATAGTTCGAAAAATATCAGCTGCCACGTTTATTTACAATTTAATGATATTGAAACTATTTATGGTTTTACATGATTAGTATCTTGTATATTTTTCTACACAAAATGTTCGTTATTTTTGCCATAAAATTATGGAATTTTAAATCTAGAGAAATCCTCTGTGTTTACATTTCCTGCACCATCAGTACATATATTTTATTTCCTTTATTTTCCTATCTTAGAAAGTAATAATCACGATTACAAGAGTAATGTACTTTCACCAAAAGTGTTTCTGATATCTGACCCCCTTGAGGTAGAGCAATATCATGGTATGCTACAGACCTCGGTTCAAGGTGGTTCATTTAAATTACTTTAAATAATTAATTTAAAGAATAATGTAAATCAGGATTTTGTAGATATCAGAATCACTTTTGGTGAAAGTACGTTAGTGCCATACTCATTTAATGGTGTTTACGAAGCTCTAAGAAAGGAAAATAAAGAAAACAAAATACCGTATATGCATGGACGTTGCCAGAAATTTTCCTAGGGGGGTTGAATCAAAGATGTCGAGGAGACTCCCCTCAAAAATATTGTGACACAAAACTAGTGGCATATGCAGAAGTTTGTCAAGGTGGGGTTCATTTTTAAAATTATTGCATAATGGGTATTTTAAATTATGTTGTTGTTGTTTTTGTTAATAATAATAATAATAATAATATTACTAGTAGTAGCAGCAGTAGCAGTTTTAGTTTAGTTTAGTGTAGCATCCAATAAATTTTTTATATGAATAATATAGTACTTCTTACAACCAAGATTACATAATGGTTACTTCTAACATTAGTAGCAGTAGCAGCAGCAGCAGCAAACACAGTAGTATAAGTTTCGAAATGTGTAAAGTTACAAATTAGCAGAGTTTCAGTGTTGCAAATTATGAAAGTTTCGTACCAAATTCGATATCTCAAGACCATTTTTAAACAATGACGCAAAATGAAGTGAAATGAAGTGCTTCATTTAAAAATTGCCATAAATTAGGGCTACCATACATCCTGGTTTTCCCGGACATGTCCTCTTTTTGGACCCTTTTATCCAATCATCATAGGTCAGAGATCATGAAGTTACAACTTTTTGAATCATTAAACTTCTGATGTTGGCAGTACTGGACAATGCGCTAAGCGTTAGTCGTTTGTTGTTACAGTTTCAAGTTCCGGTCGATGTGATTTCCACGTCATTTGTTTGTTCGTGTTTCGAAGTGGAAGTTAGAGTTTGCGAACACGGTGTTAGCTACTAATATGCCTAAAAGAAAGTGCAAGTTCTAATGAGTTACAAGAAAAGTATTGTTGAGTTTTGGGTTCTTTCAGTTCTTCCGTAATCCAGAAAATGGAGTTAAGAATAAGACAGTATTTGCAACACAAACAAAAGTGTATAATTCCGGAACACAGTAACAGAACAAGTACAACAACTTACATATTGGTATAAATGAATCTCGTCACGAAGAACGGCTATGACTTTTTAGGCATACATGACAGGAACAATATACGGACTGATAACAAACAACATTTAATAACCAGGTCTGGCGTTCAAGTTCAATCGGCATACGACACTCTCCTCCCCTTCGGCTGAAGAGACTCCCATTTCATGGAGTTTGCCCATAGCGGTCAGGCGGTCGTCTTGGTCTCTGTGATCTCCTAACCGGTTGATTGTCGCAGGTCGCATTTGGAGGCTCCCCTTGATCTTCAGTAGCAGGTACTGGAAGATAGTCCTCCTCTCTAACAAGCATTGGGTTGTTTCTGCGCGGTCGACTTTGATTTCGGACAAAGGTGTCTTCTCCAACATTGTCGGGATACCTCTTGATCTTCGTGAGATGAACAACAATCAGGTCATTATCTACAATCACCTTCGCCATCTTCCAGCCTATCAATTTAACAATTTCGCCGATTTTGTACTTGGACCCATGGCTGAATTGTTTCTTGTGACGTTCCACAAGTACCTTTTCCCCCGGCATAAACGGAACGGGACTAATAGGCTGATTCTTAGGACCATTTGACGTGTCAAAACGGAAATGTCTGTTCTTGGCCAAAACTTAAGCAAACGGTCGGCTGGACTATACCCGTGCACTGGAGTATTCCTTAATCTGCCTAAAAGCTCAAGAACGAACTTGTCCATCTCTCTCAACGTGATGCATGAACGATTTGAAAAGTTCTTTTCGAGTAAGTTCTTCACCACCCCAACATTCCTTTCAGCTAGACCATTTGATCGGGGGGTGTACCGAGCTGAGTGAAGAAGCTTGATATTCCTCTTTGAGCAATAAGAGTTGAACTCTGAAGATGCAAATGGTTTGCCATTGTCTGTAACATAGGTTTTCGGATATCCAAAGCATGAAGAAAATTCATCTAAATAACCAATCATTGTGTCAAATTGCATATTCTTCACTCTCCATACAGATATCCAATGAGAATAAGCGTCAACCAGCAACAGGAAATTCATATCTGAGAAATGGAATAAATCAAGATGAACACGCTCAAAAGGCTGCGATGCAATAGGCCACGTTTCGAATGCGGTACCCGGTATGTTGGGCCTGTTATTGTATCGCAAACGTGTGTCACACAAAGACGTAACCCTCTTAATATCTTCGTTCGTCGTGTTCCAGAAGAACGATGAACGAGCTATTTCCTTCATTTTGCATGTTCTCTGGTGGAATTTGTGCAACAGAGTTAGGACACTTTGGATACAAGATTGAGGTACGACCAGTCTCTCGCCCACGAAAATACATCCCTTCTGTATGTGGACATCATATCGCCTGTCGAATATTTTTCTGAGAGAATGACCTTTTGTTCTCCCGATGAATTGTGGCCATCTCCCTTGAACATATTCGAAGACTTTAGAAAGCTCAGGATCACGTTGTGATTCCAGCGAAATGCGCGTCAACACCGAAGATTCAATAAGATTAAGGACAACCGGCTCAGCTGTCAACTGACATGCGAAATCATCATAATAATCATGAACTGAATCGTCTGCAA
Source organism: Lepisma saccharinum (assembly GCF_977018435.1). Lineage (NCBI taxonomy): Eukaryota > Metazoa > Arthropoda > Insecta > Zygentoma > Lepismatidae > Lepisma > Lepisma saccharinum. Next base: position 4,559,076 of record NC_139248.1, on the reverse strand, counting down.
CACAAATTCTAGACAATGCATCAGCCAACTCAACATGAGGCGTGTAAACAGTTTTGAAGTCATATTCTTCCAATACTAACTTCCATCTGTTGATTCTGCTGATGGCTAAAGCAGGCAGGTTACTTCTAGGATCCAGCAGGTGAGATAAAGGTTTCGAGTCGGTGAACGCAACAAAATGTCGTCCAATGAGATACTTGTGAAAGTATTTGACTCCACGGACTAATGCAAGTGATTCCCTTTCTAATTGAGTGTAGTTCCTTTCCGCAGCGGATAAAGTACCGGCCATACACATGATAGGCTTTAGGACTCCGTTTATCTTGTGCATTATGGCTGCTCCCGTGGCGGTAGGAGATGCATCCGACATGAGGTATAAGTCTTTGTAAGGATCATATACAGTACGTACTAAGTCCTTAGATAGCAGATCCTTGACATCCTGGAATTCCTTCTGATGAACATCTGTAAATGACCAGCGTACCCCATTCTTCAACAAATCATATAAATTGGCAACACAGTCAGCTAGGTTTGGCAGGTACGAAGCGTAATACGTGACCATACCGAGAAATGACTTCAATTCGCCAACATTAGTGGGTGGTTTACACTAAATTATTTTATCAATGTTTTCTTTCAGAGGACGAATTCCCTCCTGTGAAAGAGAATGTCCCAGATACTTCACACTTTGCACAAAGAACACAGACTTTTGTTCATTTATGCGGACGCCATAATCGGAGAAAAGATTCAGCACCTTTCGTGCATTATCATTGCACTCCTCAAGAGTAACTCCTCCTACTAAAATGTCGTCATGGAAAATGGAAACCTTGTCTACACCCATCAATATCTGCTCCATCGTGGCTTGGAAAATGGCACTGGCAGAGTTTACTCCGAAGGGAAGCTTCGACTGTCTGAATAACCCGAATTCCGTGTTGAAGACAAGGACCTTCTGAGCCTGTACAGATAGGTGTAACTGAAGGAAAGCCCTTCGAAGGTCAAATGAAACGAACCAACTGCAACCAACCATCTTGTTGAAGAGGTCCTCTATTTTAGGTAACAGATGTCCCATCTTCCTAAGTTGCGGATTTACAGTGTTCTTGTAGGACACACATAGCCTTAATTCACCGTTTTTCTTACGAACAACAACAAGAGGAGAAGCCCACGATGATGATTTGATCGGTTCAATGACTCCGTCACTAACCAACTTCTGTAATTCATCCTTGACTGGTTCCTTAAGCGAGTCCGGTACGTCGTAATATCTCTTGAACACTGGCGTAGCATCGTCTTTCAATGGCAAGTCTATCTCGAAGCGCTTGATCGACTTGGAGATGTCACCATCAAAAGGTATAGGAAAATCTTTCCTTAGATTCGCAACCAGTTCCTTTATTGCTGATGATTCAACAGTAGTTGCAACCATCTGAGGAACATGTGAAACAAAAATGTTTCGCCATTCAGGCATGAAAATATCAATCCAAGACAAACCCATAATCGCACGATTCAATTTTGTCTTTACAACAATCATATCTAAGTTATGTTTCATTCCTTGAAGTACAACTTCAACATTAACTTTTCCTAATACACCAAGATTATTACCATTTGCTGCTTTCAAGATGATAGGAAAATTGTGTATAGTGCAACCTTGCAATGAAGACTCAAATTGTCTACTGTCAATTAAAGTATAAACAGAACCTGTATCCACTAGGAATGGAATCTTAGAATTGTTGACTTGTAAGTCGATAAACAACGATCCCTGTGTATGCCAAACAGATTCACTTTCTTTGGTAACGAAAGTAGTGAAAATTTCTGGACACTGAGCGTTACATTGGATACCAGCGGTGCTGTAATCAACAAATTCGCTCTTAGATTTTTCTTCTTGAATATCTGCAAATTTGTGATCTATGGGAATGCACGGCACATTAACATCTGAAAAATCAATGGATGATTCTCGGATTATATGTTTGAAATTGCTGTGATTGTTTGGTACAATCGTAGGTTTTGAATTAGCTGGAACATGGATAGATCTTTCATTGATATGTGTGTTAAGCACAATGTTTGTGCTAGAAACCAATTTGTTTTTGTTAGAATTGTTATATTCTCTCTTCTTGCAGGCTGTTAAGAAATGATTTTTCTTTTTACAATATCTGCAAGTAGCTCCGAAAGCTGGACATTTTCCATTAGGATGAAAATAATTACAATTATCACACGGTTTACCAGAATCATTGTTTGATTTGTTACCAATATTCCTTGTATCAGTTCTATTTTGTCTGATGTTCATTCGAAGATTGCCCTTGTACCTGTTTTGGATTTGCGAAGTGAATTCAGTCGGAGTTTCAGAATGTTCCACAGCATTCTTTGAGTGACTTTGGTTAACAATTCCCTCATTTAATTCTAGTTCGTTGAGATACATGGCCATATCTATTGCCTTTTTCAAGGTCAAATCAGGATCTGATAACAGTCTATTTCTAACGCACACACTTCTCATACCAAGAATAAATACGTCGCGACACATTGAATCAATGAGATCACCAAAATCACATTTTGAGGCTTGCTCTTTGATTTGCACAATGAAATCAGGAATGCTTTGATTATCTTTCTGTTTAATAAGAAAGAACTTATGCCTTTCAAGTACGAGATTCTTCTTGGGCTCATAATGGCGGATTAATGTTTGTTGAATTTGAGCAAGACTGAGCTCTGATATTGATTTAGGTTGTATGAGATTGTATAAATCAGCATACGTTCTGTGCCCTATTGCTGCTAATACAACATGTTTAGCCTTATCATCGGGAATGTCTGAAGCTTTGCAGAAATGCTCGAATCTATCAAATGAAGTTTCCAAGATCCTCGTCGCCATTGTTGAGTTTTGGGTTCTTTCAGTTCTTCCGTAATCCAGAAAATGGAGTCAAGAATAAGACAGTATTTGCAACACAAACAAAAGTGTATAATTCCGGAACACAGTAACAGAACAAGTACAACAACTTACATATTGGTATAAATGAAAGAAGTCTCGTCACGAAGAACGGCTATGACTTTTTAGGCATACATGACAGGAACAATATACGGACTGATAACAAACAACATTTAATAACCAGGTCTGGCGTTCAAGTTCAATCGGCATACGACAAGTATTCATGTTTCAGATGTGGTAGAGACGATTTTGAAAGCGAGTGTGTGGTTTGTAAACCCGGTACATATGTGTCTGTGGCAAACAAAGGAGGGCTAGACTTGCAAGCCCACGTGGAGTGCGAAAAGCAAAACTGACTCAGTTTTTCACGAAACCTGGCAGTGAACATGAAGATAAAGTAAGTGCTGCTGATAAATTGTGTGATTTATGTAATGTTTTCGTGTTTGTGAATAAGTTGATGGTGTGTGTGGCTTTCGAAGAAAATGTCCTCTTTTTAGCATTTCAAAATATGGTAGCCCTACATAAATGGAAATTTCCAGGGGGAAGGGTCGTCCAGCCGGTTTGACCCCCTGCCGATGCCCATGCCTATATGTAGTGATGGGGTGAAGCTCATACGAAAGGAAATGTAATGTGCACACTGTAAAAACACTTAACTTTATCTTGATTTAAAGTCAATAATTTGTATAGGAAAAGATAGCAAAAATTTGGTGTAGCATAATATACAAAATACTAATCGTGTTAAACCATGAATAGTGTCATTATCATTGCACTGTAAATAAACATAGCAGCTGATATTTTCCAAACTATCATTAAAAAAATGCCCAAATTTAGCTACAAAGACTATAAAGAAAATGTTACGTTACAATTATATAGTACACCCAAAATGTTTTATTTTCACTGGAAGAAAAGTTACTGAGATTATTATAGTTTTATTAACACACTCAACAAACATTTCCATACAGTATCAGAAAGAGAAAAATTTATATTCACATATAATTTTTTCTTTGCTTTAATCAACCTATTCAAATACGAGGCGCATCCAGAAAGTAAGTTTCCCTATTTTTTTTAGAAAAAACCAACACAGCTTCAGGAAACCATTTATTGGCAACAGGTACAGCAAAGGTTCAGCTATTTTTCAACATAGCAACCACCAGAATTGAGACACTTGTCGTATCGTGGTATCAACTTTTGGATCCCACTGTCGTAGAACTCTGCCACCTGTGAATGGAACCAGCGTGTGACAGACGTCTTCAGCTCTTCATCGTTGCCAAAACGCTCACCGGAGGACAGGAATTTCTTGAGGTGCAAGAAAACGTGAAAATCGCTGGGAGCCAGATCAGGACTGTAAGGTGGATGATCAAACAACTCCCAGCCAAATTCCGTCAAAACAGCTGCTGTGCGCCGAGCCGTATGTGGACGAGCATCGTCATGGAGGAGCACAACACCTGCAGTAAGCATGCCACGCCTCTTGTTTTGAATGGCACGTCGCAATTTCCTTAGTGTTTCACAGTAATGGTCAGCGTTCACCGTTTCACCTCTGGGAAGGAAGTCAATGAGTAAAATGCCCTTCCTGTCCCAAAACACGGTGCACATCACTTTCTGTACCGACAGCATCTGTTTGAATTTCTTCTTGACCGGAGATCCACTATGCCGCCAATGCATTGACTGCTGCTTGGTTTCGGGGTGAAGTGCGAAATCCACGTCTCATCGCCCGTGACGATCCTGTCGAGGAAATCATCGCCGTCATCATGGTACCGTTGCAGGAATGTCAGTGCTGCTCCTGAACGTTTCATTTTGTGTTCGGGTGTCAGGTTTCTCGGCACCCACCTGGCACACAATTTTTTGAACAGCAGGCGCTGCGTGACAATCTCATGCAACACAGATCGCGATATCTGCGGAAAAAGGCTACTCATCTCCGTAATCGTGAGGCGACGGTTCTCTACGATGCGCTGCCGCACCAGCTCAACCAGATCATCAGTGATGAGGGACGGACGCCCACTGCGCTCTTCATCATGGACACTTTGACGACCTTCCGAAAACTACCGACACCAGTGACGCACCATCTGCTTACTCATAATGTTCGGCCCATAGACCTCACAGAGCTGACGATAAATGTCAATTGGCGCAATGCTTTGTGCATTCAGGAACTTTATCACCGACCGAACCTCGCATGCGGCAGGAGAAGGAATACGAGCTTCCATTTCGGACCACTGCTGCCTCGCTACTGGCATGCGGCGGGAGAAGGAATTCGAGCTTCCACTTCGGACCACTGCTGCCTCGCTACTGGCGCCGGGCGGGATCTCTCCGCCTGGCATATGATTGATACGTCTTAGCTCTGCTGCGCATGCGCAATTTACACGGCTCATTATGTTTACTTTCACGGGAAAAAAATAGGGAAACTTACTTTCTGGATGCGCCTCGTATTTTACAGGTCCGTTTACCACAAAAAAGCTTTTTATAAAACAACATATATCTATATGTACTTGTATGGTGCCAAAAATCAATTTAAATAAAATAAATAATCAAAATTTTTTTAAATAAAAAATTATTATTTTTAGCCACCCTTCTTGGGTTCAAGTCCTGGATTTTTTCCTGAAAATTCTATGTAATGTATCTCCTGTGTGGAAGTCAAATTATAGGGCCACAATATGTTGCTTACAATTTTCCCATATTTTACAGATTCGTCCAATTTTGACCATATATTATCATATGGTTGTTGTTAGATGAATTTTATTTTATTTGAGTTTTTAAATTATTTTGGAAAAGCACTTATAATATATTTTTTCAATTATAGAGACATTATATATACTAGAAGCAGAGGTCCTGCGTAATACTTGGCCATTGACATTTGCTGAATGGAAGTTCGTGAAAAGTTTGGTTGACAAAAGAAGTGCAGAACTTCTAGGTAAGAGCATACTGTTGGAATTTGTATATGTTCATCATGGAATATTTTCAGTTCCTCAAGTAGTAATTTCAAAAGTACAAAACTGATGTATTCATCTACAGTAAAAATAATTTCTTTCTAATATGCAGTACACAGCAGCGAAACACTAATTTGAACACTATTTTATTTTGAGAGTACATTTGTTTTGTGCTTTGTGTTGCCAGTTTCTGATTGCTAGGACTATGTCAAGGATAACTGACTGTGCTTTTTGTTACTGTGTCTTTTTATATATATATATATATATATATTTTTGGAGTGCCCTTGCATATTGTGAGAGCATGGTAAGACAATTTAAGTTCCCTGTTCTTTAGAAATGTCCCACCAAACATGTTGCCTGGCATTCAAGTGACAGTGGATATTGGCATCCATTTACCAGTTTTGCTTCAAAATATTCAAGAATTACATCTTAATATTAAAATAGCTGTAATGTAATCCCAAAATTCAATTTTTCACACAACACTGGTTGAGTTGGAGTTTTATGACCACTTTCTGCAAATAAAGGCTAATCCGGACTGGACGTACAGTTTAAAGTGGGATCCAAACCACTATACACAAAACTGGTGGAAAATAAAAATAACTTAATTTTGCATAATTAGAAACAGGGTCATCTAGCATTTTTGTGGACCTGTGAAAGACCAAAATACCAAAAAAGTATATCGGCAGGTATCGGTAAATAAAATCTAACCAATACTTTCCAATACTGATACATTGGTATCGGTAACGGCTCAGCTCTAAAAATAAGATAATTTTCAAGAAGTAGCAGTCTTCAAGAAGCTTTAGCTTATTGTCAAATTTACTGAATAACTGATGAAGTGCTGTCTCCACTTCACACACATAGCTTCTCCATATTTCTTTTAAATGTGATAACTTCACAGTGTAAGCAAATAAATAAGTAATTGCATCTTTTAGTTTTCAGTGAAGAAAGGGTTCCATCAGCAACAACGCCACAGAGCGCATCTTCACGATCAACAACTGTGTCAACAACCAGCTTAAAGAGGCAGAAGTCTACGAGTCAGATTCTGATTCATGGAAATCCACATTGGCTTCTGCAGACCGTCTTAGACTCAGCCAAGGTGTGTTCATGCATAATACATACTATATAACATTTTGTAGGTTTGGTGCGTATTACTCACAATTCCAGAATATAAATGGACGTTAAAAAATTAACGTTAAAAACTGTACTTACATATGCGAGTATATTGTTCCTATTTTTCTTTCTTTAGAACTACGTTTCGGAGATTAACTATCCCCTTCTTCAGGTTCCTATGAAAAAACTAGGTACTTAGCATAGTACCACGTCGAAATGTAATATAAGGATTGTGGACAAGGGTTGGTGTGGATACATTTAAGATATTATATCCCCACCCCAGACATATATAAAAAGCTCGTCGTTCACAAAAAACTTGCACAATAAACCTATTCTCATGTTAAAAACGTTAAAAAACCAAAAAAAAACGTGTGTCACTATATACAATTTGCAGGTTCGGCCATTCCTGCTCAACTGTGCTTCCTAATCTACATGAAGGGCAATCCTCCACGAACACATTCCTATCCCCTTTATTTCCTCATTTCCCCTTACCACGTCGCAAATCCAACATAAATTCTCGTTCTTCCCGAGCACCTTGGATAACTTCCGGAGTGACGTGAAAACCAATATTGGGTGCAATCTTCCAGGCTTTGTCCCATTTTTTTGAGGAAATTGATCCACCCTTCTTCTAAACTTCCTTCATCCCTATTAAGATTATTCTTCCCCCTCTACAAATATACACATTTCTTCCTAACTTCCTCTTTTCTTTTCTAATGATTTCCTATTTTGCAATTCTATGTCCGCTTTCCAAAATGTGTTCCGAGAGGCCTGTTTTGGGAACTTTTTATTTTATATCTTTTTCATGTTCGCTCCATCTTTTACCCATATTTCGACCAGTCTGTCCTATGTACTCCTTCCCACATTAACATTCTATTCAATATACTCCCTTCTGTTTTTCCGGTATTTCCCTAGTCGTTTTTCCTTTCTTATAATCGGTAAAGTATTTTTCCACGTTCTTTGGGGCTTTCATCTCGCAAACGATCCCGAAATCTCTTGTTATTTTTCCGATTTTTCGGATACAATTTGATGGTAAGGGATGCCAACGTACTTTACCTTTGCATTTTCGATTTTTTCGTTATTTTTCCTTTTCTTTTTGATCTCCTTCCTCTTTTTTGGTTTCTTTCATAATAATTTTCTGTGCTCTTCCCGCAATCCTATCCATTTCTTTATTTGTGTATCCGTTTTTCAATCCTGTTTTTCTTATCCACCAAATTTCATTTTATTTTTCTTTTCCACTAATGCATAGTCTACCAGCTCTAATAAAAAGTTTAGGAATACATTTTTCTTTGTTTTTTCAGGATGCGCCGATTCCTTATTAATATATAGGTTCCCCGATAGGGGTTTATGATGTACTCCTGTTCTAATCCTATTCCCTTCTTCTTTATGAATAAGGGGAAGAAATTTGCAATTGGGGAACAGAAACTTGAAAAAGAGGAATTCATAATAGCAACAGAAACGATTGTAACAACTATTGACGAAAAGGAGGATAAAATTGAAGTTAGACAAAGGATATGTAATATCGTGGAACAACATTTGCAAAAAGAAATTAAAAAGGAAATGAAGATGAAACAGGGAAATAGAACGGAGAAAGAGAAAATAAACAAAAACCTATGGCGTGATTTGAGCAATGTAAAAAAATGGGTGAAAGAGAATAAGGTATATCTGATTAGGTCGGATAAGGAAAACAAGATGGTTATTATAGATAGAGAAGAATATCACCGAAAATGGGAAGAAAGCTTTAAAGGTAATGATTTTGAGGAAATAGAGAAAGATCCTATTAATAAGATTAGAAGTGACATAAAAAAAGGGATAGAGACAAGCATTACATTGGGCAAAGAAGGCAACATGCCAATCACGTTTGGAATACCTAAGATGCACAAACAAGGCATACCGCTTAGGCCTATTATACCAACCTACGAACATCTGGGGTATGGGCTAGCAAAAATGCTGGTAAAAAGAATAAAGAAAATAAATGAGAACACCCAATATAGCGTTAGAAATGCCGTGGAAGTTAAAGAATGTATTGAAAAACTGGAAATAGATGACGAAGATGTAATAAGTAGTTTCGATGTTATTAACCTATACCCAAGTGTACCGAGAGCGAAGGCGGGAGACTGTTTACAGAGGTGGCTATTAGAAAAAGGAATAGACATCCTAACAGCCTAGGAATATGTACGATGGTATAACCTTGTAACGGAATATAACTTTTTCTACGTCGGTGACAAAATTTATAAACTAAAACAAGGTTTGTTGATGGGAAACCTCATTTCAGGTATAGTAGCCAGCATTTTTATGCATTTCATAGAGAAGGCAGCTTTGGAAAGAACGGGAATAGGTATTAAATATTACGGGAGATATGTAAATGATATCTTGATTATAGGAAAGAGGGTAGCACTGAACAAGGTCAATGAAGATTGTAAGAAAGGAAAAACGACTAGGGAAATACCGGAAAAACAAAAGGGAGTATATTGAATAGAATGTTAATGCGGGAAGGAGTACATAAGACAGACTGGTCGAAATATGGGTAAAAGATGGAGCGAACATGAAAAAGATATAAAATAAAAAGTTCCCAAAACAGGCCTCTCGGAACACATTTTGGAAAGCAGACATACGAGGGGGGGCTGGAAAGTTCATGAAATCACCCAGAAGAAATAAAAATTGAAACAAATTGTTGTAGCCATTAGAAAGAGCATATATTGTAAACCTCTTATCCTGCATATGATCCTTTTGTCATTGTTATTTTTTTTGTTTCACGTTCAGTAAGAAGAGATGGCGGAGGACCTAAGGAAATTTAAGAAGAATGAGCTTCGCAGTGTCATCAAGTTTTTCGTGTTGCAAGACAAATCCCCCATGGATATCCATAAAACTTTGCATGAGACTTTGGGGGAACATGCCCCAGGATATACAACAGTAGCCAAATGGGTGAGGCGTTTTAGGACTGGACATGGTGAGACTGAAGATGAACCCTGCTCTGGCAGGCCTGCAAGTGCAGTGACTAGGGAAAACATTGTCAAAGTGCACGACATGTTCATGGAGGATAAGCGCATATCCACCAAAACCATTGCTGCGTATCTGGGGATATTGCGTGAGTGTGTGGGTGTCATAATATCAGAGTATCTGGACATGCGGAAGCTCAGTGCGAAATGGAACCCAAAATGTCTGAATGCTGACCAGAAGAGAACACAAGTGCAGATGTCACGGGAGATCGTGCGCAAATTTCAACACCCTTATGATTTTTTGCGCTGTCTGGTGACTGAAGATGAAACATGTATTCACCATTATGACCCACAGACTAAAAAGCAACCCATGGAGATGCGCCACAGTGGGTCTCCTCGACCGAAAAAGTTCCGAAGTCAAAGGTCAGCAGGGAAGGTTCTGGCATCGGTCTTTTGGGATAAGGACTGTGTCATCCTCATAAAATATCTTAAACAGGGTGAAAACATCAGTGCTGCTGTTTATTCCCAATATTTGATTGAATTGATGGTGGCTCTGAAGGAAAAACGTCGGGGAAAATTGAGCCGTGGTGTGCAATTTCTCCAGGACAATGCGCCCTCGCACAAGGCCCATCAAACCATGCAATTGCTGGCGGATCTGGGCTTTACCTGTGTACCCCACCCACCCTATTCCCCTGATATCGCCCCATCCGACTATCACCTCTTTCCAAACCTCAAAAAACATCTCAAGGGCACACATTTTCCGTCCGAAGAAGCACTGGTTGAGGAGGTGGAGGGCTGTTTTGCATGGCAGGACAAAACCTTCTATTTGAAAGGGTTACAAATGTTGAAACATTGTTGTGAAACATGTATTGAGCTTCGGGGGGAATACCTTGAAAAATGTATTAAAATGGTTGTTCCAGCTGTATTCCTTCTGGGTGATTTCACGAACTTTCCAGCCCCCCCTCGTAGAATTGCAAAAAAGGAAATCATTAGAAAAGAAAAGAGGAAGTTAGGAAGAAATGTGTATATTTGTAGAGGGGGAAGAATAATCTTAATAGGTATGAAGGAACTTTAGAAGAAGGGTGGATCAATTTCCTCAAAAAATGGGACAAAGCCTGGAAGATTGCACCCAATATTGGTTTCCACGTCACTCCGGAAGTTATCCAAGCTGCTCGGGAAAAACGAGAATTTACGTTGGATTTGTGACGTGGTAAGGGGAAATGAGGAAATAAAGGGGATAGGAATGCGTTCGTGGAGGATTGATGTTTATGTAGATTAGGAAGCACAGTTGAGCAGGAATGGCCGAACCTGCAAATTGTATATAGTGACACACGTTTTTTTTTAGTTTTTTAACGTTTTTAACATGAGAATAGGTTTATTGTGCAAGTTTTTAGTGAACGACGAGCTTTTTATGTGTGTCTGGAGTGGGGATATAATATCTTAAATGTATCCACACCAACCCTTGTCCAAAATCCTTTAATTACATTTCGACGTGGTACTATGCTAAGTACCTAGTTTTTTCATAGGAACCTGAAGAAGGGGATAGTTAATCTCCGAAACGTAGTTCTAAAGAAAGAAAAATAGGAACAACATACTCGCACACGTAAGTACAGTTTTTAACGTCCTTTTATATACATACTATAAATAAGCAAATTTGTAATTTCATCATGTTTCTGTGATGAACGCTTCACTTTAGACATCATCGCTTGTCACATAGCTGCCACTTGTTTTTTCATCGATGTCTTGTCTCAAAATGGTGGCGAAAGTCAGGAGCTGCTAGTCTGGTGACACGTGCCGCAGCAAGCATTCCCCAGAGCTTCTGCTACATGACTCAAGCTACAGATGTAAATGCAAGTAAAAACACAGGAGTTTATCACTCCACAGAAGTAATGTTTACTTCACATATCTTTCCCATAGCTTTTTTGTCTCCTCTTTAATTTATTTATAATTTTGGTAACATAAATAGATTGGAACTGAAGAAATTCATCACAAAGTGAACTAGATCTCTATCCATCTTAAACCCGAAGGTTTATGGCTGCAGCAACACAAGCCTTTCATCAATCCCTATCCTGGGCAAGATCAATCCAAACTTTTCCATCCTTACCTATTTCCTTTAGGTCCATCTCAACGGTATTCCTCCATCTTTGTCTTGGTCCTCCATCAGGTTTCCCAACGAAACTCCTGTAAACTCGTTGTTTTCTCTTCCATTCATGCCACACTTAAGTCTTCTTGATTTAATTATTCTAGTAATATCTGGACAGGAATACAAATTGTGCAGTTCTACATTATATATGATCTCCACTCACCTGTCTCCTCATCCCTTTTAGGTCCAAATTTTTTTTCTTAGGATTTTATTTTCAAATACTATTCATTTATGTCCGTCTTTTAATAGAGTGAACACACAATGCTTAACGTGTTGTATTAAAGGTCACTCCTCTATAACCTTTTAAAGAGCTAATTGCGACAATGAAGATGGATGATGATTAGATGAAACAAAGCATGATAGAACGTGCACATCCTGCATGCAAAAGCTGTGTGAAGGGTGCAACATTTTCTTTCTTTTGATGCCATGTTGCCTTTAGAAGATCGTGGCACTTTTGTCATTGTGCTGTATGATTTAATTTTCTTCTGAATTTTTATTTATGATACGTCTGTGCATTTCATTTTGTCTAGAATTGTTGTTTTGGTTTCTTGTATTACGCTGTTAAAAAATAATAATTACTTTGCAGGCAGCAACTGTTACAGTTGACAAACGTAAAGAGGAAAGCTACAAGCAGCTGAAGTTATCCTGGGAAGAGAATGACCCTGGGAGAAACGAAAGAGGAAAACAGTTGAGGGAAATGTACTTAAACTCTCAACCGATTCAAGGTATATTAATCATATAATTTGATTTGGCACATGTTAAGTAGGGCTGAACGGATGTGTTGGTATCAGAAAGTATCGGTTGGATTTTATTTACCGATACTGGCCAATACTTATCCAGCATTTTGGTCTTTAACAGAATCCGTAAAAATGTCGAACAACACTTTTGCGTAGCTGAATTACCCTGTAAATTGTGCAAAATTCAAACTTTATTTTTATTTGCATCAGTTTTGTGTGAAAAACTGGATATTGTGATTGCATAACATGTATTTTAATAATCTGATATAATTATTGTATGCTCTAAAGCCAAATTATTGATAAATTGATATATATAATTGGAGCGAATACTTACAAACTAATATTAATCAATATTTCAATATCTTCTAATTGTTACAATTTTCAAGCATCGGTCCAAAATGATATTGGCCCAACTCTAATGTTAACTAATTATTAAGTAACTTCTATTGCATAATCAATTGATTGATTTTGAAGAATATGGAGGCACCAGTACTAGAGTCCTGCATGGGATCACTTTTCCTTGCTCATAATCCTTCGAGTACCCCACAATCTAGTGTGCTATACCCAAGACCCAAATACAATATGCAAGGTGTTTCTGTGACCTTGTTACAGACTTGCAGGGATGATGGAAGGGAACAAATGCAACAAAATGAGGTAGGGAACCCTGGTCCGGAAATGCCCCAGTCAAAAGTTACGAGCCAAAACCTTCAAAGGGCAGGCAACCACGCACAATGTGGAGAGGAACCACAAAAGAAAGGGGAAAGAATCCACCGTGCATGCCGGAGAAGATGTAACGTCAAACTCGACGTGTACGTGTGTAGTCTAAAACCCCAATGTCGTGGCTGCAATCAGTGCAATGGAGTATACGCTAGAGGAACTGGCTGATATGGTGTTTGTGTATGAACGAGCAAATGGAAACTGTAGGGAAGCAGAAAGGTTGTATCAGACCACGTATCCACAGCTCAGACATCCAATGCACACCATGTTCCCCAGATTTTTCCAACGATTACGGGAAACTGAGCAAGTGTGACCTCAATTCCATGAGCAAAGAGGACAAAAACCGCAAGGATACGACCTTGAAAAAGCAGTGCTGGATCGGGTGGAAGGATAATCATCCATTAGAACACGGGCTGTGGTACGTGAGATTCGTGTGGCCCTAATACTGTTTAGAAAGTTTGGGCCTCCCCGATGGCGCAGTGGTAGCGTTGCTACCTTGTAATCAAGGAGTTCCGGGTTCAATACCTGGTGGAGGCACATAGTGGTTCGAATCCCACTTTAAACTGTAGGTCCAGTCCCGATTAGCCTTACTGTGCACAAAGTGGACTTAAACACCAAATAAAATCAATCAATCAATGTTTAGAAAGTTCTGAGGAAGCAGCAGCTGCACCCTTTCCAAACACAGCATGTTCATGCCTTGGGTCCAGCTGACTTACGGACATTTAATAGGTTCGTATCTTTTACCGCCACGATTAACTAGATCAGCGTACACTGTGTTTCTGAGAGACATCCTCCCCGAGTTATTCGAACATGTCCCAATTCTCGTTCGTCAACGTATGTGGTTTCAGCATGATGAGGTTCCAGCTCACTTCGTAGCTGGTGCTTGTGATATTCTGACGCAGACCTTCCCACAGTGGTGGATAGAGAAAGGCAGACCTGTTGCTTGGTTTGCCCCGTTCACCTGATCTGACCCCACTTGATTTTTGTGTGGGGTCATGTCAAAAGTGTTGTCTACGAGACACCAGTGAGTAATGTAGAGGAACTCTTGGCAAGAATCCTTGCAGCCTGTGATCTGGTCTGAACGACTCCTGGGATATTAGAGCAGATGCGACAGAGCTTATTGTGACACTGTCATGCCTGCTGTAATTGTGGCTGCAGTTACTACTCATTAAAGTCACTACAGTGATTCTTCTGTGCACATCTTTTATGGTTCCCCTCTGCGTTGTGCATCGTTGCCTGCCCTTCGAAGGTTTTGGCTTGTAACTTTTGACTGGGGCATTTCTGGACCAGAGTTCCCTATCTCATTTTGTTGTGCTTGTTCCCTTCCATCATCTCTGCAAGTCTGTAACACAGTCACAGAAACACCCTGTATATGAGAGTATGCAATATCTACAGAACAAAACTTAAATGGAATCCCAGGATTCAAATACCTGTCCAGGATTGTTTAGTATACAAAAGGATAATTGTATTGTATTGTATTCTCTGAAAAGCCATGGTATTCTAGTCGGTAGGGTATCTGACTTACATGCGGTAGACCCAGTTCAATTCCCCTGGGAGGGGGGCAGGGGGGTGATCTAAGGTTGGAATATTTCCAGCTTTGTCCCCGCATAAAGGAACTCAGGGGCTCACCAAGCCTCAAATCAATGGGTACTTGGGGGTAAAGGTGCTGAGCATGGTGCTGTTCAAATCATCTCCAAAATGGCAGACATCGAGAATATGTCAGGCTCTACCCCCACATTCCCTAAATGTGCCTTCATGACATGGTACTGTATGCGCGGGGAACTGGCTGTCTTGAAAGAATCAGCGAGTATCTATATAACTTTAAAAACAGTCCATTGAGGGTCCCACTTTCAAACTTTGCCTGTGTTAATAAAAGTTTTTTTTGTTGTTTTTTTTACGAACAAGTTTGAACCAGATGTAAAAAAAAGAAGGTATAATTTTATTTATGTGAACGGAATGACACTAACTACAATCTTCATCAGTGATGCTCTACCATCTCTGTCCCAAATGCCACATCCTCAGTTTATTCAAATTTGCAACACTGAAACACCAAACTTTATCAGGCTGGCCACTCTAGCACCATGATAACATTCAAGTATAATTCCCGGTTTTCAAGGCAAACTTTCCAAAAATTCAAGGGTACAAGCAGATGTTTTCTTTATTTCAACCTTACGTTTCACCACCGCCTCATCCCCCCCCCACCCCCCATGCGTGCCCACACAAATACATATATATTAACAATATATAGGGTCTGTACAATTCCAATGTATCCAAAATTCTAATTCAATGCTATTTCACATACTTAACCTAGAAATACAGTACATCTACAAACACAAGTCTTAAATTTTACGGGATATACTCATCTACAAAAAATTGTTAATTGTTTAACAATTTCAAATTTAACTAATCAACTTCAAGATATCTTATCTTGCCATAATCTTCCGTCTATCTGCAAAGGACACTAACAAAGCAAACGGATTCAGAAAATAAGTATGTACCAGATGTGCCGGTTAATAATTCTTAATTGATCCGAAAGAAAACAAGTGTATCTGGGGAGAAAGGTAACAAATGCTTTATTCAGAGTATGTGCCATCGCTAGCTATACATTTTGCCCATCTGTCCGTCAAATTGTGGATGCCCTACCAGAAAAATCATTCACATTTTGAGGTGATCCAGTTAGCAAGCCATTGTTCGACATCTTCGTAATTGTTGAAGTGTTGCTGGGAAAGTGAGTGAGACCTCGATGAAAACAACTGGTATCTGAAGGGGCTAAGTCTGGTGCGTATGGCGGGTGGGGCAAGAATTCCCAGCCAAGTGCAGAAATGATGTCTCTGATGCCTCTCGCTGTGTGTGATTAGGTGTTGTCATGCTGCAAAATCACTTTTCCGTGTCTTGTCGCCCAATCTGGATCTTTCCCATGGCATGAAGACTATGAGATATGGTTTGGCGACCAACATTTAACTTCTCTGCCAGTTGTTGTTGCGTTTGCGTATCGTCTTCGTCCAACAGTGCTTGCAATTTGGCATCTTGGAATTTTTTTTCAGCTGGCCTGGGTGATCTTTGTCTTTCAAGTCGAAATAACCACTTTTGAATCGTCGAAACCAACGCGCACACACGTTTTCCATTAGGACATTGCCACTGTATGTTTCCACAAGGATACGATGGCTTTCACTCGCATTTTTCTTTTGATTGAACAAGAAAAGCAGGACGTTGCGCACATGCTCCTTATTTGGTTTGAAGGTCGACATGTTTACCACACAAACGCAATATCACGATCACTCGCACTCGGTTGCACATCCACGGCATTTTGACAGGTACTGTCCTGGCAACACACTGATGTAACAGTTCAGACTGTGCACCAACCCTTGCTTCCCGCGCCATCCAACGACGAAATTAAGAATTATTAACCGGCACATCTGGTATAACATGAATGGGATTTGGATTAATAAAAGTTGTAATTTTTCACGTCTACGGAGATAAATTGAAGCAGAATTCATTCGTAAATCCCGGAGCCAATAATTCACGCACAATTCCTGGTGAGTAGCCACCCTGTTTATGTACTCAATACTAAAACCACGTTTACTGGAGCTATCATCAAAAACTCTAATTTTTTTTATTTTGTGTATTTGTAGGTGAACTGGAAAGCAAAAGAGACACAACACTAGATTCTCTGGAAGGGGAGCCGATTATCGAAAGCGAAGTGCGCTTCACAGAATTTCCAAATGTGCTGTTCGCCCCACCAAATCTGGACAGAGACTTTTCTGCCTTCATACAGGAAGTGGAAGAGGAGCAAGTTGTCCTGGCGGACATTAAGGTACGCTGATTTAATCATGGTAATGCCTTCACCTTTGGCACACACTAACGTACTGCTTAGAAATTTAATCAAGAGCATCATTAATTCAAAGGCAACAGATTCTGTTGCATTACCACTACTTGATGCAGTCACTACACGGGTCATTCCATGTCAAAATTGATAATTTTTGGTACAATGGTAGTACCAGTAAAGTTGACACAAACTGCCAATTTTCAGATTTTTTGGGTTCTTAGTTTTTGATTTATTAACTTCAAAAAAAGCAAAAATCACAAAATTTGATAGTTTGAAATCTTTAAACAGCTGTAGATCAAAAACTATTTGACCTAGAGAGCTCAAATTGGTGCCATTCTCTTCTGCTTTTAATGAGCTTTAATTTGAAATTCAACATTGACTGTGCTATTTGAATTTTGTAATTTTTCAAAAACACTTTTTTTTTTTTTTTTGAAAAATATGTTTTAAAGACATCAATTGACTATTTGTGTACAAAATTTCATAATGGATCGCAATGGATTCCTATAGAAATTAATTTTTGTATTGTAATGTGTGTGAAATTTGCTCACACACGTGTGACTTCCATGTTAGCACCGTAACTATAAGCTGAATGGTTGATGAGCAGTATAGTTGATATAATCGGTGGAAAAATATCAGTTCAAATGTAATCACCAATAGTGGTTGATATTACGAATGGAGAAAAATATCCAGAATCGGGATTCTGGAGAGAGTCCAAATTTTTGAGCAATCTGGATTGTCTGAAATCTGCGTTCCTTCCACAATCCACACTCCCTTCAAAATTCAGATTGTCTTGAAAATACAGATTCTCCAGTTTTACTCTCAGAATTGCAGGTAGTAATTTGGCCATCCCTAGTCCATAGTTTTCCAGACACAACGTACAAATCACTGTATGGGAGAACATTTGCTTTCACTTTTCATTGCAGGAAGATGATGACCAAATGAAAATTGCACTGGAAGCATCATTTCAAGAATCTGAAAAGAACTTCTTTGATAACCATGCCGAGATACTTGCCACTCAAAGAGAAAATCATAAGAAGGTTTCTCAAATTTTGTCACAGGCTCACGTAAGTGTTTTATTATGATTAGGTTTGAGAAAAATGCAATGGAGTCTGTACTCTATTTAGTTATTAACTTTTACGTACCTTGTTCAAGGAAAAGATTTAGGAGTTGCCTAACTAGGAAGAAATTTTATGTTGGTTGACATCTTGCATGAAACTCTTAATTTTTGGCCGGCCCTTGTGATTAGCAGATTGTGCTACGATGCAAGGGGTCCCGGGTTCGAATCCCGGCCTGGGCATGGAAGATTGTGAGTGTCCATTCATCAATTTCATCATATCATCACTTATTATCCAAAAGTGGCACAAAAGGCGAAGTAAAATAAAGCAAATCTATAAAAAATAAATAAAATGTAGAAAGTTGAAAAAATATATGTAACCTGGTCCCTGTATTTTATACTCAACTTTTTTGATCTAACACAGTTTTTTCTTTGGTTATTCTGTGTGAATACTAACTGAACTTTATTTCTGTTATTAACAATAAAAATAATAAGCTCTCTGCTTCTTTGCAACTTCGAATGAGCGGTAATTTGCAGGGGGAGGAGGGTGATGGAACAGTTTGACGCCCTGTTCCCCTTCTGATACACATGCACAGCAGGTATAAAAGCAATGTTTGTTTGTGTGTTTATGCACAGATACTAATCGGGACTGGACCTAAAGTTTAAAGTGGGATCTGAACCACTGTGCACCTCAACCAGGTATCGAACCCCCCAGGACCCTTGATTACAAGGCAACAATGACACTGTGGAGGCCCCAGAAAAGCAATGTACGAGGGTCGTTCAAGGGAAAAGTTTTTTTTTTTTTTTTTTTTTTAGAAAGAGAAAGTAGGAGCCCAACAAATGAAATTAATCTAGCAATGTGTTCTTTCGTCTTTCCTCTACATTTACACACAATGCAATGTTCATGCGTGGCACGTGATTCACATGAGTCATGCAGTGAGAAGCGTGCCCTGGTCATAAGGAGTAGCGAGTCATGGTGGAACAACGTGTTTCGGCGCTGTGGAGTAAAAAGGAGATTCATTCTGTGATCCGGTATGAGTGGGCAAATGCTCTTGCTCCTATCGACATCCACAGGAAGCTGGTTGTTGTTTATGGAGATTCTGTAATTGGGATACGTGAAGGTTTCATCGCATTGGGTCCCACGACAACTCATATGACATGTTGCCAGGATTCTCTGACCCGGTACCACAATGAAGGGAACAACTTTCTCTGCCGTATTGTAGATAAGGATGAGAGCTTCGTTCATCACTACACTCCAGAATTCAAACAGACGTGAAAAGTGTCCTTCGTTCCCTGGACCCCAAATTTTTTGCAGATGGCTTTCAAAAACTTGTGGAAAGATGGGACAAATGCTTGTGCCACCTTGGAAATGATGTTGAAAAGTGAGAAAGAACCATGCTACTTGGTGCAACTTGATTTTTGTCTGTAACTTAAGAAATAAATTTTTTGCAACATAGGGAAACTTTTTCCTTGAACGACCCTCGTAGAAACTAAAAACCAAACATATTTACGGTGAATAAAAGTTCCAGATTTTGACACAGGCCTCCCCGATGGCGCAGTGGTAGCATTGCCGCCTTGTAATCAAGGGGTCCCAGGTTCCCAAGTTCGATACCCGGTGGAGGCACATAGTGGTTCAGATCCCACTTTAAACTGTAGGTCCAGTCCCGATTAGCTTTTCTGTGCATGAAGTGGACTTAAAACAACAAATTAATCAATCAAACCAGATTTCGATTCAAAAACTGAACACATTTTGGAATCTAAACCGGTATATAAAATAGCATTTGTATTCGTATGTTAAAATTGTGAATAAAACCCCAAGAATTTGTTTTAAAAACTATACTTAGAGTACACAAAAAATAGCAAATTTCTGTAGTTGTCACAATACTAAGTTTATGCCTTTCCTAAACAGCATAATTCCGTAATTGAAATGGAAGCATCTTATGCAGAGAGGGATGGTTATGTAAGGAGAAAGCTAAAAGAAATAGAGCTTGCAAAGCAAAAGGAATTGGAAGGTCAAAGCAAGAAGGACGAGAAGGCAGGAAAGGGTACAGGCAAGTCAGACAAAGGAGGCACCAAAGGGAAAAAGAAATAAATAATAGCCAGTATGTAGTAAAAAGATTACTGCCTAAATACTGTATATGCGACTTGTGCTGTTCAGCCTGAATTTTGTTGCAATAAATAATAAAGTACTCATTTTGCAGTATCGTTGTTCACAGAATTGTCCCCCATGCATGTAGTATATTGATGATTATTACCTGGTTTCTAATTCCCTTCAGCTATTAATTATTTTACTAAGTATCAAATTATACTTTAGTCTCTGCTCTTTATAATTAGTTTATACCCAATGATACAATATTGTGTTTATAGTCCTGTTCTAAGTTATCAAATTGAAAAGTTGTTTTAAGCATGGTTTTTCTGGCAAGATAAATGTTTCATGACCTGTATTGTCAGCTAACATAACATGGACGTAAATAAATTATTCAGGTACTGCACAAAATGTTTGTAATTCAAATCAGTGATTATTAGTATAGTGCTAATTTTATATCAGTATGGTATTTTTTTCCCCTTTGTCATCGCCTGGTAGAGGCAGTGTTGCTACATGAAGGAAAATCCAGGTCTAAATTTTGGTGGAAAGGGAAATTGTATGAAAAATATCGAAATTGCCCAAAAATTTAGTTGTCAGACTTCCGTATTTGTTTTATTTGCAGACCTGCATTCGTGTTTTATTTCGATTACATATAATTCATCTAGATGGAGTGTATAATAAATAAGTGCCTTTTTTGGTCAAGTCGCCCACAGAATGGCAGGTAGCTCGGATGGAAGTAAGATTGCATCTTTCGGCATTTAGACCCACAGCTGTACACTGACTGTCCACTTTACACATGTTTGTGAAGTGTTAAGGTGTTAACAAGTGTTTTGGATTGTTTTAGTTTACGTATTACAGGTACTTTTATGCATATCATTACGAATTCTTGTAGGGAAGTTAAAAAACGTTTTGCAGCAGAATTTTCAGATGTTGCTGTTCCAGACAGTGTTCGGATATTTGTGAACAAATTTAGGTAATCAGGGTCTGTTCTCGATAAGAAGCTAAGGATAAAACGGCATGTGTTCAATGAGTAGAAACGTTGAAACACGATCAAAAATCCCTCCGGCGTCTGCATGGCGAGCTACCAAGCTTTCAAACCTGAAACCATACATTACATTAGAAGAATTGAAAGAAAATATCAGGAGGGAAACTGAAGCAATTTCGGAAGAGAAACTGATACGTGTTAGTAAAAATTTCTTTTAAAAATACCGTAAATGTGTAGATGCACGAGGACATCATTTCCAACACCTTGTGTAAGAAGATACATGCTCATATTAATTGTAACTGTCCATGTTATTGTATGAGCTTTTTTCCTTACGTAGCTAGCGGCTCCACTTACGCAGATATTGCATCCTCTTTGCCGGTAGACACGATCTTATTTTCCGCCGCGCTAACCACTGTTCCGCAGGCGACTAGACCGAGAAAGGCACTGTACAACAAATAAGAATTGTTGTGGTAAACCAAGTCAAATTATCAGGATATGCCTCTGTCGCCCTGTTTCCAATAATTAGTCTACAAAATAGAAGTACAAGGCATGTCAGGAAAGTAAAGATGCAATGGAAAATATGCAAGGCATAAGTAGACAACATTCACAGTAACCATGATACTTACTCTTTCCAGTAGCATTCATTCTCAGTACTGAAAATGTTGTCAACTTATGCCTTAAATATTTTCCATTGTATCTTTACTTTCCTGACATGCCATGCATTTGACAGCTGCTTTGAGAATGATGTGCGAATACACATGTCAGTTGTTATATTAATGTATCCCGCATTGAAGTTTAAAATATTAATATAAATCAATTTTTTGTACAAACTTTTTATTATAAATTCATTTATTTACACTGACTATCTTTGACAGTACATTGCAAGACTTTTGACTCCAGTAATTATTTGAAAACTTAAATTTGCCATTTTAATGTAAACCTTCACTCAATACAGGATATTTATTTGCATTGCTTGTTGAACAAATTTGGTGCAGTGAGATTTGGCCTCTTACAATGTAAAATAAATGTGTATATTCGCATATAGTGCAAAAGAAACAAGAAATTCTCCATTATGATCACATGCGAAGTAAAACATCGCGTGTACATGAAATTAAAAGTTATTATTCCAACTCCACTTTGCATATCACAATAGCATATACATATTATGCAAACCAAGTTAATACTTGCATGTAGGAACCAATTAGCCATATTAAGAACATATTTCTGGCTACAATGTTTCGTCATTGTATGATCACATCCATGAAATGCAAAACGGTAACATTTTGTAATACACATGCATAAGAATTAAAGTGCTACGGTTACTTTTATGACAAACATGATAAGATTTCTCACACATGAATATAAAATTACAAAGAGCATCCTACATATAAATATAAACTCCTTCAATTTGCATGCTGTGCATTCACACTGTAACTTGAGTAACCATATTCCTACATAAGCCACCCCATGGCAGAGTGGTTAGCACATCATGCTACAACGCCAGGGGTCCCAGGTTCGAATCATGGCCTGGACATGGATGTTTGCGAGTGTCCATTCATCAATTTCATCACTCATCCCCATCTTCGCAAATCAATCAATAAGAATTCCAATTCTAAAACTTCAAGTGTTAGCAAGGCAGACCACACTTAAGGGTAATAAAAGCATGAAACAATTAATGTTACCACGAATAGTGTGAATTCTGGCCAATTTCAAAAAATATTTTGAAGTAAGAAATCAATTGTTATGTTGTAATTGTTTCACACAAACACATTTTTTTTCCAGCTTTAGCATCATATCAGTTTATCGGTAAAATTACCGATTATTTTACCGATCCGATATATCTATTATTATCTGATAATTTAGTGCAAAATTCTATATTTTGTTGTAATTTTTATGGATAATATACATGCCATACGTTCTAAAAAAGTAAATGTCTAAATATGCAATTTCTCTTGCACTGCAGTTGCCTTGAAACACACATTTATTAAAAAGGCAGTTCTTCAAGGACCATTTCTAATTTTATATTGGATCAGTTGAATATCGGTACTGGTAAATTTTATATCTGTATCGGCCAAAATTTCATATCGGCCCATCCCTACTACAAAGTAAATAATGTGCATGATGTCACATCTGTCAAAAAAGTATGGCATAATATTTTTAGAAAATAAAAGCATCTAAATGAAGAGTAAAGTTTGCTGTGAAATTAAAAGAAAATTATTTCAGTAAATCGATATATTTCACAGTTTTCTAAAGACTGAGGATGGTCCTAGAGTCAAGTCTCAAGGAGTGTCAGACCATCACAATTCCAAAAAAAATATATATATATATTTTCTGTAGCTGAAAATTGAGATGGGGGAAATGAAATTGATAGAGTTACATAATATTGGAAGGTGCTAACAAAATAATTTAAAAGTAGATGTAAATTCGCCTGACTCCAAATGGAGTTCTTCAGAGCATTTGGAGTTACATTCGTCTGGTTCTATCACAACGATTATTTGCTCACAATTATTTCTAATAATTGTATATTACACATTAAATTTAGTTATAATAATGCAATCACCAATTCTGCACAGAAGCACTAATGCCCGTTTGCATCAACATTAGCCCCATCTAGTTGGTTGCACGGTGCAACACCGAGTCGTCTAGTACATTAATTTGGAGTCAAGTAGTGTATTTGGTGTCTGTACCATCTGCACTACGTTCTGGGTCGGTGTGTGGTCACGTGGTGAGTACGAACTAATCAAATGACCATTTAAAGCAG
This sequence comes from Lepisma saccharinum, assembly GCF_977018435.1. Classification (NCBI taxonomy): domain Eukaryota; kingdom Metazoa; phylum Arthropoda; class Insecta; order Zygentoma; family Lepismatidae; genus Lepisma; species Lepisma saccharinum. Next base: position 4,534,910 of record NC_139248.1, on the reverse strand, counting down.
CAGACAGGCATTTGTTGAATCTTCTGAACTTGAACACCGTTTTCCATCTAGTTGGTTGAACGTCATTTTTTTTGCACCACTATTACCCTGGATACACCTGCACTGAACCGAGTGTCAAAAAGTGCAGCCAACTAGATGGGACTAGTGATTTACTTGTGACTAAGAGCAAACTCCCACTTACCCAAGAATCGTCTGATTATCTGTTGCACCAACAGAAACGCTGGGTAAGCTGCGAGTAAAAAGAGGGTCAACTTTACCCTCCGAGATCAGTGAGTAAAAGTGGAGCTTACCCACGTGCAGCAGAGTAATGGCTGCCATCTGCAACCGGTAATGTATCACTTCGGAATTTCAAAACTAAAGAAATGCAAAATGGGTGGTAGTATCAGACACAAACTGTGTATGTAAAAAGCGTGAAATATTTAGAATGATATTAAATATATACTTGGGCAGATGTTTACTGTGCACATTCTGCACTATAGAGTACGTAAAATTGCAGACTCAATACAAACGTAAACATACACCCAGTAGCCAGAGAAAGTGGAATAGTCCTAGCCATAAAACGATCGTGAATATTACATGAAGGTACATGTACATACATCGAAATGTACTGCAAACCTCACAGTAAAACTACTTACTATGATCGCAAGCTGCAATAAAATATCAACATTTATTCACGTAAATATTTTTCCCCATCTTTATCACGTGCTTCAATTTTTCCTGTTGCAGTCCCTTGTCACTGTTTACGGAGATACCAAAGTCCCGTTACCCCCACTTTTTCTCTCTTTTTTTGTCATGCAGTTGCACCACGAGTGGAACCACGCTTTCTCGAAACAGGTAACCAATCACGTGCTTCCATCTGTATGACGTTTAGGCACTTGCTTTGAGGCTAGCTGCTATCCTAGAGTAAAGCTGGGGTTTCATGATTTGCACTGAATGCCTTTCAGATTGCTGCAATGGAAAATGATCCCAAGTCTAGGGTTACCCTGACCCATGGATTTTCAAACTCACGAGTTTGTGCAATGTTGGTGCAAATGTGCTTCAGTGCAATTTAAACTGGTCTCATATTGTGCACCAACCTAACATACATAATCTTTCTCAATACCTCACAAAACATAACAAAGAAACAAAAACATCATTGCCAGAGAAAATACAGCATATAGAAATTTCATTTCTCATTCAAGAAAAAAAAAAAAAAGCAATACAAGGAAACTTCATTCATTTCATAAAATAAAAAGCTGAACTAAATATTCACAACCTAAATTCTTGATTGTGTTGCACAACACCTGACACACACTGATCCTCACGAAACAGAAAATAACAATATTATTATTAAGATGGTTGATGCGGAAAAATATACACACAAACTGAAAATATCTTGATTCTAAATTCAATAATTGAATATTGTCTTCAGCCATTTTTATCACACTGACAATGACGCTGAAGATAAGAACAATATGGACATTAACAAAAAAGCACTGACAAAATACTCACACTTCAATATGATTGTGAATATTACAATATGGTAATTGATTCTACAACCATTCAAACGATTCAGAAAAACAAATTACTTTCATTCCATTTCACATTATTCCTATTACACAAAAAAAATACATGAATACTAGAAAATTCGCTTCATTTTACATGTAAGAACAAAAAAAGTATCAAAAAAGGTAAAGTTTAAATTACATATACAATTGTGTAAATACTATTAAAAGCAATATTAACCAGTCAAATTATGCTTGCAAAGATAAGTGAAGAATCTCTCTGACTACAAAAACAAATTCGTGTTATGATTTTTCACGTGATTCTTTGGAGGAGTCTGCAGTGTCTTTGGCATGGTCAGTCTGTAAAGGAGAGCCAGCAGCTGATTTGTCCATCGAATCATCATCATACAGCATCTTCATATTGGCAAGAATTTTTTGTCGAATCTCATCCTCTTTTACCTTACCCACACTTGTGACTGTATCTTCGATATCCATCTCCTCGGACGAATCTTCAAACATTGTTTCAACCATGACTCTGTCTTGATGTAGTTCCTTACTTGCTGACGAACTTTGATCAGTCTTTATTTCTTTATTTGTATTGTCTTTAGCCGCTAAGTTCATTGTAGAATCTTCACTTTTACTTGCATGTGGCGTGTAGATCTCGTCTGACGTACTACTTTCGGTATTATTCACCCTTGAAAGGTCTTTCGTAGAATCTCGCTTGTCATTGGCCATATTATCCTCTGATGTTTTTTCTAACCCTGTTTCTTCCATTGTCTCATTGTGAGCTTGCCAATTACTTGTAGAAATACTGCTGGCAGAATCTTCACCTTCTCCACTTTCCTTACCCAGAGTATTTCCAGGTTTAGGCATGAACCTGATATCGGCAAATACATCTAAAGGATTTTGCAAAATGTTGGTTCTAAAAAGCATTTGTTTGCTATGGAATTTACTAAAGTTCGCCTGACCAGAAGTTGGATTATTTTCTGATCTCTGATTTTCACCTGCATTTTCAGTCGCAGTTGTTGACGTAGATGTTTTCTCACTCAATTTGCTTGTAACGTTATTCCAGTTTGTTTTTCTCTCTTTTGCTTCCATATATTTTTCTTTGTGCTTGTGCTTAATGTGGGATTTTAGCCTGTGTCTAGAGTGATAAGCAGATGAACAGTACTTGCAGTGATAATCCAGACTATCAGTATGTTTCTTGAAGTGTGACGTGAATGAATCTTCTTCCTCGAAGACCTTGTCACATTTTGAGCATCCAAATCGACCATCACTTGTCATCTGAAAGTCGCTGTTCTTTTCTTTACTCTCCTTGCTGTTATGATCTGTACTCTTTATGTCTTCGTGCTGTTTTTTCTTATATTCTTCATGCTTTCCTTCAAATTCTTCTCGGTTTTTGTCAACTGATGTTTTTCCTAGCGTACTGTCTTGATGGCTTTCCATGTCTGAGCTTGTCTCTGCTAGCAAATTTGTATTATCACTTGGTGAACGATGCTCTGATGTTGAGGTTCCAGCAGCAGTTTGCTTTGCCCTATTACTCTCTTCGCTCGCCTTCTCTCGACGTACATCATTACAATCATCAACTATTTTACTTCTGTTACTACAACTCAGACTGTTCAAAGAATCTTTGTCATGCTTACTCTCCTCTTCGGCACATTCTTCCTCTCGAGAATTTTGAGATTCCTCTTGGAGAGCCAGATTCTTTACGGATGCTTTCTCAGTTTCTACTGAATTACCACTTTCCGTGGTATATGTGCATGTTTCGTTCTTGATTGCTGAAACAGTTTGCACCAGACTTTCTCTCGCAGACTGATCCGAGGGAACCAGCGAAATGCTTGAGCTTTGACCAGAGGTTTCTTCTTGTTCAATTTCACTCACTCGAAGAGTTTCTGGCTCAACATTTGAACTGTTATGGCTTGGTTCTTGCTGACTTTTCAACACATCACTTGAAGTATCCGACACACTTGATCCTACCACAGGTTGATTTTCTTGTTCGACTGTCAAAGTACATCTGGTTACCCTAGTGCATTCTTTCTTTTCACGGGTCCTCTCAGGATGACAGTGACCTTTGTGTCTAAGCACAGCTTTAGAATTAATAAATCGCTTATCACATAGGTCGCATGGTATCACCTTTAGTTCTTCATGGACACGTGCAACATGTCTTTGAAGCTGCACTTTCATCTTGAATCTAGTCCCACAGTAATTACACTTATAGCTGGCATCTTCTTCACCGCCATCTGCAAACGCTTCCTCGTCGCTGTCCAAACTGGCTCGATTAAGTTCATCCAAGTTACATGTTTCGTATGCATGGTCCTTTAAATGTGACACCAAAGCTACTGCTTCTGGAAACGTTTTGTTGCAAAAGTCACAGCACAGAAGCCCATCCTTTTCTGCTAGAGTTCGATTCTGTTTCAGCGAATCTAAGTTCTTATATGCATCTGCCAGCTCTGGGTTCTTCTCTACAACTTTTTCGTGGATGTCAACGTGAATTTTCCATGTCATGGTATTGCTGAATTTTTTCATGCATATGGAGCACGTATGATATTTACAGCAACTACCGTCAGATTTGTTCTTGTGTTCCTTCAATGCATCTCTCTCAGAGAACTTCATTCCGCATATCTTACACATATACTGTTTAGCTTTTAAATGGACTTGGCGGTGTTTCGCTAATGCCGAGACAAGATTGAATGTTCTATGACACTCGCTGCATTTGTAAGAGTTGTCTCCACTGTGCACTTCTTTCATGTGGTACCAAAGTAAATCCGAATGCGGGAACCTTTCATTGCAATACTTGCACGGAAATCTTTTATTCTGACTGTGGCTTTCCTTGTGTTTTACGAATTTTCGGTAGCTCCTGAAGATTTTAGTGCACTCGCAAACGAACATCTCGTCTCCAGTTTTAGGAGTTGCATCACCTGTAGAACTGACTGCGGCATCACTTGTAGTACTCAACCTATCACTATTTCTCTCTGTCCTGTCCTCGTCTATATTGGTCCCACTTGTGACATCCTGGCTGCCTTCTTCAACTCTGTTTTCTGGATTCGCAGTCTTGCACTCTTCTGGCTTTCCTTCATTTAATTCTCTCTTTCCATGTTGCGTTCTCTCATGAACCCTCAATTTACTAAATGTACTGCATGTCTTTGGGCATTTTTTACACTTAAAACTTATCCTTTTTACGTCACGTGCTTTGCTTCTTATCTCATTTTTCGCATCAACTTTTGTTTTAGAAGTCTCCAGTTTGGGTATTTTACACTCTGTTCCTTCCTTTTCACTGTTATGCGTTGCTTCATGCATCTTCAATTTGTCCACCCTAGTGTATACATCATTACATACATTACATATGTGTACATCGACCCCTTCCTTAATGTGACTCCACTTGTGGCTTACATATACCTCATTTTTAGTGAACACTTTCCAACATATTTCACATTCATACCTCTTTTCAGTTTCTACATGCTCTACATACTCTTGTGCCTCACGTTTGCAGCCAACTTTCTGATGATATAACAACATCTTCGTGTGCACAAAATTCCTGCCGCATTTACATGGATGTAAATCTGATTCCTTGATTTTTAACTTAACGCTAAGGTGGCAAAGTAAATGTTTATACAAATCATTTCTGAACATAAACTGTTTTTTGCACATCTCGCATTTGTTTATACCATCAGGATGAAATCTATCGCGATGGACTACGAGTTTGGACGCTGTACTATATGTAGCACCACCGCACGGCTCACATACAATCAATGCGGTTGCAGTGTACACCCTGCATGGGCACACATGGTCCTGCTTACGGGTTACACTGTGAAACCGAGTTTTACATACTGAGCACTTCAAGTGTCCACTGTAGTGAGCATCGTATCGGAATCTACTGCTAAATGTTAACGAACAGACTCCGCACCTCAAATTTTCAGGCTCGGCAACTTGAGGCACCACGGGTTCTTCTATCTTCACTTTCTTGTCGTGAATTTTGCAATGCTCTTCGAGCGACTGTTCTGATCGGTACTGAGCCGGGCACACATTGCAATAATATCGCTTCGGCATCGTTGGTTCAATGTTGTTGGTTTCAATTTTCACAAGTGGTGCCGGTGTTGCACTGTTCTCTCCTTGAACTAGTGCTGATGTGCTGGGTTTTTCTTCAATCATTCCAGTGGTGGTTGTTTCGTGCTCTCTCATGTGGTCGGCTAACTTGAATCTTCTGTTGAACACTTTGTCGCATATATTACACCCATATCTTCTTTCCTCCAACTCTTTACTTGTAAGGCTGCTGCTTCTTTGTTTCTCACTGTTGGCAGATCTTGACAGAGGATCATCCTCGATGTCCAGGTCCACAACCTTCTCTCCGTCTCTAAAAAATGGGAATCACAAAATAAATCTTTATTAAGCACCTCATATTGAACTTGGAAGAACAAAAATCAGAGGTTATTTGATTTTTAAAAATTAAGATTTAAATCACTCTCAGGTTAAAGAAGTTGAAGAAATAATTTATAGATTGATGCACAACAATATTTTGTAAATTTCGGAAAGACATCCACTGAAAATACATTAACCGTTAGATATTCAAGCTGTTTTCCCTGGTGTTTGTGTGAACGCCCAACATGTTTTCAGTGGGAAATTTAAAATTCCACTACATTTTAAACAAATTTAATATGAATTACAAATCATTTCTCATTTTGTTCAGTACAGGTTGGGCTATAAGTTTATGGGGAAAAAAAGTTAAAAAAAAGTATTTTCTGCAAAATTTCAAATTCAGCCTGTCCCCAAAGAGGCACCTGATAGTTAAAAATGGTACATACAAGTTGCTATATGTGTGTTTCATTCACACTGAAAAAATTAGGCAATTGTTATTGCTAATTACAGAAAAAAATTCAAAAGTAATACAACATGCCTTGTATATAACCAAAAGTTCAGTATTATCCCCCCCCAAAAATACTACCAGAATCAAATTTCACTTGACTAATTATTAACAACATAATTTAAGGTTTATGTAAAACTCCAGTCATGTATATCTAAACATTATCCAAGTCACACTACATGATGATGGTGACTGGTACATACCGGGTGGCCAGAACTAAAGTTACACAACTTGGAGCCCTCTGTAGCCTGTTTGAGGCATCTTAGAACTCTGAAATTTGGTGAATCCACTATGCAGACCATAGGGAAGAGGATGGTGATAAAAAAAATAGTTCAATTTTCCGCCACCAGGTTGAAATGTGGCACTGTACTCCTATGATGGGTTGTACAAATAATCATGTCAAGTGATTTAGTCGATTTATTAATTAGAAAGACTAATTAGAAAGACATTTGTTAGTGGGTGGAAGTTGCAAGAAAATAATCTCTCATTTATTGCAAGATTGCAAGGTAAAGGCAAATACATAACCAATTGGAGCAGTTTACGTCATTATCACAACCCATCATGGAAGTGCAGCGCCACATTTTAACCGGGTGGTGGAAAATTGAACTATTTTTTTTTATCGGCATCCTCTTCCCCATGGTCTGCATAGTGGATTCACCAAATTTCAGAGTTCTACGATGCCTCAAACAGGCTACAGAGTGTTCTGAGTTGGGTAACTTTAATTCTGGCCACCCGGTATAAGTACCAGCTGGGCATTTACAGGATCTTGTAATCATTCAATCATCAATCATCCTTGGATACTCAAGACACTTTCAAAGGAAAAGCACGTGAACAAAATAAATGTCCTGAAAAGTGACGCTCATACAAAAGAAAAATGTAACATGTAAACTAAACTGCAAACACACTAATTATCTTGCCTCAAAACTAGGACCCGGATTCTCAGGTTTTAACCTATTTTATTCCTTACTTGGTAACGTCACTATTCTAACATATATTTTTATTTTAGCCATTCGTTAATGAAATACATGAATCCTATAGGTCCTAAAAATGGCTAAAAGGAGTTGAGATCCTAAAAAAGGCGAAATTGAACTTTTAAGCTAAATAAATGTAAAAAAAATTAAAAATGCTGAAACCTTGTTTTGTTCCATCAGAGTGAACACATTGTTAACTGTAAGACAATATGAAAATGTATTATCTCCCCCCTCCCCCCTCTCTAAAAATAAACAACAAATATTAAGCACTTTTTTTTAAAATCAAAAAATAGATTTAAATCAAAAAGATCCCATTTAAATTTAAAAAATCATCACAACATTAAATAAAAATCATGTGATTGACTGAGTTGGTGTTTTAAGTCCACTTTATGCACAGTAAGGCTAATCGGGACTGGGCTTACAGTTTAAAGTGGGATCCAAACCACCGGGTGTAGAACCCAGGACCCCTTGATTACAAGGCAACAACCATACCACTGTGCCATCGGGGAGGCCCCACAAAGCATTGGATTCAAGTAGGAAATGCAAATGTGTCATAATAATTACACAATCAGAGCTTGAGCCAGGCGAGTTCTAAAAGAGAGACAGAGAAGTAAATATTTACCCATCCAGTATCGTTATTGTTTCAACAACAGTATCTTCACTGATAATTTGGACATCATCTTCGTCATCATCAACATATTCCTTCAGAAATATGTTAGCTGAACCCTCTTCGAGGAATACCCCTTGAAATTCCGTTTTGTCCTTTTCTTGTTCAGGTGATCTTTTCTCAACATGTGATTCAACCTCTTTGCTCTTTTCTTTTTCCTTATCCACATGAGGAACTGGAGCAGGGTTCTCAAATTCTGCAATTTTATCAATGTGCTCCACAACATTCTAGAAGAAATCAGTGAAAATATATTACTTTCAGTTTTATCGAAATTGCAATTGACATTGTCAGTCAACATGCAAAAGAATAGAAAAAAGCATCATATTCGCATTAATTGTTAAGTTGTTGAACATACATGTCACATAGAAATTTATAGTAAATTTGCATAGGAAAAAAAACATCATAAGTAGAGGCACATATTTTTGGTAAAAAAAAAAGCAAAATTTCGGTACAAAAACAGAGTTGATTTCGGGTTCAAAAGCAGTAAATAAAATAAAATTTCGGTGTTATAGCGGTGAATGATCACATCAAAAGTGATATATAAGATGACATTTTGGTTTTAAAATTGTGAATATAATCCTAAATTTGATTCAAAAACTGCACTTATTACACAAAATAAACGTATCCCTTCTAATAGCACATTTATGTAGTTACCAGAGTATTAAGTTTATTCCTGTGTAAAGGGGTCCATTTTTACTTCTCAAATATTTACAGCAGAATTAATCAATTTTCCATGAGGTGCATAACTCACAGGACATTTCAGACTTCAGAAAGTGTCGTGTTGGTATATAAACAGTAAATTTCGTGTTTGAGAGTCAATTTCACATTTTGCAGTTCATTTCGCATTATTTCGTGACAAAACAGGGTAGAAAAATGCACCTCAGACCTTTCAGAAACATGAAAAAGGAACATGACATCATGTTATTTCAGATTTCGTGTTTTCGTCAAAAACGAAATTTGCATGCCTCTAATCATAAGGCTCATTGTTAGGTTGTTCAACTCATGGCACAGAAATTTGCAGTAAAATAAAATTGCAAGGTAACTTATGGTGGTGTAGATTTTTGTAGACTAACCGTTTCGACTAATGAACAATTGTCTTCATCACGGGGATGATAAAATCATCATGCCTCTAATTATCAAATGTTATTTGCATTTTTGTTTTTCTGTCGAATTTTGGCTAGCTGCACCATGGATATAAGTGATGATTAAATTGAATTTATGAAGAGACATGAATAACACCCAGGCCAGGATTTGAACCCAGGAATTTTGGTGGAGTCCAAAAGTTGACCTTTAATGTGCTCGGTCAGTGAGATGACTTGTACATTATGGCAGTTGGAATGACATTATTCAGCTGATTTTACCTCCAGTTCCTCATTCTATACCTTTCCAGATAACAACAGCACGTTGTCATTTAGTTGTTTATTATTATTAATATTCCTGTACATTTTCATCTATTTTGACCTGAATATTTCACTGAATTTCCAATTCATGTTATTTTAGCTGCAAGAACATTTTACGCTTTTCTTGATGAAGACAACTGTTCATTGGTCAAAACATCCACTCTAGAAAAACTATACTACTAAGGTAAATCATAAATTTATTCTAATATAGCAATGAAAGTTGTAACACACACAATTATGAATAATCACACAGAAATTTGTGGATTGGCACTTATTTTTGATCTACAAGATAGCTATCACAATTTGCATAAAAATAAATCTATATTCCTTTTCCGCGTCCTTGGCGCACGTTGCGGCTGTGTGCCTCGTCCAATGAACGCACGGAGGGGACAGAACCACGTGGGAGGGGGCGACTTGACTGGTCCAGTAGTTCTGTAGTAAGCATGACAGCTCGCAAGCCTACTAGGAGAATTCTGCACCCTTCCCCACCTAGTCTGGCCCCGCCCACAAGCTTTCGCCTCTGCGCATAGCTACTCCAGACATTCCGGAAAAGGAATATAGAATATGAGTTAAATCCACAGAGTAATAATATGGCAAGGTTGCATCTACATGTATCTAGAAATAGACCACAATTTCACCACTATCCTTGTTATCATGCTGTTGCAGGATACCAGAAAGATAATGCAGGGTGCCTATCAAAAAAACAAATTCAAAATTTGTGACTTTTTCTTAACATTTATTTAATCATCCCCTACTTAGGCATAGTTGTAAATTAAGAAAATATATATTTTTATTCAATGAAAAACCCCTACCACAAGGAAAAACTGAAGCTGTACTTTAATAAGACATTTAGTTGCTTTAATTATTAATGCTTCAGAGTTCATCCTGGATGGGGAATGGCCACATTACTTTATTTAATATTTTTACAAAGCTCCAAGCATACAAGAATGTAATTGTTAAGAAACATAAACAAATCTTAACCACAAATCAATACAATTTTAGATTTCCAAATATTCAATTTTATCAAATCTCAGTACAGGTATGTGACAATGTAAATTCACTATACTGAAGAAGAAAACAAAATTCTTGACCACAAGTACAATTTCTTGACTTTCTTGACCTACCTCTTGATTTCTTGACTTTTTCTTGACATTCTTGATTGGTAGAGACCCTGTAATGGTAAATATCACAGCACAAACATTGAACAATTAACATTAATAACAGCAATATTCAAAATTCATCATTTACACTTTACTGTAAAATAATAGAGAGTCCTCCAATATAAAATATTCAAAATTATTATAAAAACTAACCACGCTAGCATACTTAATATTGTAAAGTATTACACATCACTATGTAAACTATTCATATAACATTACCTTGTAGGATGATGAACTGGTTTCCTTTAAACAAGTAAAATATTTTCTGACTTCCTGTAAATGCTTCAAAGATGAGAGATGGTTCAACAGTGCATTGTTGATTTCAACACATTGCTTTCGAAACTCGTAAATTGTTTCCAATTTGAAGAGGCATCTGTGACATATTTTCTTGGGAAGTGGATCCGTTTTATAAAGCTGCAACACATAAAAAATGCAGATTTTTATCTTAGACACAATTAAGTTACTTAGGAGTAATATTAACAAATGAAAATTATATTAAAGAGGATATAAAAAGTAGGCTTAATTCAGGAAATGCATGTTACTTCTCTCTTCATAAACTTTTGTCTTCTCGTTTAATATCTAAGAAACTAAAAGTTAAAATATACAAAACAGTAATTTTTGCCTGTAGTATTATATGGGTGTGAAACTTGGTCCCTTACATTAAAAGAGGAACATAAATTGAGAGTATTTGAAAATAAGATCCTTAGGAGAATATTTGGACCTAAAAGGGATGAGGAGACAGGTGAGTGGAGAAGGTTACATAATTTAGAACTACATAATTTGTATTCATGTCCCGATATTATTAGAATGATTAAATCAAGAAGACTTAGGTGGGCAGGCCATGTGGCACGAATGGGAGAGGAAAGAGGATTCTTGTTGGGAAACCTGATGGTAAGAGACCTGTAGGAAGGCCAAGACAGCGTTGAGACCTAAAGGAAATCGGTAGGGATGGAAAAGAGTATATAGATCTTGATCAAGATAGGGACAGATGGAAGGCCTGTGTTGCTGCAGCCATGAACCTTCGGGTTTAAGAAGGCTACAGAGTTAGTTACTTAGTTTAAATTTTTATCTATGATAAATAGTGAGTGATATGTTACACGTTTTAATATATTTACAGATTTTTTTCGCATTTTTTATTGTATTAGCACCAGGGGCGGCCGGTCATAAGGACGATACGGACGCCGCACTGCCATGTGCAACCACAAGTGAACAAACATTACATTAACATTTATATATTAGCTTTTACATTGTCTGAATTGCAAATATTCCACTGCTTTTAGATCGTTGGTTAGTCAGTTCTGTATTCATTCTTCCGCGACAATTGCAAAGTTTGCACGCCACCGTGTGGGGGAATAAAGAACTTCGAGAGAAATCTGGCGGGGTGCTGTTCTCCCACTTTACGAGACATAGAGCATTCTCAGGCACGGCCGCAAGGGGTAAGAGGCGAGGGAACTGTGGGTGTGGGAATAACATGCGCGGGATCTCTGGCTGGGAGGACGGAGGGTTTGTCGTCCGAAACCCACCCCCTAGGCGAAACTGGCCCTCTCTCCGGAGAACGGTAAACAATGAAGAGTTGCCAGAAGCAATGAAGTTAACATAAGAAAGAAAATTACCAACCGTTGAAAAAAAAATATTCTGTATTCCATAATCTTATTCATTTATAACATAAGAGTAGAGAAATAAATAACGCAATTTTCAACGAGGAAAGAAAATGTCGATAACTGGAAAAGTACAGACTCTTGCATGATTTTTGTTATTTACCGTCGCTTTCTGCTACTTTTCGGTAATCACGACGATGAGGATGAGTGATGATATAATGACATTGATGGAGGGACACTCACAAAGAACACACATACCCATGCCAGGATTCGAACCCAGGAGCCCTGGCTTTGTAATAAGGTATGCTAGCCATGGAAGTTGGCTATAGATTCTTGTTACACGCAAAATTATCGTATATCTGCGTTGTATTTTTTCTGAGTTTAGTGAAAAGTACATTTGGATTACAATGATGTGAAGTACATCATGTAGATTTAAATACAGATTTTGATTAGCACATTTGAAAAAATTCCTGATAATGTGACACAGTTCTCCAATTTATTTTCAAGGCGTATGTTAAATGAATTAGAAACTCATCATCTAAACTCACCAAGAGCCCCTACAGGAACCTGTGAACTACAAATTTCTTAAAATTTGGCAAAATTGTCTGTCAACCCCGAAGCAATAAAACGACCAGATGGGAAGACGATAGATAGTATTGACACTTGTTGTTTCTTCGTTTTCCATGGAAAAGTGAAGAAGCCTTTTCGGTAGTTGTGTGCTGTAGTTGTGCATTTGTCGCGATGAACAGTGTGGAGAAATTGTTGGTGCGAAGTTTTTCAACCAGAAGTCTGATGAAAAAATAAACATAAAAAATCTAGTCCAAATTTGAATCTAGAACAAGTGTCAAAGAAGGGAAGTCGTGAGTTCACTCGCAAATTTCACGTTGAAGGACAGAAGAATGAACTTCAGTTACAATCATGTCTGAAGATTTCTGGTAAGTTTGAAGTTTTTACTAGAGCTTCTGGTAACGCAGATATCACCTTTCCAGTGAGATATATATTTTGGTGCCCTATTTCACATATCAATTAGTCATGTTGGACAGGAGACATTTTCTGTGTAACTTTTTACTAGAAATTTTCACGATCAATGCACGTAAATATTCGTCACTGTGCTTATCAAGATGTGTAAATATACCATCTTCTGAATTTTCCCCTCTGTTAAACGACTAAATTTGTTAGAATTCTATTTCTTCTTCCATCTTCTACGCATTACTGTTAAATAATTATTAATTTAAAACGTGTAAAACATGATATTCGGTAAACACGAACGTATCAATTTCTTATCACTTTGGCTATTGTAAGAAATTCATCATTTAAACTCACATTACTAGTAGAGCAAATTTGTGCCGGCCCTCGTGACGGAGTAGTTAGCACATCGTGCTACGATGCCAGGGGTCCCGTGTTCGAATCCCTACCTGGGCATGGATTTTGTGAGTGTCCATTCATCAATTTAATCATATCACTCATCCCCATCTTCACAAATTAGCCAAATGTTGCACAAAAGTCGAAGTAAAATAAAGCAAATTTGTGAGCTATCGCCCCTCCACTTTGGATCACCACGAGCCGCCACTGATTAGCACTGGTTACAAAGTGCAACACAAAGTCCTCTACTTTGTTGATTTTGTGTCACATAGTGTATTTGGTGTCTGCACCATTTGCAATGCATTCTGGAATGGTATACAGTGTGACGTATGGTCATGTGGTGCATGCTAACCAATCAAATAAACGAAAGTAGCAGACAGGCATTTGTTGAATCTTCTGAACTCAAACACCCCTCATTTTGCATACAGCGTCTACTTGGTTGAACACAATTTACTTTCAACAACCTCACACTGAGATACACCTGTTGTGTTGCATTCCTCATGCTACCTTATACAGTGCCTTTCACGGTCGAGTCGTCTGTGGAACTGCAGCCTGCTCGCTGGGCAGTTGGGAGGACGTCTGCCAGGATTTAGACCCACAGCTGTATGCTGACCTTGGCACTGGACGCGTCAATGCTTCAGTATCCAGATAGCTGGTGTCCAGTTTGCACATGTTTGTGAAGTTGTTAAGGCGTTAACAAGTGTTTTAGATTGTTTTGTTTTACTTTACGTATTACAGGTGCTTTTCTGTATTCTAATAATGCCACACTATCTGTGCAATTTGAAACAACAAATTTTTATGTACTACAACTCTTAAGTCATGACAAATTCTTGTACGGAAGGAAGTTATAAGCCGTATCGCAGCAGAATTCCCAGATGTTCCTGTTCCGCACAGAGACAGTGTTCGAAAACTTGTGAACAAATTTCGGGAAACAGGGTTTGTTCTTGATAAGAAGCGAAGAGTGAAACAACGTGTGCTTACTGAGGAGAAAGTAGACAAAGTTAGAGCACGATTGGAACATAATCCTAAAAAATCCCCCCTTCCCCTTGCACAAGAAACAGACATTTTTAAGTTGCCTGCGCGGCGAGCTACCAAGCATTTAAACCTGAACCATACATTAGAAAAATTGAAAGAAAATATCAGGAGAGAAATTAAGCAATTTCTGAAGAGAAACCGATACTTGTTAGTGAAAATTTGCTAAAAAGATACCGTAAATGGTTTGGATGCAGGAGGAGAACATTCCCAACACCTCGTGTAACATCGTACATGTTTATTCTAATTGTAACTGTCCATGCAATTGTACAATCTTATTTCATCACACAGCTGGCGGTTCCAGTTATGCGGATGTTGCACCAAGTTTGCCAGCAGACGAGCTCTTGCCGCCAAGTGCGCTTTCCGCCGCTCTGCGGACGATTTGGCCGTGAAAAGCAATATAGAAGCAGAAATGGAAAAATTACTAACTACAAATGAATCGAATGATGGACATTCTGGTTCTTATAAATGATTTGGCTCAAGTTCCTTTTGTTTTATAGTGATTTCATCAAGCTACGTATGCAGTTTTACATGGTTCAATTTTGATTTACGTGAGGACAACTTTGCATTCAGATGAAGAATGCCTACATTGTTAGGTTAGGTTCTCTTAGCATAAATACACTGTAAATTTATTACTTATGCTAAGAGAACTAAACCTAATACCTTAGGTTCTAACAATGAAAGTATTCCCCAATGACGTCAGAACACAAGGTTGTACGATAAGGGAGACCCTTGAGGAAGAGGGAAATAGTCATGCGAAATGGGGAGTTTTGCACAAGGTACCTCTAACACAGGCGCAGAGCGTCCATGTAAGCCGGGCTTACACTTTATTAGTTCTAGTAAAATGTATGTAATTATATGGCAAAATTCGTAAATACTTCAAATTTCATCTCGGCCCTATACCAGTCTTCGAGATCCTGTTTGTTAGATTGCAACACTTCAGCACCAGGGGGCACATGAGAACTCCTGCCTTTTGCTTGGGGAAAGTTGTAAGCCGTCTGAATGTTGCCTTACAAATTTCTGACCTCGAAGGAGCAGTGCCTACCGTCGCCCACCGTATCTGGAAAGAGAAGAGCAAGGAGTATAGGGAGAAGAGCGCGTCGAAACCCTAGGTGTGTAAACCTACGGGCAGAGGCTTACAGCAGCGTTGCAAACCTCATGTTTAGAAAAAGTGTTGTTCATGGACGTCCGCAGTATTTCTTTCCACCAGGGAGGATTAAGCAAAGTATTTTTTTTCAGGGGTTGGGGAAAACTAGGTATATTATCCTTCTCAAAATATACTAATTCAATTTGAAGTTAACATTTTTCTGCAACGCCCTTACAATAATTAACAATTTGATGTGACTGAAATGAAATTATATGTGTGAAAATGGTGGGCATTCATTTTTCAGGAAGTGTCTCCTCCCCTTCCCCTTCTGGAGATCCATGGTGTCGTTTAAACTCCGAAATTATGCTACATACTACTAAATTGTTCTGTGATTTTCA
Organism: Lepisma saccharinum; assembly: GCF_977018435.1. Classification (NCBI taxonomy): domain Eukaryota; kingdom Metazoa; phylum Arthropoda; class Insecta; order Zygentoma; family Lepismatidae; genus Lepisma; species Lepisma saccharinum. The sequence continues at coordinate 4,518,893 of NC_139248.1, read as the reverse complement.
TATTATAAATATTAATTTATAACATAAACAAATATAAATTCGAATGGTTTAATCAACGGCATGAGTTCGACGTTATGTAAAAAGTTTGAGAAAATTCAACCACAACTAAAAGTGACCCTCTTGATTTATTTATATTCCCAACTTACAAACGACTTTTTAAACTTTTGCGAGATTTAGCACCATTATGCTTGGGTTGGCTTCACTGAATACGCACCAGCGAGACACAGGTCCTGCGAGAGGAGGGGCTCCAGCGTTGTTGGGTATGAATGGTTGACTGCAAAGGAAATTTGAGCCGGTGGTGCTTCAAGGAGGGTTTTTTTCCCCAGGAACAGGGAATTCTGAAGCAAAAAACTAACAGGAAGGGGAAAATGGAGAAACCTAGAAATGAGCGGGATACGGGAAAACTAGATACACATTAATGTGCTAAATTCTTGTTGTTTCTGTTTTTCGCTTGTAGGAGAGCATAAACATTAGACATATTAAGACTCTGTTTTCCGTTTATGTATGAACTCAGCTGGTAATAATTGAGATAAAAAGTGAAATAAATGTTAATGAAAACTGAAGATTGAACCAATTTTACAAATTTCATGTCAGATGTGAACCAAATATTATTAATTACATAGTCCGTGATTCAAACACTCTTTGAACAACCTACGAAAAGCCTGTTTATGTTATTTTAGGTGCTAGATTTGCTTTTACACTATCCTAAGAAAGCACTTGTACATGTCCTTTGATAGAAATTTCTGGATATATCCCTACAATTTGTGAGCATTTCTATTATATTGAATTTTTTTTTTTTTTTTACTAAATATAGGGAATTTTAAGGCAAGAGAGGGAATTTATTTATATCCGAAAGGGATATTCCCCTCACAGTCAGAAAGATCACTGCTTTGTGCAGTGACCGATTTTGGATCTGGTTTCTTTTTGTTTCCCCCTTCTTGCTGTGTGTTTGTTAAAGTCTCGAGGTATTGCTTTTGCGAATTCCATCTATTGAAAAGCGGACTGTCGTCCATGTGCTGTGGTGTGATACAGTAGTGAAATGCATTATGGAATAAAATGAGTGTGATTGTGCGGTGGGGTGGAGAACTTGTTGAAGACGCCGTTGTCCAGCAAGGATTTTGCTGCCAAGAAGAAACTTGTGGATATAGGTATGCCCACCCCTTCCTTCTTTAGCAGACATAGTAACAGAAACAAAAAATAAAGTGCGCCGATTTTGCGATTCATGATACGGAGCTGATACTTGGTTATGCGGTTGTAAAAAGTATTCAGCACCTGTCTGTTTCCTTCTGTTTTCGTTTGTTTATTATTATTTATTTTATCTAACTTTGCATATTTTGTATCGATACGTTACTCATTGTGATAGGAATAACACTGACTTAATTATCAGATATCCAGAATTTTTAATTTGGTGAAAAATTCCAGGGAAGTGTTCTGAAAAAATGGGGGGGGGGGTGTCGATGTGTGTGGATAAATCACTAACCATGTCAGCCCAAAAATAAGCACAACGGGGAATAGCATTCGTTATGCTAGGCTTATGCTAGGCTTACACTGTTGGAAAGGTCACGCTCCGCCACTGCTCTCATCTTATTTTTGCCCACAAATTGGACTCTTTCAAAATAACAACTGTGCTGATTAGTTTCAGAAAGGTTCCAATTCACTTCTACATTCATTCCCACTAGTTTACAATACTTGCTGCTTCTATCAACAGAGAATGTGTTGTCCATGGAAACCGTGAATGCTGCGAAAGTTTTCTTTTTTTTTTTTCAAACAGTGTTCATTACTTTAAGGAAAGTTCAAATTTCGTGCGACAATGATTGCCAAAATTCTATGATAATTAATCTTTCTGCTAGGAGAATTTGAAAAAAATCATAAAACAATCTTAAACATTATCAATTATTTAGTTCTGACTGTGAAGACTGGCCCCTTCAATGCATAAAACTAAGTTAATGCGTTATAATTTATTTTATGTGGGAAGAGGAAATTTCCAAGGCACCTGGATATTGTTTGATCTTCAGGCATCACCTAAGGATTATATCCTATGGTAACACTTCGATATGGTCCCAACTGATTTCTTCATTTTTTACACAAGAAACTACTTACGGAAATGAGTTTCTGTAGCATTTAGAAGTTCATGGAGGTATTTTCTTTCATCGTGGAATGTATTTCACCTGGAATACATGCATTTTTCAACAGAAATATCTTTCCGACGCACAATTGCCGTTGCTTTCATTTCCTTCCACTACGTGAACCAGATGTTGTGTATGTTTGATGACGTAACCACTGTCAGTGTTTCCAACCATGCCACTGTTTTGCAAAAAGATGACAATTTTAACCATGTTTGCCTAACCTAACCTTGCCGTGCATGGTTTGTGGGCCTATCCCTGCATGGTTTGTGGGGCTATGCGTGTATGGTTCGTGGGGATTTTTTGGTTGAGAAGGTTGGAAACACTGCATACCCACTGATGATCTACCACACTAGTCAAGCTGTCTTGCCATATTGTGTGTTTCGCAAGCAAAAAAAGGAAGAACAATAATTACTCCTCCTGTCAAAAATTCAAATTATTTTCGTTACAACAGCAAAATATCACCTTGAAGAATCTTTCGCAATGCAGAATAGGTAAGTACGAATGTTAAAAATTACGAAATAAATGAGTGAGAGGTGTTGGGACCATACTGAAGTAGTAATTATCCTATTAACCCCAATTGCAAAAAATATTCAGCACTGAGCACCTTGTCACAAATATACATTCAACAGTGAAAGGGTTACAAAGATCAAAGTATACAGGAGGTTGGTTGGATGAACGATGATGTGATGAAATTGATGAAGGGACTGTAACAAAGAACACCTATACCCAGGCAAGAGTATGAGTATTGAAGTGGGTTGAATTTCAGAAACCCTATGTCGTTTACCTCTTGTTCTGTCATGTGGACTGGAGTTGAATGATGAAAAAAAAGTGTGCATATTTTTTTTCCAGATTGCCAGATGGGAAAAACTTGTTTGTTTATAATAAAAGGACCACTTTAGTGCCACAGTACATTTGAAAATATTTTTTATTGAACTTTTGTGACTGCGGCAAATTTCCTTTGTAGCAGTGAATTGTGAATATAAATTGCGCCAATTGTGTCAGATTAAAGAAAAAAAAAGAAAAAAAAAGGTGGTTTTGATGATAACCAACGGGTTAGGTGGTAGATCAGCATTTGCTGAACCTCGCCCAAGGAACGTATGTGAAGAACGCCACATTTTCTCCAGCCACAAATACAAGCCACGCCCCTTATGGCAGGGTTGCAATCCGCGAATTTAAAAAATTTTAATGTATGGAATGAAGCACGATTTATCGTAGAATAAGGTAAGTAAACTGACATTGCACACATACGCAATGTATATATGCATAACTAAAAAAATATATGTCAGTATAGTGCAAAATACTGTAAATAAATGAATAATTTTCTTCATTTCCTCAAACTATGTACGCGGAAACCAGTCCTTCGCGACCCAGATACAAATGACCATTTCGGATATTAGGAAAGCATGAAAGTTGCATTTCATGATTTTAATACAAAGAATAAACATCAAGGAACACAACCAAAAAAAAGTTTCTATGGTAAGTGTCTACAAGTAACAAAGATATAGCCACCCCTAAAATGACTCGTTGCATTTCATGCTTGATGTTTATTCTTTATACACTGCTGGACAAAATAAACCGGACACTTGCATTTTTTGTGATAATGCAATGGGTCGATAAAAGCTCTGATTCGAAGGCTAACTAAATGACGCAGAAACTGAATTAAGTACGAATGCATAATCAAAGTGCGGGCCTATGAATGGTGCATATGGTATGACATGATCTGCCAAACATTCTGTAATATACCTGCGAGCTGTCATTGCAATTCAGATGTCAAATATTAAGGTGTCCGGTTTTCTTTGTCCAGCAGTATATTAAAATCATGAAATGCAACTGTCATGCTTTCTCACGACCCGATAGGCTATATCATTAGTGGCTAGATCGGTAACTGATCCATATGGCGACAAATGAGCAATTTTGGGGTGGCTATATCACTGTTACATGCCTAACCTAGCCTAGTAGGCATACCTCGTCCCCGTGATGGTTCGTGGGGGCTATCGTGAATTTTTGGGCTAACGTTAATGGTATTTGGGGCTACCCGTGGATGGTTTGTGGGGCAAACATCAATGGTTTTTGGGGCTAACATCAATGGTTTAATAATTACTCTTTGTCAAAAATTCAACTTTTTTTGGTGAAAAAATTTCGTGAAATGTTTTCAATTTGTTTTTTTTTTTAAATTTAGGTATTTTTAAGGTGAACAAGTTGCAATACTGCATGCACACTCCAAATCGACAAAACACTGCCACAACGCGCGATGAACGGGTAAGGGTAAATGTTTAGTAAACTAGTACCCATTATTTTCGTTGGAAATTCATTATTTCACCTAAAGAAATGTTCCGCAATGCAGAATAGTACGTTAGTAATGTAAAAAGCTGCGAAATAAATCATTGATAGGCGTCTCACGTATAGTAAAGTAGTACCAGGGATTCATCAAATAAAAGAATAATTATTTTTAAAACTTTTGTCCTTTATGCTTTTCCTTTTTTGAAGAAAGTTTGTCATGGTATGTGTGTGTACTGTTTTTTGCTGGTAAGGATCTGGTCACCCTATACTTACCACTATTGGGAAACATGCCTGTATCTTGTGCGAGACCTCTCTACTTGTTCCTTCCTCTCCGAATATTTCCAACTGGATTCCGTCATCCATTAAACACAAACGGCAGGAATTTATCCAGTTTGTAGCGAATGATGTGTTCAAATCCATTGTACTCCTAATCATATTTATATTTCTGTACATTTCCGCAATTCACTGTACACAAAACTCACGAAGGAACCGAACAGGTGATTTCGTTCAGCTGGAAAGACGGAACTCTGCATGGTTCGTTACGTATTCGTTTACATTTTCTTCACTTCCGATTACCATTAATGCTTTGTCCAACTTCTGACTTTTTGTATATTCATTCACATCATCCACATTCATAACTAATATGATTTTAGAAAATTTCAGTTAATCACTCACACACACGCATACATAACGCGCGAAAAGCTGTGTTTTTGTGTTCGTCCCGTCCAAGGGTCCCGTCTGTCTGCATCTAGATCAGTACACCGCACTCACCGAAAGAACAGTTTGAAAATTCGGTGCGCTGGCACTAGACGAACAGTTGGGTTCAGCGCTGCTCACGTAACTTTGGGTAACCGCTATTTTAATTCATAATGGAAGAGTTTTCTGTTATTTATTTATGATGAAAGCGGCTGCAAATTACACGAAGAACAGAACAGCCGAAATATTTCATGAACAGTGGCGGCGAATGGGTACCAAAACTGGAGGCGGAGGGGCAAGGACAGTTTGCTTTCCCTTGGTATATAAGGTTTAGCGGGGCAAAAGTGGCAAAAAGTAGGGGAGAACTGATTCCCACCCCACCCTCTAATCGCCGCCACTGTTCATAAACATCAGTATCTGTCCACTGTGCTCTAGATCAGTGTTCTCAACAGCCTGGCCACTGACTGGTGCCGTGCCCTGGCTGCAACTATACCGGGCCGCGATGATTATAACGCCAATGCACCCTACCCTACCTTCACCTCTTTGCGAATAAGGAATAATCCAGAGTAGAAGCCCCTAGATAGTATAGGATTTACAAATGGTAAAGACATTTCGCTCAACTGGACCTTTGGCAGCCGTCAGGGCTTTTTCTTTTTTCCAAATTTTCGTCTCCGTTCGAAAAACCGCTGTGATATTCCAAAATCTGAAAAATTACATCAGCTTAGAATTCCTTTTAGAGCATTGACATGAATTTTCGTTAATTTGCTTTCACTGTTATCTAGATATTCTCAATATATTCGCGATTACGTAAGTCTATGAAACTATCGTTAATATCTGGAAAATAATGAATAATCAATGCTCTAGAAGGGATTCTAAATTAAACAAACCCACGCACTGCGAACCATCAAACTCAAACAACCGTCTAAGCTGCAAAAACAAATTTACCAAGCTTTGAAATGTTGATTACAAGCTGATGTAATTTTTCAGATTTTGGAATATCACAGCGGATTTTCCAAGGGGTTTGAAAATAATCGCCCTGGCGGTTGCCAAAGGTCCAGTCGAGCCTTAACCTGCGGTCCGCGGATTCCCAAAGGGATGTCTGTGCTCCCATGGGATCCGCAAGCATTTGAAGAGACAAGAATTTTTATTCTTGTCGTTAACATTTGACGAAAATATACTGCCTATTGTTAAATATACCGATTTATAAATTAAATACGTAAATGTAAATGAAAAACGTGCTAATGTTAATAGTTTCTATTAATATTAAAGATTGTTAACCATAATACGTAATATAAAATCCATATGTACTGTACAGATGATCAGTAAAAAAAGACTGTCGGTCTGAGTTTTTTGCGAGCTCGCGATCTTTGACGTAAACACAGAAACAGCAAGGGATAATAAACACCCGACCGTAAACATGAAGGAATATACTCTCCCGCTTCTCACATTTGTAGAAGATGTCAATAAAAAGCTCAGCTCAAAGGAGAGAGTATATTCTGCTTTTAAATATATTTTTTTCTGTTATATACTCTGTTTGGCCCCACTGAAAGTCAATGGAGTTGTTACAACTCAGAAGTATTCCTAACTATACAATTCTCAATAGTGTAAGGAAATCTTTCGGCTCTAGAGTCGTTTTCACGTTCAGAAGACACAATGGCGCTTATGGAGAAACCGCACAGTGTTGCCAATACAGCGCTAGCTTATGTCGCCGGGAAATGATGACCTTCCTTCACAATGAAGGGGTTACATATTTTGTATATATAATGATAATTATATGTAATTATTAATATTAATATTATACTGTGAACGTTACAGTTATCCTTTGTACTATGATCCATTGCGATCACTACACACGCGAGTGTAATGCACGAATATCTAATCACTTAAAAAAGTAAAAATCACTGAGCGATCACACAACGAAAACACTTTTTCGAGAGAGGGAAAAAGTCTAAACATACCAAAGCAGATCTCTCACTCAAGTAAGGGGAACCTGACACATGGGTTAGATTAAGTTGCAACCCAAACAAACAAATGAGTTATGGCCCACGTGAACTGTTAAGACATGAATGACTCAAGCAAGGCATGTCATATTTCTATCTTGAAGCCCCATATTTTGTCACGTGTTGGAAAGCCTTTCAAAGGTTAATATGGTGTCTATGAATTTATGTGTACGTTGGAAACTGAAAGGTGATCTTCATTTCAGTATTAATGTCGACAGTAATGTGAACAAAAACAAGGTGTATTTGCGACAGCACTAATGTTGCTCACAACAGCAGCATTGGAAATAATTGTCAATTATTAAATTTAAGTAATTTCAATTCTATTATAACAAACTGCATGAAGTTCATATTTTTACTGAATGGAAATAAAATGACAACTCTAAAACTTGGTGGTGATTAGCCGGAATGCTGCGGTGAGCCGGCTCAAGATGGCCAGACAACGTCTCCTTACTTCGCGCGCGGCTCGGGTTAAAAAGAAACTCCAAATGCATGGAAGTAATATTTCTGGGAACCTTTGAGTGGTTATAAAAAATAATTTCATTATTTTCTCCACAACTTTGTCGCTGGAAGTTTTTACTTGGAATTACAGAACAAGAAATGGCCAGCGACATTTTCTACTGCACGAATATAAAAAATCTCCACATACTTTATTTGAATATTTTTTAATGCAAATATGCTTTAAAGTATTGATAAATTCTGAGTACCTCCATCACCTATGACAATTACAAAACAGTGTCAATTTTTTTAATAATGAAAGCTTAAATTTTACGGCATGTTTCAACGTTAAGAATGAAAACAATGTAAAAATTGTGTTTTCACAGAAAATGTGCGTTTTTAATTTATTTAAAATTATGTAAGCAAGTTACCAGTTTTTTGTGTTCACCATCGTATTCTCTACAAAATTTCCTGAAAAACTGCAGGAACCGATTTTACTTAAGCTAAATTTGTAAATCCAGAAATTTCGCAACAGCGCGCTCGTATTTCCCATAAGAAAAGCATTGCTCATAAGAGCCCATTGTGTCTTCTGAACGTGAAAACGACTCTAGATCCGAACCTATTCAAATCGAATGTGAAACAATCGTTTTAACGAAGGAACGTGCGATAACGCAGCGAAGGCACTATAAATGTGTGTTTGCTCAGAAACTGGACAACTGTTTGCTGCTACGGAAGCACCCACGAGAGAGTGGGTTGGGAAAAAGAGAGAATTTGTTAGCCTCGTTCCAGGGAGCTAGAAAATTATGCTAAGCCTCTGCTCGAGAGGCTTAACAGGATTTTCCGGCGAACAGATTTCGAAAATTTTGAACAAAAAATAACACAACAGTTTACATAAAACATCAATGAAACTATTAATACGAAACAAAATAAACATGTCTACACGTAATTAACAAAGGGCAAATGGGCCTCCCTACTTTCGATTCGCAACATAAAACATGTTTCGCTAGTACTGGCGGTTGAAGGTCATCCTCTTCTCCCTGTTTTCCCTTTTATTTCTCTTTTGCGCACAATGAAATGCACGCAATACAGAATCCAGTATATTCCGTAACGGGTTTGGAGACAGTTCGCTCGTTGTCCAATCTCATGGCAGAATGCTCAACTGCCTTCCTAATCGGCGTTCCGCATAACACATGCCACTAAATAATTTCATAACTCCTCTATATCGATTATTGATTACTAGCTTGCTCAAGTTGATCATTCTCACACAACACACACAGCAAAGAAATTTCAAAAGAAAAAAACTAGAATGATTACTCACAGATATCCTGTAACGTAGTTAGATTGAAATTCTAACATAATGTACTAGATTTCGTTACAAAACATCAAATCAGCAACACTGGGCAGCATTCAAGAGATTGAAAGTAACTTATAAATCGTGGATTAGGAGACTGACACACCAGTCTCTGCCGCGGCGCAGATCCCATTTTCGTTTCGTCTCCCTCCCTCAGCGTCTCGTGTTCTACCCTGCTCGACCATCTTCGCCATTGTTGCCAATTGTCATTCCATTCCTGGACACACTCGCGCAAACATAATTGAAAACAATTGAATAGCGCTCCATATCACGGTTTACACCGTTCGGCAGGGACGTTAATGTGGCAATATAGCATTACGTAGTGGTTGCTTCTTTCATGAAGTGCATTTTCATTGGCTAGCTAGTAATTACTATTGCCAACTGTAATAAAGCGCTATTTCTATCATGGAAGGAGAAAAAGTCGAAGTGACGGTGAGTTTTGTTGGATTTGAAGCATCATAATATTATGCTAAGTTTTGATGGGTGACAAGTTCATAACAAAAGAAAAAGCCACGCGGCTTATCGGCTGGTGGCAGGCAATACTTGCTATTCTTCTTGTTATTGTTGCGAAAGCCTGCAAAATGTACAACAAAGGCAGCCGACTGTCACCCATCACAGAGAGGCAATAATACTGATTAAGGAGGAGTGTTTGTGGTCCAATTGTCGCGGTTCAACACGTTCGAAGCTTATTAGTTCTCAAACCAGTTGTAGTATCAGTCGTGTATCACATGTCGTTACAGTTGAACTACCAATGCGGACGGGTTTATTGGGAGTGAACAGTTAAAATGTCACCAGGTCCATTAATGGAATGGAAAAATAATACATTGTTTACTTTATTTGAAATCACACAAATAACGAATCACTGTGAAGAAGTCTTCTTTGCATCATTTTGGGTAAAATTACTCATGTTACTTCATATTTTGCGAAGTTTTCGTCTATATGTATGCACATATAAAGCCACTTGTTAGTACATATTAAACCCAGCCCTGGTTATAATGCATGGCGTTTAAAACTCAACTCTCTGATTTCCTGTGCCTCGGCGCACTGTAGCGATTTTTCTATATGTTCCATTAGCAACACTGGTTCTCGCATTATGTTGCGCCGCTCGGGGCAGAGACTCGTGTGTCACACTCTACTTTCACTGGTGGCGTCTGTAATGGCTTTGGAGTAGTGATTAGAACTAACTTCCAATCAAGTGGAAAACTGAGCGGTTACACGGGATCTGTTCTTGGAACAAAGTGCTCGCACATAACGACAATTAATAGTCGAATAAATAGGTATATAATTTAGTTTAGTTTCAAGTTCAGCGATCAGCATTCTTTCTGTGATTATTATTATTATATAAAATACTGTGTTATTTTGCCCCACACTGAATTAAGTACATAGAAAATTAATTCGATCGCGAGTACTCGCATTTAAGCAGCACATGGAGATTCGCATCTTCCAAGTCATGTTGTAAGAATTGTCTTGGGAATGATTGTTGAAAATATCTAATATCCTTGAAATTTTCAATGAAGCCTTTTTAACGTACATTTCTGATTTAACGCTCTCTTTAAACTAGGGTTGCCAGATTGCGTACATGAAAGATCTATTTCAGAACAAAAAAGGGGTATCATTCTAGTAATAGCTTTTCTTCTATCTTGGCCACGCTTGCTTCCATAAAATACAACCTTTTGGTCTTGCAAACGTACACAGTAGCAAGGGTGACATTTCTTACTTCTTGAAGGTGCCTTTCGGGCTTCACGGTATTTAGGGTTTCCAACCATACGATGAAGCTGCACACCAGTTTTTTTTATTATGTTTTAGAATTTTTCTCATGCTTATAAATTTCCACTGCCACTATGGGCATAATTCTCTTGAAGAACATCGAACACTTGTGAAAACTTTCCATTCAAAGCTGGGTGGCATGTTCTATCAATTACACCCTAACAACAGCGATTAGACGTCATCAATGAGGTACACTTCTCGAGAAGTTATCTGACTGTCCTGAAATATTTCTGAGTTCAGAAATCTACAATCTGGCAAATGGTATGACTTGTTTGTCTTGTATGTCAAGGAATGGCACACATTCGTTGAAATTTTTGATAGTTGCAATTTGTAGGGGTATTTTCCCAAAATCTTACGATATTCAATTCTGAATGGGATGATGATTCCAAGACAGTAAGAAGCGTCAGCTGAGAATATGCAGCTCTACGACAGACTCTTCTCCACTGTGCTGATATATTTTCATTCTCGCCCATAATATGAGGTTAAAACATATAATAATATGTAATAAGGACTCAGATAATAATACTTGATTTGGGGGAATAATGTTGAACAGCATTTACCATCATACTTGTTCAAATTGAATGCAAATAATTTTTCCTGAGGTTTGAAGCACTGTAGTAGGTAATGGGTAACTTGGACGTAAACGGCGTCACATCTGAACACAGAGAGGCATGTTTACGAATAGTTTACGGGAATGCCTTGCAAAATACTGTGCGACGAAAATGTGGTCGCAATGTGAACAAGCGCCATGATTTGCACGTTCATAGATTTCTTACTCGGTGCTATTATGGAGCAGTTAGTATAGCGCTCACTTTCTCAGCTTCTTTTTCAAGGCATGTGATGTCGCGATTAAAATCCAGACCTCTCCATGCTTACGTGAATTGTATGAACTGACATACTCCATTAATATTTGCTGAGTATGATGTTCAGTGACGACACAAAATTAGTTTAATCTTGTAATAATTATTTCGACACCGAACTTTGGAAAAAAAAAATCATGGTTGGCCGACACTTTTATTTCTAGGAAAGTCCTACAAACAAAATTATGTGATTTTTTCAAAGGCATCCCCCTGAGCATCCAGACACAGCTGACATCAATGTGTCAGTTCCATGAGTCATTTGGCGTAGATGAAAGTTGACTGCTGTCGTAGACGCTGCAGGACAACTTTTGTTAGTGCTTCCTTCATCTGTCCTCAATTTCTTCCCTCTCATATGCTCTATAAGCGGCTCAAACAAATCTGATAATCATTGAGGGCAAATCCGGAGTGTACGGACATGGAGGAAACCCCTTTCAGAGAGTTGTTGCTGTCAAATTGACCATGTGGGGCCGTGCGTGCATTTTCATGGTGAAGAATGACACTTGCAGACAAAATCCCAGATCTTTTCTTGCGAATGGCATTACGTACGGCATCCTTCATCATTGTGCAGGAATAATGAGCATTTACCAAAAAATCCACATAAAGAACACCACCTTGCATTGTAATAGGTCCACTCCCGGTCCCCGACATGACGTATCTTTCATACCCCAGCACAGGGCCAGACGTCATTTTGGGTACGGGAAACCGGTCGTGATTTTTACTTACGGTCCAGGTTTTTTAGTTCGGTACTGAGACGGTTCTTTATTGTCGTACTAGTGCGAGGCGGGGATAAATACCTTGAAATGTTACACTTTTTGGTTTACCTTAGATATGTAGACTCGAACAATAATAACACACTAATAGCATTATACCAAATACCTGAAAAACATAAAATGATAACACTGACAAACGGTAAAAAATATGAATATATTGTATCAACAAAAAAAAAATTGGAATCAACAAACGATTTACATCACCCCCTCACTCATTCTCTCTCTCTCTCTCTCTCTCTCTCTCTCTCTCTTTCTCTCTCTCATGCTCACTTCTGGGGAATTTTTACATGGGAATATACATACAAATCATGGATCTAATCAACATACCATTTCCTTTTTGTTTGAACCTTTACGTGAATTTAGGTCATTAGTCTGCCCGCTCCTGTGCTCTTTTAAATCAATTATGCGCCAGCCCTCGGAAAGCAATTATCTAAAACCACTGGGTCGGCGTAGTTAAACCTTTCGTTCGAATGAACGTACGCATCAAGTTGTAAGCACGACATTTACCAAGTTTCTCGGAAGGGGGTATTACATACAAGCCTCTCTCGTCCATTGAGAACAATTACATCATACATAGTGATGCGAAACTTAATCGGCTCCAGCTGCCGGAATACACAAATCAATCGCCGGCGCGAGCAAAAATTGCAACAAAAACCACTATGCAATAAAGAATACTACACTCGCACGACCTTGCAACATAAAATACGCGTTCCACAAATTAAGACTAATCGGTCAACTATTGACAAGCTAATTGATGCGACGGGGCCGTCGGTTACACAAAAATGGAGCACACTTTGACAATTTACACGAAAAATTAATGTAATCGAATGGGGCTTCTAACTCTCAAGGCAGACAATCAAATTATTACATATGAACATGAAATGACCTTTTATATAACATTACTCGAAAATATCAGAGACAGAGGTTAGGTTTGGGGTTCCTGAGTCACTTTGCAAATCAGTGAGACTTCGGCTTTTACGACATGGCGTTGATACAAATAATACATGCTTACATGGACATAGACCATCTGAAGAATACTCTACCGGACTCTGCTACATCGTGTAATCGTTCATCTTTCCTGGATGCGGGGATTAGCACAAGGTTCCTTTGCGGCGAAAATGTTCTTCGAGGTCGAATGCGGCGAAGGATGGTTGCGACGATATTGGGCACTTTCACTTTCATCGAACGTCGCGTGTCTTTCTTCTCACAAGCGTCGGCTGTACGTTCTTACGTGTCGGTCCGGAATCTCTCTTGTGTGTCGGGCATCAATCAAACGTCGCCCTGGAATCATCTCTCCCTCTCTCTCTCTCTTTGGGCTTCTGTCGGGCGTTGATCTGGAATCATCCTTCTCTTTCTCTCTGGTACCGGGCTTCTGTTGGACGTCGAACTGGAACCGTCCTTCTGCGCGTCGGGCAATGGTTGGCATCGCGGCGCTGCGCGTCGGTCGTCGGACTTGGCGCCGGCTGGCTCCACCGGATGGTGGTGGTGCATAGTTGCGGGCGTCGGGGAAGGCGACAGCCTCCTTTCTCTATCTTTTTAGCCGGCCATCTTTATTATAGTCCACGCTTGGTAAAAAACAAACCACCGCGAAATGCTTCACAGAATAAAGCACACGCTGGTAAACTCACTATCGGTAACTCGCTCTCGGTACGCAAGAAAACAAAGTCCACGGCGACAATACAGTAGTCACGCGAAAGTGTAGCGCGGAGATGCTCTCTCTACAAAATCCGGATAAAACTGTGCGGTGAACTCGAAGTCCTGCAGATTTATATCAGATTCAAAATTGTCCGTTGGAGAAACGTTAGGATGTCTTGGCTTGAGTTTCCTGAAGAGATGGAAATGACCCCGGCCCATTGTCTCGAAACGCGGTCACAAGGCGTGTCTTCGGTTCTTGCTAGCTTGGGCTTCAGCTGATTATCCTGGTCATCCGTGAAAAGTAGTTTGCCCTCCCGCGGCGAATCCTCTGTTGGTCCTGACGAAAATAAGTCCATCCTTTCTCCGTGACGACCCGCTTTGGTGCATGGCCGTATTTAGAGGGGGGGTTTCTAGGGTTCAAACCCCCCCGAAACTTCTGACATGTTGGATTAATGGAAGTTCAGAAACCAAAATCTGTAACAAATTTTCATTTTTTTTTTCGAAGCATCACAAAAATACATTGAGACAATGTTGAAACGATCGAGCTAGAATTTTCATACATTTGGAATTCTGAAACTTGAGTGAAACAGGATTTATTCTCAGAATCGTAACCCACCCGCGACCCCTCCATTTTCACTTATGCTGTCATCTTTCCAGTGTTGCTCCTGCGTCACAAGGAATATAGACTGAATATAACCTTATGATTGTTCCAAAATTCCCTTTCCAACTTTTAAATTCCCTGTCCGATAAAGTCGAAAATCCCCCTTGATAGGAGTTCAAACCTAGGATCTCCAGTTTTGTAGCGCATTTAGTTCGCGATTGAGGTTAGAATCCATGCACCAGGCTAAGTTTTTAAAAAGAATAACTGGTTCCACACTTTTCAAAATTCCAAAAATTTAATTTTAAAGTCAAACAAAAACTTTATGACTAAAATTTCCATCTAACTTTTAAAGCTTTTCTCTTGAATGTATCTAAAGTTTAATGACGAAGTATAATAATTGTGCATTTAAGTACACACTGTATGAAACGTAAAAAAAAACAAAAAGAAACTTGTGCTGGATATTCACTCATCTGCTGGATTGAGTAAGCCCCCTCAAGGATATAACAATAATATAATAATAATTATTATTAGTATTATTATTATGGAATAAAATTGTTTTATTATTATGAAATTTTAATTATTATTGTACAATTATTGTTATTATCTCTATTATTCAAATTTCTGGCGACGCCCATGGGAACAATTATGAATGAACCCCCCCCGAAATTTTTTCCTGCCTACGGCCATGCAAATATGCCATGTACTTTGCCGTATTGACAGTTCGGCTGTCACTCAGAAAAACCCGTCTCCCAACTCTGGCTCGGATACCAATTTTGCCACATAATAAACCAAACCTCACACTTTACATTTAAACATAAGATAAATCAATAAACAAAAATGATTAATATCGAACGGTGATTTTTTGACATGTCACTGGATACCGTGACAGCATGGCCCAGTCGGACAAATATGTCCGTGCGGTTCATTCGTCAGCAACTAGCGTTCTTTGCCAAATCGTTGACATCATTCGTACACTCTTGCCCGTGACACCGTTTGTTCCCCATACTGTGCTTGCAATCTTCTCAAATGTTCAGCTGATTTCAGGTTCTTCCTCACAAGGAATTTGATCATACACCGCTGCTCCGCAGCTAGAGGCAAACTACTTGCCGCCATTTATGCCAACACTAATGCGCATGCGCCAACTACATCAGGGCAAACGCCCAATACTCAAGAAGGATGAAAGCACATCCTCTGGCAGTTTTATCATTCTCCAGCTATTTACCACTTCTATATTTACAAATATCTTGGTGAACGTTGAACGACCCTTGTACTTTATAAATATGAATGGAACGTATTATTTGTGATCTTTACGGCAAACCTAAAATAGTTCGAGTTCAAAATAATACGATCGCTACAGCCGTTCGAATAACTATCTGGAACTCTTCTTTGGAAAAGATTCTACGACAAATCACCATGATCGTGGCTAAATATTTCATCTAGCGTCCTCTAGCTTCTAAACAAAGTTTGTGTCTCCATACCAAACAGGTGACTAAAGGCCCAATCACACGGAACTGGATATCCAGTAAGTTGGCACTGATCTGGCTACCTGTCGGATGTGATGGCTGCCTGGCTGGCTGCTTGACTGGTTTGGAGGAATAGGTAATGTTCTAATTGCTACTGGCTTTCCCCGGCTGGATTCTGTAGAACAGCCAATCAGAGCAAAGTTTGGCCATGTGAAGATAATCTGTGAGTTTGCAAAGGGGACTTTTTTGTATGTGTTTTCCGAGTGTTGGCTGCTTTTGTTAGTTTCTCGATAAAAATAAGAAGGAAAGAGATGACGTGCAGTTCATTAATATTTAGGTATTTATAGAAAGCGATGAGATGTGTACGTGACAAATATGATTAGCCGAAAATGAAAATCATTATTAAAAGTGTATGAAATTAAATGTTCGATTTTTTTTTAAAAAAAATTGTGAACCAATCCTGCGAATCTCATGTATGAATATGCATACCCGAGAAATTAAAAAGCTTGTTCGGTACGCATTGATTACCATATTTTTTTCGAGCCAATCTCTAGTCCAGACTTTTCTTTTTTTAATTTTTAATAAAAGCACAAAGCAGTAATTCTCCTACAACATTCTTCAAATTGCTCGTTCATCTTTACAGATTGTCTGCTCTGCGTAATGTCTTATGGGCACAAAAGTCTATCGATAATTTCGAAAAGTATCATGCGAGGCGAAAACTAGCAAATAGGTAGCCAGTCCAGCGCCAACTAGGGCATTCCTACTGGAAATTCAGTTCCGTGTGATTCAGGCTTTACTATAAGTAGGCCTATACAATGTGAAGAGGAAAACTTCATCACACATTTAAATTTGAAAGCTTTTGGCTGTATTAAATCTAATCAACTTTTTTTCATTTTTTATCTGCAACAGAGAAAGCCATGTGTGAGTTTTTCTGATATGTCACGGTAGGCCTATATTAACCGAAGGGGTGGAATAAGAGTAGTTCTTATTCTAAACATTACCTGGATCAGTTAGTTACTTCATAATTGACACGGAGGCACAACAGACAAGCAAAATCTCTTAAAATCGATTGTTGTATGGCAACCCTGGCGAACTTAATTCTACTTTCGTTTGTTTATTAAGGAACCTATCATTTTTTTCCCATGATTTTTTTTCTTGGGCTTTGTTTCCTTTTTAGCTTTTTAATTTTCTAACCTTTCTCCAGCATAAATTGTGTGCTTTCAGGGCGTTTTCCTACGTGCATTGTATCCAGAACTTCTTTCCCCTGTGAGCAGCGTTGTCTTTTGAGACACGAAAGTAAACGATGTCACCCGAACCGAACTTAACTAAACAGATCACTTGATCGTTGCTTTGCAGGTGCCAGTTGAAGCATTCCACACGTACTTCATTGTGTCGATGTTGAACCATACAAGCATCCCCCACCTAAGAATATCCACTAGGAGCAACGAATATAATTAACCCGGGTTAGATATTAATTTCGAGCTTATAGACTAGCTGTTTCGTGTGTGTGTGTTGATTCAAACGCCACACATTGTGCAGGTATAGAATACTTTTTTAAAAATAAACCCACTAAAATTAGCAAAATTGGTAACAAGGCAAGACAAAGCTATGATGAACAGCGTGAAAATATAACTACGTAAATAGTGTGTTTCCTATTTTACACTTTGCAGCAATGCTGTTCCACTTTTCCATTATGCATTGTCATATTATAAGAGAGAGGGAATTCTTTAGTTTCCATATTTTCTGTGCGAACCTAGGTGGCATAATACGAAAGAGCATTCTTGATTTTTCAGTACCCCCCTCCCTATTGTTTATTTGAAGAGGGGGCCGGGCTCTAACGAGGGGTGTGGGGATGACATCCCTCCAAACTAGGAAAAATTGCCCAAGTATTCACACCAGGTGTCCCATTGTCATATTTAAACAAAGAGGCATCCACCCTACTATTCCCAAGGCTCGAGCAAACACCCCCTCCCCTCCCCAGCTCCCCTACAATTTCCACTTGAAGGGCTGATCGGTTGCACTCAGTCCCTATTTACAAATTTGTTTTCCTGTCTAGAATATGATCGCTTTCTACCCTCCCCTCGCACTTCATGTCTTCATACCTCATTTTACATCTATTCGCCAGGACAAGATATATTGACCGTTCAGCGCTAGAAGGCATTTGTGCTCGCTCGACGAATAAGAACGCTTCACGCGTAGCGAGACCCTGGTAGGAGAGTAGATTCTGGATTTTTCCTCGCTGATGCAACCAGGAAGCTGTTTCCCGTTTCTCGCGTGTAAGCAAAATGTAAGCGATATGACAGAACGTTGGCGAGGATGTTGTGAACATTTTTTTATTATTTTTGTTTTCGTTGCCTGCTCAGACACTGACTTATAAAGAAGCGAGTGAACTTGAAGTAAATTATTGCCAGATGTTTCATGTCCCCGAACTTGAGAATTATAAAAATAAAATGTACTATACATATGATTCATGGTGTAACTATAATATCATTATCTTATGAACACTTTCTAATGTGAACTATAATTACAATATAATTATGTAGGCGATGTTTATTTTTCGTTATTTGTGTGATCGAATGATAGAAATTAAATTTTGTTGCATTGTCTTCGTCATATTTTCACAGGAAATTATTGTTGTCTTTAAATCTGAACCACAGACCAACACACACCATGAGAGCATTTTTTAGAATGGCAATAAGTCGCAAAGGAGAGATGTGGCTTGAGGTACATTCTTCTCTGTATACTCCTTTCCTTTCCCAAAATCTCTTAGCAAATGCTAGAGTGGTGGAAATAGCAAAAGCTACTCAATCATGGGGAGAGATTTTCTGTACACCTCTCCCGAAGTATATGAGAAATTGATACATAACAGTGGGACAAATGTGTACTTATTGTTGATTCGTTATAATCGAAAAGTTGATGAGTAGTGTTTTTATTTTTCCCTTCGCATCTAGTAATTAATTTTGTTTGGAGTTGGGACTCAGATGTGAAATGCAAAGGTTGAGTAGTACAATTTCAGGACTGTAGTTAGGAACTCTTGCCGAGTTGTGTACGGAAGAGTGGGGGGAAAGGGGTAAGAATCCAAGTTGAATGTCTGCTTGGCAGACGAGAGTAGGCAGAAAAGGGGAGGGGGGTTTCCTTGTGACGGAAAAATCGATTGAGCCTGGCTTTGACCTTCACAGAGTAGGAGGGACTGGACACGTGGCACGGCCTCTCCCCTACATCACACCACCCCTCCTCTGTCGCATTGTAAATAACTCCCCACCTCAACCCAGCTGTGGCAATGTATGCGCGCGCTGTTGCCAAACCTAGCAGGAAACACTTCTGTCTATTGTGGTACCCAGTGTTGCCAGATGTATTTACATTTCCTAATCTAATAGCAGGGAATTTCACCTCGAAAAATATGCGAAACGATGAATTTAGGAAAAATGGCAAAGGGAGAAAATGACGTGGGAAATACAATTATTATGATTTTACTAGAAAATTGAGAAATTATACGTATGTCTCGCATTTCACAGTTTGAAATTAAAATGTAATATAATGGTGGTATCTTTTAACATTAATTTGTCTTTGAATGGATACATTTTATTTGATGTTTCCAAAAATAATATTATTATGCCGTCTATTTATTTCTTTTGGCAGGAGTTACTGCCGCTATAGAATCACATGTTAATAAAAGGTAACCTTTGTAGATAATATAAAGCATGTGTAATGAAACTCGGGGAGCAGCATAGCATGCATGGGTTTTCATATTGACTGAAAACAAGTTTACACCTTGCGCTCACCTGCTAACCAATCACACATGTTTGTTATTTATACTATAACAGTAGGACTTCAAGCCAGTCCAGCCCTTATCTACTTCCCTCCCTCCCACCAATTTCGCCCAGAGAGACAAACTTGTTTATTTCTTGTTAAATCTCGGAAAGCTAGCTGGATAGAAGCTATTCTCTCTACACGTGTACAGTGTCTCCCAAAAGTTTTAGGACAACGACATTTTAAACTAGGCAACCCAAATTACGTAAGGCGCTGGTGGGTTGCGTGTAAAGTTAGGCTCAATTTCAGGGTTGCCATATGCACAATATATATTTATGAAATACGTGAAAGGAATAAAGCTAGTATTATTGTATAAAATTATAAAAAATGTCAGTATTACATTTGTCCCAAATAAGAAATACTATCTGAAAGAAAGAAAATCGATTTTCTAGTATTTCATCGCTGATAGAGTCTACACATAGGAAAAGAGGAGAGAGGAAAAGAAGGGAGACAGCAAATGAGAGGAGAAAAGAGAGAGAGCGAAAGGGGAAGAGGAAAAGTAAAGGAAGGAAGAAAAGATAGGACAGATGTGGATAAGAGAAGTAATGAGGAGAAAGGGAAGATATAACTTGACAAGTTTAAAAACAAGACGCTGCAATCCATTGTTTGCACATCTCGCATCACATTTCCCCACTCCATTGTCTGCGGCGACGTTCGTTCGCAGTGTTGCAACCTGGAGGGAGCGGAAATCGTTTGAGAATTTTCAATGAAATTTGAATGTGAAAGGCATGAATTAGTATCCCGTCACCTACGCTACCTATTGATTACGCTAAATTCTAAATACATTTTGATATTTTCCCTTTAAACCTTAAATGAATTAAGTTATATTAGGGATATTTCTTACCAGCATAAGAAATGTATGAAATAAAACGATAGAAAAATGAAAAATATATAAACGATAGAACTGAGCTCACCTTCTAAATGCTTTCCAGTTCTCATTCTTCAGTTTCACTCTCCCACCCATCCGAGTCTGTGTCTACCGATGAATCTGTGTCCGTGTCTGAATCGGCTTCACCAAGTCTAATTATCAGTTCATCTACACTCTCGTCCATAAGTCCATCTCTTTCAAAGTAAGAATCTTGCAGTAAAGAGCATGAACATTTCAATGCTTTAGAAAAGAACACAGGCAAGCGTGTTTTCAGATTGCTTTCTTGTAGTGATTGTTGTACGATAAACAAACGAACCACCACCGCACTCGGTAAAAAAAAAAAAAAAAAAAAACACCTGGTCTGCTCGATGTTGCATTCAGAAAATGAAGTCATTTGCCCTGTAGTTTCTCTTCGTTATAAACCTTAACGCACGTGCGTAATACTACAGTTTACGATCGGCGCACCGCACGCATTTTCAAAGGCCGGATTAAATAAAATGAACCATCGATATAATAGGAGCCTGCATGCACCGTCACGCTAAGCAGTGAAAATTGTTTGTCATATTTGTTTTAGATTAATTTTGCTTAGTTGGCACCACTGGTACTCTCAACGCCAGACCAGTGAGTAGAAGAGTGGTGGGGAGGATGACGTAATAGGAAGTGCTCCGCAGCGATCTGCGCATATCGGGACTTAACTTGTCAGGCTATACGAGTAGTGATGAGGAAAATAGAGCAACGAGGAGAAGAGAGGAGGGAAAGAGATGAGAGGAGAGGAGGAGACGAGAAGAGGGGAGTTGAGAGTAGAGTAAAAGAGAGAACATGAGAAGAACGAAAAGAAGAGGAGAAAAGTGCAGTGGAGTCGGAAATCTAAGACAGGAGAGGAGATAAGAGGAGTGGAGAAGAATCGGATGGGGACAAGAGGCGAGAACAGGAAGGAAGGCGATATGACATATAAGCAGAGGAGAAGAGGGGGAGAGAAGAAGGACAGAAGAGAAAGGAGACGAGAGGAGAGATGAGGTACTTGTAGAATATATCGTCTCAGCGCCAAGAATTGATGCATTGATCAAATTATCGACATGAAACATTCAATAATATTTTAAAATGAATTGGAGAATGTATTAGATCGGTGCTAAATGCATTTTGGCTGAGTTCAGAGCGAGATAGAATCTGCCACGTAAGATTTTTTATTTTAACTGCGATTATACCACTAAAAACATGAATGTAATTTTCATATTTAAAGAATTATCCAATTTTTCTCCACTTCTCAGTTCGTTAAAATGGAGATTTTGTTATTTAAAATATCTCCCCACATCGTTAATTCCAAACAGAATCATTCCGTTTCACACTGCGTAGACAATGAACACAATGCGATACGCCTAAAACTTACGAAAATTTTCTGCCACCGGAAGGGTTTGAACCTACGACCATCAGGTTGACAATCTATAACGGTAACCACTATCCTGCAAACTTTCGTTCTTGAGAAGGGCTAGGATTAGCTGACCAGTGTGAAATGTAGATGCAACTCTCTTCCTACATGTAATGTGCAAAGAATACTTGTTTGAACCGTGAACTAAATGTGAAAAATCTCACAGCTATAACAAAATACAGTGGGGAGGTCGCAGGCCCGTAGCCAGGCAGGGGCCAGGGGGGCTCAGCCCGCCTGGAATTAGTGTTGCCCACGAGACGAGACATGTCTCGTCTCGTCTCGTGTCCCGTCTCGAAAACGAGACGAGACACGAGACGGGACAAGCGTTTTAAAATTCGAGACGAGACGAGACTGACCACCTGTCTCGTCTCGTTTTCAAGACGAGACGGCTCGTGAAAAGTCTCGTCTCGTCTCGAAAAAAATAAAAACAAAATAATTAATCAGTTGCGAATATTTATTTACTCGGAATAAAGGATATTCTTTGGAAACCCAAATCAGCGTCTATTACATTAAAAAGGCTATCATATTTAGTTTTTATACTCTTCCGAAATCCAGTATTACTTCAATTTTTCAATGTATTCAAGCTTAGTAATTTTAAGCTGTAATAGTACTCCAGGTAGAAGTACTTTCCTAAAATACCGATTCAGATATCTATCTGCATAAAAATATTGTGAGAGAGAAGTATTCTCGATAATTTCTTTGAATGGAAAATTTATGAAAAATATTGTAAACCTTACGAAAATTAACAAAATTACGGGCTTTGTTTGCTTTTCTATAGTAACGAAATTTATTATTTGTTTATCCTTAAAACAGCTTAAATATATTTAACGCCTTTAAAGTAAAAACTACTGCTATAACGCGCAGGGTGGTATTTGCAGGGGGGATGGGGATTTCCCTCCTCGGGGTACTTGTATCCCCCCTCTGCTTGATAAATTTTATCCATGTGGGGGAAATATTATATGGCATAAAGTCATTATCTCATGCTGTCCCTAAACAGTCAGTAGAATTTCCCCCCACTGGAAACTATGTGGAACTAGTGTGGAACTATGGATTCCACACTAATATCGGTTGTTTTACATTTCACCCCATTCCCACCCCCACCCCTAAGGGGTGCCAGAGGTGTCTTGGAGTTGAATGGCATTGGGAGTGTCCCTATTCATCTTATCGACCCCGAAAACTATGGATTCCACACTAATATCGGTCGTTTTCGATTATTTTTACATGTCACCCCCTTACCATCCCACCCCTAGGGGTGCCAGGGGTCTCTTGGAGTTGAATGGCATTGGGAGTGTCCCTATTCATCTTATCGACCCCGGAAACCATGGATTCCACAATAATATCGGTCGTTTTCGATTATTTTTACATGTCACCCCCTTACCATCCCACCCCTAGGGGTGCCAGGGGTCTCTTGGAGTTGAACGGCATTGGGAGTGTCCCTATTCATCTTATCGACCCCGGAAACCATGGATTCCACAATAATATCGGTCGTTTTCGATTATTTTTACATGTCACCCCCTTCATCCCACCCCTAGGGGTGCCAGGGGTCTCTTGGAGTTGAACGGCATTGGGAGTGTCACTATTCATCTTAGCGACCCCGAGAACTATGGATTCCACACTAATATCGGTCATTTTACATTTCACACCCTTCCCACCCCCACCCCTAGTGGTGCCAGAGGTGTCTTGGAGTTGAACGGCATTGGGACCCCGAAAACTGGACTCCACACTAATATCGGTCGTTTTACATTTCACCCCATTCCCACCCCCACCCCTAGGGGTGCCAGGGGTCTCTTGGAGTTGAACGGCATTGGGAGTGTCCCTATTCATCTTATCGACCCCGAAAACTATGGATTCCACACTAATATCGGTCGTTTTCGAATATTTTTACATGTCACCCCCTCCCCACCCCCTCCATGCTGTATTACCCCAACAGTATTTCTTTCGAGATTTCAAGTGATACGCGTACCAAGTTTGGTTGAAATCGCTCCAGGCGTTCGAGAGATATGCCGGAACAAACACACACACACAGTGACGTGCACTGAGGAGTAGCTAGTCTAGCAGAGATAGATCAATTAATCTCACGTCTCGAATTATATTCAAATCCCAATATTTATTGTCTTGTTAAAGCCACCACAGCTCATATGCAACACTTTCTTTTCCACGCGCTTCTCGTCCATCGGTGTTCTCCGCGGGCAAAGCTGGCTGGATACCCTAGCTCGCTCTTCTTCCGCCTGACCAGTTTCCAGGTAGAAACGACCGGCCGAAGGAAAAATGAAGATTTCTACCTCTACCTCCCTTGACCCCTCTCCCCGCTGCAATGATTGTAAGCCCGTGCTTTCAGGTCCCCCAGTCTATCTCTTATAGGACAGATAGGGGATTGGTTTCTCATAGATTTTTTTGTAAATCCTCTAAAGAACTCAGGGTAAAATTTTCTGCAGTTCTCCGTATTTACACAACATTTTACACGTTGTACAATATGTATGTATAATATGGGACGTAGTTTTATTATTTATGAAATGGGAACGTTATATGCAGACAATAATGTTATGCTTTCTTTCTTTTTTTTCGAGTATGGAATATATAATGATTAAATTACAAATATGTGCTCGGGCTCTCTCTCTCTCTCGTTTTAGTAGTGTTTTATTTAAATATACTACTCTTGTCCTCTAACAGTCATAAATACGTATGTATTTATTTGGTAAGAGAACGCGCGTTCATATTGTTGTTGGATTGGTTTATTTTACTTCGCTTTTCTGCCACATTTGGTTATTGCGAAAATGAGGATAAGTGATGATATGATGAAATTGATGAAGGGACCTCATATGAACAATCCAGGCCAGGATTCGAATACGTGATCAGTGCGCATTCTTATCCTATGTGTTGTACTCTGCAGTGAATAATGAAATAATTTGGAATGAAAAATGTATCTCAGAACTCAAAAAGCCAAATGAATATTATTGAAGAAACTACAAAAAAGTGTATTTTGTTTCCTGTTTTGTTTCTGTGCATAAAGTGGACTTAAAACACCAAATCAACCAACTGTGCGGGAGTGGTTATCACAGCGCGCTATGACGCCAGGAGTTCCGGGTTCGAACCCCGTCCTGGCATGGGTGTTCTTTGTGTTTGTACCTTCATTAATTTTATCGTATCATCTTCGCAATTAACCAAATGTGACAAAAAAGCGACGCTAAGTAACAAAAATGAAATCAAATCATTCATTGATTGCTCGATTTGGTTTATTTTACTTCGTTTTTCCGCTACTTTTGGCTAATCGCGAAGATGATACGATAAAATTGATGAAGGGACACATACAAAAAATACCCATGGCCAAGCTGAGATTCTAACCCAGGATCTCTGGCTTAGTAGTCAAATCAAATCGTTTTTTATTTTCGAATGTGGGTGGGGTTTACGTGTAATTTTTTAGTACTCATTCATCATTTTGTAATCTTTTCCTGTTATTGACATTCTTTTTTTTAGGGATACTGGGCCCTAAAGGGGGGAGGGGTGTGACCCACACCAACCCCAACCCCTCCCTTGAGCACGCCACTGCCTGCTACCCCAAGTGTCGACGTCACCGCACGTCACTGCACACACACACACACACACACACACACACACACACACACACACGTCCATTTTTATACATATATTAGATTAATGTCCCTATGGTTAACGAACCTTATTTATTCTCACTATACAGTGAACAAAATATTTTAAGGTTTTACCCACTTTCGGGATAAATATTTTGTGATGTCTTCCAGTTCTAACTTTTTTTGGCATAATATCCGGCATATCCGGAGTTCAATTGCTTCGGCCGGGGGTGGAATATACTGTAGGCACTGTAATTAACCTCCCTCCCAAATGTCAATATGAGAACAAATTTAAGTGTGCATTTGACTTATGTGTCCCCCTCCGATTTCCATGAAACTTGGCAGGTGTATAGTGGGGCCCAAAGGAAGAAATACGTGTTTTTTTTTTTGTTTCAGCTAAAAAACTGTTTTACAGGGCGAAATCCACTCAATTGTCAAGATGAGGACAAATTGAAGTGAGGATCTGACCCCTGTGTCCCTCCGATTTTCATAAAACTTGGCAGGTGTATAGTGGGACCCAATGGAGGAAATACGTGTTTTATTTTTTCAGCTAAAAAACGGTTTTAGGGAGCAAAACCCCTTCAATTGTCAAGATGAGGACAAATTGAAGTAAGAATCGGACCCCTGTGTCCCCCTCCGATTTCCATGATACATGGCAGGTGTGTGTATAAACGGGCCCAAATGAAGATACACGTGTTTTTTTTTATTTCAGCTAAAAAACTGTTTTAGGGAGCAACCCCCCCCCAAATGTCAATATGAGGACAAATGTAAGTGTGAGTAGTAGAGGAACGCGATAGTGGATGTTTGTGCCCTCGGGCGTTTAATATTCGCAATTAATTTGTATGTACTTATAACTAATTTGCACGGGTTTTAATTAATTTGCGCGTACTTAGAATTCATTTGCATGTACTTAGAATACTTTACATTTATGTATTTGCATGTTTATAACTTTTTATGAATATATATTTATTTATTTTATGAAAAATATGTATATAAAAGGTAATTAGAGGTACTAAACGCTATGCATATGGTTTTATATTCATTACTGCAAAGTATGTAATGTATAAAATGTTAATATTAATGTTTATAATATTGAAAATAAGTTTTCTATGGTTTATGAACCGCTATGATCGGTGGTAATGGGTGTAGGTACAGGTCCAATTACGATTGGGGACGGTTCTGGTACTCGAACCCGCGATATGTAATATTATTAATTAGTACTATGTAATAATTGCATTATATTATGAAACACGGTGGTGCAACACGCTAGACAGAATACTGTCTCAGAATCTGAACTCCGCGCAGGTAGAGGAGAAAGGAATTTTGGGGGAAGTGCGTTCAAGGTCAAATGACGTCGCAACGTCAGAACAAAGGAAGAACCTGATTGTCCAATCAGAGAACGCGTCGGTAGATTTTCAGAACCGGTTTTTTCAAGGTTAACCAGTACGCAATAACAGGGGAAAGCTATGCAATACTGTAGGGCAGGGGAGGGATTGAGCCAGACAACAAAGGATGTCTAGAATGCGCAGCAAGGGTCAAATCTCTGAAGCTATGCGGTTTCCGCCGCCAATTAATATTCCGCTCAGGTTTGCCTTCAAGGCACAGGACGCTCTAGCGCAGGGTTTTTTTATCTGTACTATGAAGAAGGGAGACCTATTAGGGACGGGGCCTACAGTTTTCACCATTTGCTTTTATCACGGGGTAACGAACCTAGGACCCTTTGATTATTGATTTAGGTAGTAAATGTATGTTACTGTGTGCTATTTAACTTAATTTTGAGTTTATTTTTTACCAAACTTTGACTTTATGTCAAATCTTTTACAAGTTTTTATGTATTTTTACCAAAATAACACTATTTATACTATTCAGGCAACATTTTTTATTAAATTCTGGACTCGCAAAGATATTTTTACAACTTTTTAACTTATTATTTTACAATTTTATGTTAATTTTTTACCAAAATAACACTATTTGTACTATTCAGGCAACATTTTTTATTAAATTTTGGACTCACAAAGACATTTTTTCAACTTTTAACTTATTATTTTACAACTTTATGTTAATTTTTTACCAAAATAACACTATTTGTACTATTCAGGCAACATTTTTTATTAAATTTTGTATTTACAAAGAGATTTTTTCAACTTTTAATTTATTATTTACAAGTTTATGCCTATTTTTTTACTCAAATAACACAATTCAATCTGTTCAGGAAAGACTTTTAGTTACATTTTCGACACACAAAGTGTGTGTTCTCAACTTCTATCTGTTTATTTCACAAGTTTAGGCTTATTATTACCAAAATAACACAATTCAATCTGTTCAGGAAAGACTTTTAGTCGCATTTTCGACACACAGAGTGTGTGTTCTCAACTTCTATCTGTTTATTTCACAAGTTTATACCTATTTTTAACCTAAATAACACTATTTACACTATTCAGGAAAGACTTTTAGTTACATTTTCGACACACAGAGTGTGTGATCTCAACTTCTATCTGTTTATTTCACAAGTTTAGGCTTATTTTTACCAAAATAACACTATTTATACTATTCAGGAAAGACTTTTAGTTATATTTTCGACACACAAAGTGTGTGATCTCAACTTCTATCTGTTTATTTCACAAGTTTAGGCTTATTATTACCAAAATAATACAATTCAATCTGTTCAGGAAAGACTTTTAGTTCTCAACTGCTATCTGTTTATTTCACAAGTCTAGGCTTATTATTACCAAAATAACACAATTCAGTCTGTTCAGGAAAGACTTGTAGTTACATTTTCGACACACTAAGTGTGTGTTCTCAACTTCTATTTGTTTATTTCACAAGTTTAGCCTAATATTACTCAAATAACACAATTTAATCCAGTCAGGAAGGATTGGTTATTATATTTTGGATGCACAAAGAGATGTTTTCAACTTTTTTGCTGATTTTTTGCAGGGTATGTATTAATTTTTATTTATTTTGTTTTGTATTATATATACATTTACAAATTTTTAACTTAGAGTTTATTATTTATTTAAATTTTTTCGAAAACACTAAAGAAAAAGTACTTTTAGCTAAAATGTAAGCCACAGAATATATATTATTATTATTAGTATTATTATTATTAGGGTTTACTGATTTTTACTATGCTATTTTTGGATCTGTATTTCTATATGTATTTATTTAGGTCAGGTTACGCCTGCTACGTAGGAAAGTTTGTTTATTTTAGAGTTTGCTGAGTATTTTGTTACTGTTGTACTAGGTAAAAGTTTTCTAAATATATCAGGTAGGGCTCCATTCATATACTTTTGTTTTTGCTATTTTGGAGATGAGGCGATCAGCATCACTCTCCATCTGCTTTTTATTTTATGTACCCAATATTATTTTGAGGCTTAGTGAATTCTAGAGCCTATTTATGCAGGAGAGAGGGCTTGAAAATTCTGATCTCAGATAACCCACAACTTTTTGTCAGAGTATTTTAAAGGATATTTTATATTTATTATGTGCCACTAGAATATCAAAGCTTGCTTAATTTTTATGTCTGTAACGCTGTTATTGTATTTCTAGCTAAGATTTACTGGATAAAGTACACGAAATGTTTAACATTTCGACTATTTGCCAAATTTTTAGTGTAACAAAAATTATTGTGTGTCTATGAGGTCTGAAACCCCTTTACCGAGGGGTCCACAACTGGACGCTTACCAACATTGTTTATTTTCTTTTTAAATATAACCATTTATAAATATATTGACAATTCACAGGACAAGACGAAGTTCACAGACGACTGACTATATGAACCATAGGTCCACTTGCTAAACTTTTTTTCTATGCTAGAAGAATAATTTAGCCTTATAGCCTTTTTCAAGGTATTTTTGAAGTATTTCTGGTTTTTTGGGTGCATCAACACTTGGGTTATTTCCATTTGGTTTATTATACGAGGCTACAATCACTATCTGAACACTGAAATCCTCTGATTGAAACTAAAAGCTTAGGCTGTAACTAGAGACTTAGTATGTATATCGACAATTTATAGGACAACACGAACCTTACAAAGGATTATAGGTGATGTAGGCCCACACGCCAGAGCCTTATTAACCTGCAAGAAGCATTTACAGCTAATGCTACGAGGAAATGAGGTTGATTTTTTACTGTTTCACAAAAGTGCTATCTGTTATACACCCAATATTTGCTTTTTCAAGTAACTACATGTACCAGAAGCACTTACAGGCCAACTCTAACTAGACTTCGACTTATTCTATATCAGGTGCTAAATTTATAGAGAACTATGATTGTGTATATTTCTGAGGAAGTACGCAAAAGCAGATTACCAGATTAAAGTATCTGAAAAACAGATTTTTCTATGCAAGTATATTTTTATTGACTGGATTATTTAACAGATCAAACAGGAAGACTGCAAAATTCATTAAATGTAGTTCTATAGTATAGGTGGTTTCAGAGATATAAAAAGAACAAATATAAGATTTCGCTTTTTTTTTTTTTGCTTCTGAGGCTAATCGCGACGCTAAGGGTAAATGGCCAGGAAATGTAACGGAGGAAAAACAATCCCAAAAGTTATGGGCTGCATGTAAGTTAATACCACAGAGATATTACAGCAGGTGTAGGTTCTTCCACCAGAACATTTCTATCATAATAATACTGGTTATGCTGTACTGTTAGCTAAAGATGCTGATATTTGAGAAACTTAAAAGCTTATTTGCAAAATTTTAGATAAATAATAATCTGTTAGACTGTAAACATATTTTATATCCATTCTGCAAAAGATCCGATGACAAAATTTAAAAATTGTTATCGCCCAGACAGGGACTCGAACCCTGGACAGATAGGTTAAAAGCCTAACGCTATACCAACTAAGCTATCTGGGCACAAGGTATTTTTTTTTTAAAAGTTAGTTATGTTAAGAAATATATTGAAACACTTGAGAACACTTTTGGTCTGGTTCGACAGACAAGGAGACAACATTTCTAAATTTTTACAGACTGGGTGAATTTTTCCACTATAGAGGTCTTCACTATATGTAATTCGAAACGCTAAAGTTCACCTAGCTTCCAAAATTGAGGTAAAGATTGTGTTTGGCGAGATTAACAAGTTACAATTATATCCAGTTACGGACAAATAAAGCTAAAACTCTTAGATTTACTGTACTAGCCAAGTTTTAGTAACATTTTCTTCACTTTAGTACAAATACCAAAGAAATAGGTATATTTTATTTATAATTTGACAAAATGTACTAGTATTTAATTTACAAAGTTAGGTAAAAAGCAGTATTTTTAAAAAATATTGTTACTGCCTTCAAATTTTATGTTATTTAGCCACTAACAACTGATTTACACTGTTTGGCATCCTTTAAATAGGAAAAGAAGGAATTATTTGTTTATTATTTTTACTTTATATTTATATTTATTTAAGAAAACAATTCTACAGTTTAACTTAATTTTAACAAATTGTTACTAATTTATATATCAAAGTTATGTTATTTAGAGTGTATCAAGTCGTATAAAGTTAATATTTGTACTTATCAGTTCAACTAACAATTATATTTTACACACAAAAGATGATGTTTACAGTTAAATTACTTGAATCAGAGAATAATATTTTACAGTAATTGATTCATTCAGCACTAGTCAGTACTTTTATGCTTCAGAAAGTTTTCTTAATTTTCTATTACGCATGCTATTTTGGGCTATTTTTAAAATGTATTTCTAAGGCAAACTGGTTTAATTTTCTGCTTATAATGCAAAGTTGACATAGTTTTCGCACAATGCATTGTACATTTGTTATATTCTCTACTTACAATTCAAATATTATGCTTATTTAATGTATAACTAACTAACTCTCTAGCCTTCTTAAACCCGAAGGTTCATGGCTGCATCAACACATGCCTTTCATCTGTTCCTGTCCTGACCAAGATCTATATACTCCTTTTCTTCCCTACCAATTTCCTTTAGGTCCATCTCTACATTATACCTCCATTTTGTTTTGGTCTGTCTATTGGTTTTTTTACCATCAGGTTTCTCAACAAGAATCCTGTATACTCTTCTTTCCTCTCCCATTTGTACCACAGGATCTACACACCTAAGTCTTTTTGATTTAATCATTCTAATAATATCTGGACATGAATACAAATTATGTACTTCCAAATTATGTATTCTTCTCCACTCATCTGCCTCGTCATCTGTTTTAGGTCCAAATATTTTCCTAAGGATTTTATTTCAAATACTCTCAATTTATGTTTCTAGCTTATACTGTAGTTATTATATCTTTTTCTATCAGCTTATTTTGAAATTAATATTATTAGGTATAGTCTTTGATTTATAACTATATTGCTTTTTTATCAATTTATCTAAGAGTACACGCAGACAAACACATGTGTTCACACTTTTATGTAAATAGATATGCCTTTTTTCAATATTTTAGTATGAAGATTGCACTTTAGCTATTTAAGCAAGGGTAGGAAAGGTAGGATTTCTGAGAATTTGTTGCAGGATTTTGTTGTCCAAGTATAGATGAGAACTGAGCTGGGAGACTGTTTTGAACCTTTTCATGAGAGTTTGCATGTGAACTGTATGCAAATTGAGCACTATTGACTGTGCATGCTTCTAAGTTTTGCTGTTATTTTACATCAAGTCTGTGAGACTGTAGTCAGTTTTCCCATTTCAAGTAGTTTTTATTGATTGTATTTGTATATGTTGTGGGGACTTAGCAGTTTTATGTTATGAGGCAGTTTGTTGTAGAATATTTTTACATGATTGTTTTGAGATATTGAGTGTCTGCTGTTTTACTTGTAATTATTTTCCTTCTTGTGTTGTGTATTTGACTATATTTTGTCCAAGTTCGTAGTATTTAGAATAATTGTTATTGACTTGTAGATGTAGGGAGTAATAATCCTTTGCAAGATACCCTATACTTTAGTCTGAATATTATTCTTAGTGTTCACTTTGAAGCCTTAGTATTCCGGTAGTATTATTAATGTAGAGGTAAATTAGGCTGAAACGTAGGCATTTTTTCTGATAAATTATACTCACTTAGTTGTTTCAGCACATAGAAGTTGCATGATGGTTTACTGCTGATGATGTTAATTTGTTCTTCTTATGTAGTACGTATGATGTAGCTTACTTGAGTAACTGGAATTTTCTACTGAAAAAAGGATTGCTTGTCTATTTTATTCCTATGTTGTTGAGTTTGTCCATAAGCAAGCCATGTTTTTTACTCTATCCTATGCCTTGGAAGAATCTAGATATATTGCGTTTGCAGTTTTATGTTTCTCTAAGGTTTCAGCTATGTAGTTTTTAAACTGTGCTATGGGTGTGACTATTGACTTCTCTTTCTGGATGCCATGTTGGTTTCTGTGTATTCCTCTTGCTGCTTGAATTTGACTTAGGTTGTTTGCTTGTTTTCTTAGATCTTTATTTGTTTATTTGTTCAGTATTTTTTATTTTTTTGAATTTTAATTATTTTAATTTTACATTAACTAACATATTTTACTTTAACAAAATAATTTACTCTAGTATAAAAACTTCTACTAACAAAAATGTACTATTATAACTTTTAATTTTAGAAAATTGTATTTTTAAAACTTTAACTTTGAAAAAATGATTTTTAATTACTTTAATTTTACATTAACTAACAAATTTTACATTAACAACAAAATAATTTGCCCTAGTATAAAAATTTCTACTAACAAAAATATACTATTATAACTTTTAATTTTAGAAAATTGTATTTTTAAAATTTTAACTTTGAAAAATTGAATTTTAACACACTTTGACTTTAACAATGTACTTTGAATTTTTTTATGTAAAAGAATATAAAAAAATAAAAAATACTGAACAAATAAACAAATAAAGATCTAAGAAAACAAGCAAACAACCTAAGTCAAATTCAAGCAGCAAGAGGAATACACAGAAACCAACATGGCATCCAGAAAGAGAAGTCAATAGTCACACCCATAGCACAGTTTAAAAACTACATAGCTGAAACCTTAGAGAAACATAAAACTGCAAACGCAATATATCTAGATTCTTCCAAGGCATAGGATAGAGTAAAAAACATGGCTTGCTTATGGACAAACTCAACAACATAGGAATAAAATAGACAAGCAATCCTTTTTTCAGTAGAAAATTCCAGTTACTCAAGTAAGCTACATCATACGTACTACATAAGAAGAACAAATTAACATCATCAGCAGTAAACCATCATGCAACTTCTATGTGCTGAAACAACTAAGTGAGTATAATTTATCAGAAAAAATGCCTACGTTTCAGCCTAATTTACCTCTACATTAATAATACTACCGGAATACTAAGGCTTCAAAGTGAACACTAAGAATAATATTCAGACTAAAGTATAGGGTATCTTGCAAAGGATTATTACTCCCTACATCTACAAGTCAATAACAATTATTCTAAATACTACGAACTTGGACAAAATATAGTCAAATACACAACACAAGAAGGAAAATAATTACAAGTAAAACAGCAGACACTCAATATCTCAAAACAATCATGTAAAAATATTCTACAACAAACTGCCTCATAACATAAAACTGCTAAGTCCCCACAACATATACAAATACAATCAATAAAAACTACTTGAAATGGGAAAACTGACTACAGTCTCACAGACTTGATGTAAAATAACAGCAAAACTTAGAAGCATGCACAGTCAATAGTGCTCAATTTGCATACAGTTCACATGCAAACTCTCATGAAAAGGTTCAAAACAGTCTCCCAGCTCAGTTCTCATCTATACTTGGACAACAAAATCCTGCAACAAATTCTCAGAAATCCTACCTTTCCTACCCTTGCTTAAATAGCTAAAGTGCAATCTTCATACTAAAATATTGAAAAAAGGCATATCTATTTACATAAAAGTGTGAACACATGTGTTTGTCTGCGTGTACTCTTAGATAAATTGATAAAAAAGCAATATAGTTATAAATCAAAGACTATACCTAATAATATTAATTTCAAAATAAGCTGATAGAAAAAGATATAATAACTACAGTATAAGCTAGAAACATAAATTGAGAGTATTTGAAATAAAATCCTTAGGAAAATATTTGGACCTAAAACAGATGACGAGGCAGATGAGTGGAGAAGAATACATAATTTGGAAGTACATAATTTGTATTCATGTCCAGATATTATTAGAATGATTAAATCAAAAAGACTTAGGTGTGTAGATCCTGTGGTACAAATGGGAGAGGAAAGAAGAGTATACAGGATTCTTGTTGAGAAACCTGATGGTAAAAAAACCAATAGACAGACCAAAACAAAATGGAGGTATAATGTAGAGATGGACCTAAAGGAAATTGGTAGGGAAGAAAAGGAGTATATAGATCTTGGTCAGGACAGGAACAGATGAAAGGCATGTGTTGATGCAGCCATGAACCTTCGGGTTTAAGAAGGCTAGAGAGTTAGTTAGTTATACATTAAATAAGCATAATATTTGAATTGTAAGTAGAGAATATAACAAATGTACAATGCATTGTGCGAAAACTATGTCAACTTTGCATTATAAGCAGAAAATTAAACCAGTTTGCCTTAGAAATACATTTTAAAAATAGCCCAAAATAGCATGCGTAATAGAAAATTAAGAAAACTTTCTGAAGCATAAAAGTACTGACTAGTGCTGAATGAATCAATTACTGTAAAATATTATTCTCTGATTCAAGTAATTTAACTGTAAACATCATCTTTTGTGTGTAAAATATAATTGTTAGTTGAACTGATAAGTACAAATATTAACTTTATACGACTTGATACACTCTAAATAACATAACTTTGATATATAAATTAGTAACAATTTGTTAAAATTAAGTTAAACTGTAGAATTGTTTTCTTAAATAAATATAAATATAAAGTAAAAATAATAAACAAATAATTCCTTCTTTTCCTATTTAAAGGATGCCAAACAGTGTAAATCAGTTGTTAGTGGCTAAATAACATAAAATTTGAAGGCAGTAACAATATTTTTTAAAAATACTGCTTTTTACCTAACTTTGTAAATTAAATACTAGTACATTTTGTCAAATTATAAATAAAATATACCTATTTCTTTGGTATTTGTACTAAAGTGAAGAAAATGTTACTAAAACTTGGCTAGTACAGTAAATCTAAGAGTTTTAGCTTTATTTGTCCGTAACTGGATATAATTGTAACTTGTTAATCTCGCCAAACACAATCTTTACCTCAATTTTGGAAGCTAGGTGAACTTTAGCGTTTCGAATTACATATAGTGAAGACCTCTATAGTGGAAAAATTCACCCAGTCTGTAAAAATTTAGAAATGTTGTCTCCTTGTCTGTCGAACCAGACCAAAAGTGTTCTCAAGTGTTTCAATATATTTCTTAACATAACTAACTTTTTAAAAAAAAATACCTTGTGCCCAGATAGCTTAGTTGGTATAGCGTTAGGCTTTTAACCTATCTGTCCAGGGTTCGAGTCCCTGTCTGGGCGATAACAATTTTTAAATTTTGTCATCGGATCTTTTGCAGAATGGATATAAAATATGTTTACAGTCTAACAGATTATTATTTATCTAAAATTTTGCAAATAAGCTTTTAAGTTTCTCAAATATCAGCATCTTTAGCTAACAGTACAGCATAACCAGTATTATTATGATAGAAATGTTCTGGTGGAAGAACCTACACCTGCTGTAATATCTCTGTGGTATTAACTTACATGCAGCCCATAACTTTTGGGATTGTTTTTCCTCCGTTACATTTCCTGGCCATTTACCCTTAGCGTCGCGATTAGCCTCAGAAGCAAAAAAAAAAAAAAGCGAAATCTTATATTTGTTCTTTTTATATCTCTGAAACCACCTATACTATAGAACTACATTTAATGAATTTTGCAGTCTTCCTGTTTGATCTGTTAAATAATCCAGTCAATAAAAATATACTTGCATAGAAAAATCTGTTTTTCAGATACTTTAATCTGGTAATCTGCTTTTGCGTACTTCCTCAGAAATATACACAATCATAGTTCTCTATAAATTTAGCACCTGATATAGAATAAGTCGAAGTCTAGTTAGAGTTGGCCTGTAAGTGCTTCTGGTACATGTAGTTACTTGAAAAAGCAAATATTGGGTGTATAACAGATAGCACTTTTGTGAAACAGTAAAAAATCAACCTCATTTCCTCGTAGCATTAGCTGTAAATGCTTCTTGCAGGTTAATAAGGCTCTGGCGTGTGGGCCTACATCACCTATAATCCTTTGTAAGGTTCGTGTTGTCCTATAAATTGTCGATATACATACTAAGTCTCTAGTTACAGCCTAAGCTTTTAGTTTCAATCAGAGGATTTCAGTGTTCAGATAGTGATTGTAGCCTCGTATAATAAACCAAATGGAAATAACCCAAGTGTTGATGCACCCAAAAAACCAGAAATACTTCAAAAATACCTTGAAAAAGGCTATAAGGCTAAATTATTCTTCTAGCATAGAAAAAAAGTTTAGCAAGTGGACCTATGGTTCATATAGTCAGTCGTCTGTGAACTTCGTCTTGTCCTGTGAATTGTCAATATATTTATAAATGGTTATATTTAAAAAGAAAATAAACAATGTTGGTAAGCGTCCAGTTGTGGACCCCTCGGTAAAGGGGTTTCAGACCTCATAGACACACAATAATTTTTGTTACACTAAAAATTTGGCAAATAGTCGAAATGTTAAACATTTCGTGTACTTTATCCAGTAAATCTTAGCTAGAAATACAATAACAGCGTTACAGACATAAAAATTAAGCAAGCTTTGATATTCTAGTGGCACATAATAAATATAAAATATCCTTTAAAATACTCTGACAAAAAGTTGTGGGTTATCTGAGATCAGAATTTTCAAGCCCTCTCTCCTGCATAAATAGGCTCTAGAATTCACTAAGCCTCAAAATAATATTGGGTACATAAAATAAAAAGCAGATGGAGAGTGATGCTGATCGCCTCATCTCCAAAATAGCAAAAACAAAAGTATATGAATGGAGCCCTACCTGATATATTTAGAAAACTTTTACCTAGTACAACAGTAACAAAATACTCAGCAAACTCTAAAATAAACAAACTTTCCTACGTAGCAGGCGTAACCTGACCTAAATAAATACATATAGAAATACAGATCCAAAAATAGCATAGTAAAAATCAGTAAACCCTAATAATAATAATACTAATAATAATAATATATATTCTGTGGCTTACATTTTAGCTAAAAGTACTTTTTCTTTAGTGTTTTCGAAAAAATTTAAATAAATAATAAACTCTAAGTTAAAAATTTGTAAATGTATATATAATACAAAACAAAATAAATAAAAATTAATACATACCCTGCAAAAAATCAGCAAAAAAGTTGAAAACATCTCTTTGTGCATCCAAAATATAATAACCAATCCTTCCTGACTGGATTAAATTGTGTTATTTGAGTAATATTAGGCTAAACTTGTGAAATAAACAAATAGAAGTTGAGAACACACACTTAGTGTGTCGAAAATGTAACTACAAGTCTTTCCTGAACAGACTGAATTGTGTTATTTTGGTAATAATAAGCCTAGACTTGTGAAATAAACAGATAGCAGTTGAGAACTAAAAGTCTTTCCTGAACAGATTGAATTGTATTATTTTGGTAATAATAAGCCTAAACTT
The DNA here is from genome assembly GCF_977018435.1 of Lepisma saccharinum. NCBI lineage: Eukaryota > Metazoa > Arthropoda > Insecta > Zygentoma > Lepismatidae > Lepisma > Lepisma saccharinum. Next base: position 4,480,588 of record NC_139248.1, on the reverse strand, counting down.
GTGAAATAAACAGATAGAAGTTGAGATCACACACTTTGTGTGTCGAAAATATAACTAAAAGTCTTTCCTGAATAGTATAAATAGTGTTATTTTGGTAAAAATAAGCCTAAACTTGTGAAATAAACAGATAGAAGTTGAGATCACACACTCTGTGTGTCGAAAATGTAACTAAAAGTCTTTCCTGAATAGTGTAAATAGTGTTATTTAGGTTAAAAATAGGTATAAACTTGTGAAATAAACAGATAGAAGTTGAGAACACACACTCTGTGTGTCGAAAATGCGACTAAAAGTCTTTCCTGAACAGATTGAATTGTGTTATTTTGGTAATAATAAGCCTAAACTTGTGAAATAAACAGATAGAAGTTGAGAACACACACTTTGTGTGTCGAAAATGTAACTAAAAGTCTTTCCTGAACAGATTGAATTGTGTTATTTGAGTAAAAAAATAGGCATAAACTTGTAAATAATAAATTAAAAGTTGAAAAAATCTCTGTAAATACAAAATTTAATAAAAAATGTTGCCTGAATAGTACAAATAGTGTTATTTTGGTAAAAAATTAACATAAAGTTGTAAAATAATAAGTTAAAAGTTGAAAAAATGTCTTTGTGAGTCCAAAATTTAATAAAAAATGTTGCCTGAATAGTACAAATAGTGTTATTTTGGTAAAAAATTAACATAAAATTGTAAAATAATAAGTTAAAAAGTTGTAAAAATATCTTTGCGAGTCCAGAATTTAATAAAAAATGTTGCCTGAATAGTATAAATAGTGTTATTTTGGTAAAAATACATAAAAACTTGTAAAAGATTTGACATAAAGTCAAAGTTTGGTAAAAAATAAACTCAAAATTAAGTTAAATAGCACACAGTAACATACATTTACTACCTAAATCAATAATCAAAGGGTCCTAGGTTCGTTACCCCGTGATAAAAGCAAATGGTGAAAACTGTAGGCCCCGTCCCTAATAGGTCTCCCTTCTTCATAGTACAGATAAAAAAACCCTGCGCTAGAGCGTCCTGTGCCTTGAAGGCAAACCTGAGCGGAATATTAATTGGCGGCGGAAACCGCATAGCTTCAGAGATTTGACCCTTGCTGCGCATTCTAGACATCCTTTGTTGTCTGGCTCAATCCCTCCCCTGCCCTACAGTATTGCATAGCTTTCCCCTGTTATTGCGTACTGGTTAACCTTGAAAAAACCGGTTCTGAAAATCTACCGACGCGTTCTCTGATTGGACAATCAGGTTCTTCCTTTGTTCTGACGTTGTGACGTCATTTGACCTTGAACGCACTTCCCCCAAAATTCCTTTCTCCTCTACCTGCGCGGAGTTCAGATTCTGAGACAGTATTCTGTCTAGCGTGTTGCACCACCGTGTTTCATAATATAATGCAATTATTACATAGTACTAATTAATAATATTACATATCGCGGGTTCGAGTACCAGAACCGTCCCCAATCGTAATTGGACCTGTACCTACACCCATTACCACCGATCATAGCGGTTCATAAACCATAGAAAACTTATTTTCAATATTATAAACATTAATATTAACATTTTATACATTACATACTTTGCAGTAATGAATATAAAACCATATGCATAGCGTTTAGTACCTCTAATTACCTTTTATATACATATTTTTCATAAAATAAATAAATATATATTCATAAAAAGTTATAAACATGCAAATACATAAATGTAAAGTATTCTAAGTACATGCAAATGAATTCTAAGTACGCGCAAATTAATTAAAACCCGTGCAAATTAGTTATAAGTACATACAAATTAATTGCGAATATTAAACGCCCGAGGGCACAAACATCCACTATCGCGTTCCTCTACTACTAGTGTGCATTTGACTTATGTGTCTCCCTCCGATTTCCATGAAACTTGGCAGGTGTATAGTGGGGCACAAAGGAAGAAATACGTGTTTTTTTTTGTTTGTTTCAGCTAAGAAACGGTTTTACAGGGCGAAACCCACTCAATTGTCAAGATGAGGACAAATTGAAGTGGGGATCTGACCCCTGTGTTCCCCTCCGATTTCCATGAAACGTGGCAGGTGTATAGAGGGGCCCAAAGGAAGAAATACGTGTTTTTTTTTGTTTCAGCTAAAAAACGGTTTTACAGGGCGAAACCCACTCAATTGTCAAGATGAGGACAAATTGAAGTGGGGATCTGACCCCTGTGTTCCCCTCCGATTTCCATGAAACGTGGCAGGTGTATAGAGGGGCCCAAAGGAAGAAATACGTGTTTTTTTGTTTCAGCTAAAAACGGTTTTACAGGGCGAAACCCACTCAATTGTCAAGATGAGGACAAATTGAAGTGGGGATCTGACCCCTGTGTTCCCCTCCGATTTCCATGAAACGTGGCAGGTGTATAGAGGGGCCCAAAGGAAGAAATACGTGTTTTTTGTTTCAGCTAAAAACTGTTTTAGGGGGCAAAATTCCCTCAAATGTCAAGATGAGGACAAATTGAAGTAAGGATCTGACCCCTGTGTCCCCCTGCGATTTTCATGAAACTTGGCAGGTGTATAGAGGGGCCCAAAGGAAGAAATATGTGTTTTTTAGTTTCGGCTAAAAAACTGTTTTAGGGAGCAAAACCCGCCTCAAATGTCAAGATGATAAATTCCCGTGGGAATCATCTGACCCCTGTGTCCCCCTCCGATTTCCATGATATTTGGCAGGTGTATAGAGATGCCCTCTGCCCCCTGTTTCTTCCTATGCCATATTTACGTGGTTTCGGGGTCAGATCCCCACTTCAATTTCTCCTCATCTTGACATTTGAGGGGTGGGGCCTCTATACACCTGCCAAGTTTCATGGAAATCGGAGGGGGAGACTTAGACCTCCCTTGTAAATGTATTAATTAATTACAAATCGCGCACGCGCGCACACACACTATATATATGTGTCTGTATATTATATATATATATATATATATATATATATATATATATATATATATATATATATATATATATATATATATATATATATATATATATTAGCAGGTAACAATAGGCCTATGTTATAAGCACATTCTTACTTTCCAAGGAAGCGCATGTGGGATGGCAAAACGGATCTGGATCCGAAAATTCTGGATCCGGATCTGAAAATTCCGGATCCGAAAAATTTTAGGATCCGGAACCAACCGGATCCGGATTTCGGATCCGCCAGGATCCGGATCTGGCCATCCCTAGTATATACCGCTGAACTAACATTTTATTTACCGCTCTCCTCAGTTTTTATTTAACCATAAATTTGTCTCCCTAGCTATCCCCAATCACCAACGCTCCCCTCTAATAACCTCCCCTAAGACTGAAAGCCTAACCAATCACATCGTCGCTTATCCCAACACAACACTAACGAACACCCCCATCGGATGAACGAGTCCCTCGATCAAAATTTATCACTGGCAACAACTATTGCTCCCCCAAACACCGACAACTTGTACCAGCCCCCCCCCCCTCCCCCAGACGAACCACCCCAGACAAGGAGAAATGCAAAGGAGCCCAAACTACAGGACGACCATACGCCCCTGGACGAGAAAGAAAAACCCACTCCTGCCAACCAACGAGATTACACGAAGATCTAGGGACACTACGATATCAAGCTGCTGTCCCGGCAGATACTCCGAGGTTACCTCTTGGCTGTAAAGCTGAGGCAAGCACGATTCCCACGGTGGAGAAGGCTGCATCAGCAACGACCTTCGCCGGAGTGTGGAGTTTCAACCGTCAGATATCAACACCTTCAGAACTTCGCCGGTTAGGGAGAGACTTCCAAGTACAGTGTGTTTTGTAAATCTCATTCACTTTTAAAACTTGTAAACATTTTTTTTTTTTAAAAAAAAATAAAGACAAACGCGCTTATTACACATGCCATAGGACGCAACCATCATACAGCGACAATATTTTGCTTTTATTTCCGCTCCTGAAACCGTTAAAGTCATAATTTTGGTGTCTAAATATGTTTTGAAGGGTGAGGAATCGAATAAAATGGTTCCTGAAGTTGTCTGATTGTTATTTATTTCAGAAAATCTGTTAAAATGAACAAAAACTGACTACAATTATTTGAAAACTTATATATACACAACATAAAGGATTTGAAGAAAAATATAATAAAATAAAGCACACATTAAAAAAATTATATCTCAATAAAGCACACATGATAATTACGAAAACTCTGAACTTAAATGTTTTTTTTACAAGTTATTTCAACAATCTGCATAATAATATGATAATTTCTTATTTTTCTCCCACACTATCTATTACATTCTTCGTCGCATTTCCAATATTCATTGCATGGTAAATATTTCATACGACATTTACATCTCCTAGTAGCACATGCTTTACAAGTACACTTTATTAGTAGGCTACCTCATTAGGCATTTCATGAAGGCAGATATCAGGCTTTAGTACGCCATTTGCATCTTTGCACCATCCATAATCGGTTGGTTGCAGGGTTCTATCAGGAAAGTAGCTTCGTGAAAGTTTTAAGCATTCCTGTAGAACAGAAAAACTTCTTCTCAAATGTCCATTTCTTATTCAGAAAGATGAGGGTGGTAGCTCAGATATGTGCTTCTGTTTGTGTAATGAATAACGAAGCTCATCAAATGTCTTATACTTTGAGGATGGATGTAAAACTTGAACAAGATATTCCTCTGCTTTATCAGGTGCTTCTTCAGACAGAGTATTTTCTTCTGCAAATCCAATTAGTAATGTTTCTGGTGATACTTTCAGTGAAGATGGCTTTGTTCCTATCTTGCTTGTAACATCACTACCTGTAATGATGAGTGCCTTAATTAAAGTTCTGCAAAGCGTAACTCCCACTTTTCTCCCCAGCGTGTGTAGAGGCACATAACGCACTTTGTCACCCACTCCACTCCCACTTCCAATCCTTTCGTGAATAGTTCAAATAGATATCGAAGGACGAGAACAACTACATCAGTGTCATTAGATAATACTATGAGGTATGTTATGCCTGACTGAACAGCATGGAATATATGGAGTATCATTCTGGAATCTACTTCTTCAACAAAGGTCTGAAGCAGTAGCATAGCAAAGATTCCTGGGGACCCCCTGCAACTAAAATATTTGGGACCCCTGCAGAAAATTGAAGTATCTTGTCACACTATAGTTAAAAATATCTAAATTAATCTGAAACACGTAACAGGTGTGAACTATGTGGGAAATTTGTCTCAGTTCTTATTTGAATATGAAAAGGCATTGAAAATTTGGTGAGATGGGAAGTTACATTTTAAATACAACACATAAAACTAATATTAGTGGTATAAGTTTATAAATTACCAAGTTTTATTAGTTATTGTGTCGCAGTGGCGGCGATTGGGTTCCAAAACTTGGGGGGAAGGGCAGTTTATTCTTCCTTGGTAGATAAGTTTTAGCACAGTGCGGAGGCAAAAGTGGCAAAAAATGGGGGGCAACTGCCCCCCTAATCGCCGATACTCATTGTGCGGCAATAAGAAACAAACTGGTCGAGCAACTGATTCTTCCCACTGAATTCAAAACTGTAGATAATGTATACTCTAAAGATTACGACAAGCGGTATATCTATAAAGGTGGGAAATGAGGGATTTCTTTCCTATTTGAGGTGATCAGCAAGCATTTCTGAGGGCCCACAGGTTAAGTTGCCAGGGCTCCTCTGATTGAGCCAGTACGCGCCTGCTTTTTATCGCAGACATCGTCTTATGATATGTTACTGGGAACCCACTCGACCACATCCCCCATAAAAAAATAAAACAGCCTAAGTTTCTTGTCATGCCCATTGACTCGTACAATACAATAACTCTGTTGATACGTATTCTAAGTTCACCGACAAGAAAAAATAGATCGGGTGTTTATATTTAGTGCCCATATCAGTGAATTTTGAGTTCTAATTTTGTCATTGTTGATGTGCATTTTGTCTATTTCGTATTTCTTTTTTTTAAATAACCGACACTATCTGTTGGATTTGTGAAATTATATAAAACTTCAGGAGCTTAGAGAGACTAATGCGCCCCCCCCCCCCGCATCGCATCGGGGGGCCACTGGTCTGAAGGTCAGAGCAAGTTTGAAGTTCCTTGTTCATAACTATGAAGACATCTCTGGTATCATTGTCTCCTGTGATGGTTCCACTTATCACTGTAGTGAAGTTAGTCGTTTTTGCATGTTCAATAAAACCGGTAGCAGCGGACAATTGAAGCAACTGTTTGTTTTTACTTGAAGACCAGAATCTATCTGTCCATCTGTATAGGAATTAGTGAGTCCCATTCGATTGTCAAAATTTCAATTGGATCAGCAGGTCTCCGTCTTTCTCTTTCACCTTCGTTTAGTGACTGCTCGATGTAGCTGTCAAATACAAAATCCACTCGTTAGTTCCGTGGTATTGAGTTACATTAGTTCAGACTTTATCAAATATACTTGTAAAAGTTTCCATACATTTAGTTCTGAGTTGGCGAACTTGTGACATAAAATTAACTACGACAGCAGTATTCATGATTTCACATTCTTGAAAACAGTAATCGGTTGGATCTAGTTTTTTCTCCAGTTCAGACAACAGTAGATACTTTACAGGTTTGGTTGTGTAACCATTATCATCTAATAACATATTAGTTGGCAGCAGATCATATTTCAAAATATCTTTCATTGTTTCTCCTCGTGCTTTAGCTATGTGTATACTTCTATCAGATGCAGTAATATTATTCTTTTGGAAAGCAAGTGTTGTCTTCGATTTCGGAGTAGGCACTACTGTTTCACCCATCATTGTTGGGACTTTTACCTTCGTGATGACACCAGAAAGTTTTGTAGTTTTCTTAACGAAACGTTCACTTCTGAATAGTTCATAACTCTCTTCTCCATGCTCTCTCACTTTCATCAGGCAGATAGCATCCTCTGTAGGTACACATTGTTTACTGATAAAATTATGAAGTTGGGTCTGGCTGGATGTTTGATATGGATTGCCTCTACTGTTCATAAATTCAAATACTGCATTCACAAACATTAACATCTTGGAACTAAAGTTTCCTGATAATTCATGATGAAGAGTTACCTCACTGTAACTGGTATCATCAGCACCAAGTATTTCTCGGAAACAGTTGCTTATCCCTAGTACCTCGTGATATTTTCCAATAATGTGCCGGACGACCTTTGCGCAATGGAAGTTTTCAATCATTGGAATGATGTCAGGAAACTCAGAAGGGCTACTCACCATAATATCAGCAATGGAATACACCCTCACCTGAAAATACTGGTAAGACTGATTGTTTTAACTGTGAGCAAACATCTGCAAACTTTTCAACGATAAGAAAACTGTAGCATGTTCTGTAACTGGCCTGGGGATGAATGGAAGAAATTCCACATGCATGAGAGGTGGTGTAGCTGTTGATACCAAAGCACGACATCCAGCCCATGTTGGAACAATTAGATCATCAGTTGTATCTTCAGGAATCCCGTGTTTAATTAAAGTGATTGCAAATAGTTTCAGCATGTATCTTTTCAGTGCTCTCATTACAGAGCAGGTTTTCCTTAACTTTGAAACTTTCATGAAAACATGGTTTGCTGTCTGGTCTCTTGTAATATAGAACCCTTTGACATGGTAAATCCTTTCGTATGTAGTGACTTCGTTCATGCAGATTACTCTGAGATATCCTTGATTTGACTGGCAGTTTTGTTGGATCTGGACAAACAAATCGAAAAAAAAAAGATTTTCTGAAATAAATAACAATCAGACAACTTCAGGAACCATTTTATTCGATTCCTCACCCTTCAAAGCATATATTTAGACACCAAAATTATGACTTTAACGGTTTCAGGAGCGGAAATAAAAGCAAAATATTGTCGCTACCGGCCATTTTGGAAAATGGCATCTAAAACACCCAGTCCAGAATATGGTGATGTCTACCCAAGTTTTTCTGACTCTCCTACATGTATTCTACTACGTTCCATTGGTTAGACAAATCATAACTAAAATTTTTACGGGACTCTATTACAGGGACCGGATTATCAACCACTGCGCCATCGGGGCATCATGCATGCTGTACAGAGCTAGTAATGTATTTCATGATTTTTGAAGTTCACTCATTTCCCTCATCAATATATTGATGCGTTCAATGGTTTCAATTACTTAACTACGGGGATCGTGACTGTGAACGCTTTAGGGGTCAGATGGTAGAGTTAGGTTACGTTTATGGTCCCCATACAATCTCGCTGACAGGCTTCTGGCAGAGAGTGGAATGATTTCAAGGGATGATGCCGATGTACATCTTACCTCTCGGCCAAGCGGTTGAGTGTGGACGTCAGGCGACAGAGCACGGAGTCCTGAGTTCGACGGCCAACGGTCTTCTTGCCCGTGGCTGGCGACGAAGCACAAGCTGGTCTTGGAGAGGTAGCCCTCGAGAAGGCTATTCAAACGATGGTCTGACCTACGGCTGCGACTTACAAGCCGTGGTACCGAAGTTGGCCAACTCGCATCTGTGTTAGCGGTTGCCTTGGCGAAAGCTGCGGTTCGGTTTCCCGAGCCAGGTTTGAGATATCTGATAGACTGAATAGGTCTTCGCCTGGTAGCTGTTATCTTCTTTGAGCTTCTACTGAATTCTGAGGTGCGACTAACTCACGAATTCTAGTACTTCCTACTTCCTAGCTGCATGGTCAGCACTTCCGTATTTGCCAGCCGATGACGGGTTTGAACCCTCTCACCCGGCATTTCCCGTGAAGATCTGTTCGTGGGCGCCAAATCTCACTGGGAAACTTTACCTTCGTCGGGAGACCGAAATCCCCTTTCGAGGTGCCAAGCTAAACGGTTCGATTCCAGGGTACGTGTGGCCGGATCGGTTTTCACCCCCGGCGGATAGCCAGCTCGTGCATAAAGTGATGTTGAATAATTAATATTAATAATAACGACATAGATAATAATAATAATAATTGATGTTAGCCCTAAAGTCCACAGGAGATGCTTTGCTGACTTAACGTTGAACAAAATATTAATACCAACATTTATGAGGATATATTATGTATATAAACACAAATCATAGTCATTAGTAGGATAAGAAAAATGTATATTGTATAACACACAAAAATAGACACATTACACAGCCCCTCACTATCATCATAGAATAGTTCTATGCTATCACTCAAGCATTCACACTCTCACTCATACTGTAGGGGTAAAAAATACATTATATTCAATACATTGGCCTTTTTTAGATACCAAGCAATATTTAGGTTTTCTTATGAGCAGGGATGAATCTTCATATGTGCCTACAGACGTTAATTTATTTAGAATCCAAGATACTTAGCTTTCATCTGCGCACCATCATTAAATTCGGTAAGAATTTACAATATAGAGAAAGTCTCCAATTTCGTTAATTTTCGGTATACTAACTAATTTTGGCCTCCTAATCACGAATCTGTTGTAAAAAACCGGGGGTCACGTCTGGAAATTGTATATTTTGATGAAAAATTGTTTGTTAGCGCCAAAAACCATCCACGGATAGCCCCACAAACCATTGACGTTAGCCCCAAAAACCATCCATGGGTAGCCCCACAAACCATTGACGTTAGCCCCAAAAACCATCCACGGGTAGCCCCACGAACCATTCACACGAGGTTAGGTTAGGCCTGTTAAGTTAGGTTCCATTAGCACTCATTTCACCCCTAAATTCATCGAAAAAATAGGGATCATACTAGAATTGAACATCATAAATCATTTTCTTGTAAAACAACGGCGTGGTTAGACACAATGACAGGAGATTATATTTTTGTTCGTAAAACTACGCATATAAACATATATATATATATATATATATATATATATATATATATATATAAATCAATCGGCTTTTTTTTTTTCAAATTTTCAGACGTGGCCCCCGGTTTTTTTCAACAGATTCGTGATTAGGAGGTCAAAATTAGTTAGTATACCGAAAATTAACAAAATTGGAGACTTTCTCTATATTGTAAATTCGCTCCTTAAATTCTGCCAACGAGCATAACAACACGTGCCCGGTTCGCTCAACCATCTTTAAAACGTTCTTAACGAGTTGATAGTTAACGCATCACTAAAATCTTAGCAGCCTGTTAAACTTTTAATGTTCGCTCAAGCGATTTTACAGGCCCGTTAACTAACGACATGTTAGAGACGTTTTGCTTTGATGCCTTGCTAATACTTCGATAAGAGAAATGCAACGTTTTCATTGGTTGCACCGTGGACAGTAGACTGTGCGTAAGCGGATTTGGGCTTTTTTTTTTTGTATGAAATTCCAGGAACAAAAATAAATAAAGTAATGTGTAACACATAAATATATGTTTAAGAAATGAATGTTACTTAGGTTTTTACGTCCGCACACCGAAAATGTTATGTATTAGGATTAACAGTTACATTGTAATTTCGTAAGTTATATTTAAATGAGGGCCTACCGACTTCAAATACAAGATCATAAATACAGGGTGCTCGGAAATTCCCCTTACAAACTCCTAGGGCTAGTAGAGGGGACTGAGTAGACAATATTTGGAATAGGAACCCATGTCCGGAAATGTACCGTTTCCATGATACAACCATGCCAATGTGTCGGATGTGTCTGTGTTGGTATGCAACCGGGTAGGCAGTACTTGACGTCAGACGATCACCTGATGACCTAAAGTGTAATCATTTATTACAACCATGTCAAATGAGGTGTTACGTAAGGTACAGAAGTGAATGACGTATGACTCAGTCCATAATACAAACAAATTTATTTGGTAACAATGCCAAGGGAACAAAAAAGAAACTTACTATTCATTAATCAACACCTGTGTCGACAGTGGAACGCAATAATTTGTAGACGTCACGTGCCATCAGGTGATCTTCAGACGTCATGTACTGCCTACCAGGTTACATACCAACACAGGCACATCCGACATATTGTCATGGTTGTAGCACGGAAACAGTACGTTTCCGGACATGGGTTCCTATTCCTAATATTGTCTACTCAGTCCCCTCTACTAGCCCTAGGAGTTTGTAAGGGGAATTTCCGAGCACCCTGTATATAAATTAAAACTACTGTTCTAGGTTAGGGAAATCTGTTTGAAGTTTTATAAATTTAATTATATTAAAATGGCATTGCAAAAGAGGCCTAAAGGTGGAAATGAACGTGTGTTTGTTTAATAATTTTCCTCAACAAAAGAGAACATTTCACGAAATGTACACCATGCATAACTTAACTTACTGTCCATGGCAATTAAATAATATGTAAATATTGCAAGTCACTTCTATTGGCATTGATGTGAATGTGGCATTGCAAACAAGAAATCTACTGTTTCCAAATAATCACTGACAAAAAAAGAAGGCACGTAAAATGTTTACCAGTATGATTACCGTTCATGCATATGTACAAGGGACGTTTCTGAATGGTTGTGTTTTTGTTTCGTACAAATATTTTTCGAAGAAAATATATATATAATACAATACGATATTTTATATTTGATTTATCATAAATGGTAAAAAGGAAAAGTACACTGTTAGACAGTATCCTCACCACTTGTACGAACGTACCGTGCAAAAATAATTCCCGAATGCGTGGTAGTGTGTTTTACAAACAAATATGCATACTTTTACAATGTCCATGCACGAAACTACATTACCAGAAACAGCTTAGGATTAAGCTTTTTTCTTAATGAAACATACATGTGTAGTACGGTACTTTACATTATGTTTGGTTATTCATTATGTGATAAAATTGTAGTCATTCAGAAAATGTACCTTGTACATGGAACGGTTGATTAATGTGATATTTAAATTTGATTTATCATAACTGGTTAAAAAAAAACAAAAAAAAACAAGTGCACTGTTAGACAGTACCATTACCACTTGTACGTATGTACAAGGAAAAATTTCCGAATGGATGGTAGTGTGTTTTTCAAACAAATATGTATACTCTTACAATTTCCATGCACGAAACGACAACACCTTTAAACTGCTTAGGACCTGAAGCTTAACATACAGGTGTAGTACCACTATGGTAGTACGGTTCTTTACAATATGTTTGGTTTTTCATTATGTGATGAAATTGTAGTCATTCAGAAAATGTAGCTTGTACTTGGAACGGTTGATTAATATGATATTTTAAATTTGATTTATCATAACTGGTTTAAAAAAAAGTGCACTGTTAGACAGTACCATTACCACTTGTACGTATGTACCATGAAAAATTTCCGAATGGATGGCAGTGGGTTTTTCAAACAAATATGTATACTCTTGCAATTTCCATGCACGAAACGACAACACCTTTAAACTGCTTAGGACCTGAAGCTTAACATACATGTGTAGTACGGTTCTTTATGTTTGGTTTTTCATTATGTGATGAAATTGTAGTCATTCAGAAAATGTAGCTTGTACATGGAACGGTTGATTAATATGATATTTTACATTTAATTTATCATAACTGGTAAAAAATATAACAAGTGCACTCAGACAATATCATTACCACTTGTACGTATGTACAAGGAATATAATTTCCGAATGGATGGTAGTGTCCTTTATGTCACTGCACAATGTCCATGCACGAAACTATATACCTGAAACTGCTTAGGACCTCAATCTTTTTTTCTTAATGAAACAACATATGTAAGATATATTACGTGATGAGATGGTAGTCGTTCGTAAATGTACCTTGTGCATGTAATGGTTGATTATTTTTATCAATTTTTAAGTGCTCTTTCAGTTTGATATGAATACGATTTAATTTAAATTTGCACCGTTATATGTCAGCCCATTTTCAATATACTGCATAATAATTGTTTTGATTTTGTGATTATATTAAGACTCGTGTTATATTAAACAACATGTTTTATTCTACAGTATTTACGTACAGCTACGAGCTAAATAAGTAAATAGGTTAGGCAGGTTTTCTTTATTTCTGTACTTGGTTAGGTTAGGCAGGTCAGGTTTGGTGCTTCTCGTCGCTGCAAAATCATTTTTTTTCCATTATGTTAATTGCAGTAGGTGGATAATAATTTGAAAAGTTCGAAAGAACAATTCCCTACTACTTTGAAAGATTGCAGGCTACATTGTGTAATGTCACAGATTTATTTTACATTAAATGAGAGTACGGGACGGGTATTGCCTATTTGTAGGACAGTTGCTTCATTTTAATTTTATCTCTTACGTTTTCTGACATTTTTCAGTTGAAAAAACAACAAAAAATTGGAATGGTAGTTATAAGCAGACATAAGCATAAACACAAGAAACCACGACTGTCTCCATTTTCTATATGATACACTGGAAAACGGCGTGGACGACGACACCGAATATTTTGGTGAATAACTTTACCTTATACAAATTGAAATATGTAAAAGGAGGTTACATTATTTTAAAATGTCATGCGATATTTTGTATTTATGGTTACCAGGGTTGGCAAAATTCATGTTAGTAGTGTAAAATACAACATAACCAGGACCGGAAAGTATGAGCCCCCCTCAAGCAGATTTGGCTACACTTAAACCTAGCTCAACATGCCCATATGAGCTTTTTGCTCAAGTGTGGAACCCCGTCTAATCCAAGATTTTTGTAAAAATGCCCTCGGGAATTTCCTGAGAAAGTATGACCCCCCTCAGATTGATTTGCCTACACTTACAAAAGGCACTTCTGTGAGATTGTTGTCCATAATCCTGTCAAAAATATGCCCCTCTTGATATTTTTTTGGCTACACTTAAAACTAGGCCAAACGTATTAACACACACACACACATACACATTGACCTTGACCTTGACCTTGACCATGACCTTGACCATGACCTTGACCTTGACCGTGACCTTGACCACACCCACCCACATACACCCACACCCACCCACACACACACCCACACCCACACACATACACACCCACACACACCCACACCCACCCACACATATTTACTTCCGGTCCACTTGTGGCCTATTTCTGCTTTATTTCTGTTGCATTATGTTTTGCAACAAATTATTACCCAATATTATGCATTAGACACGTGTTGTTTTCTGATTGGTTGCTTATGACATAATGTGATGACGTGTTAAATTCTGATTGGCTTATTGTTTCAGATGTTTTCAATGCGGTCCGTGCTTAGGGTATATAAAGAGATTTTGCATTGCATATCAGCCAGTATTGAAAAAGTTGTTGAAGAGTACAGATGTGTTGTTGCAGTGCTGCTCATATTTTTTAAACACAAAAATATTGCAGATTTGTATAAATTGAATTACAAATCTATTTGATTTAATATACAGAATTTTTGACAACCTGTCATAGGTTTATTAAGTATAAAGTTTTGATTTGGACCCCAAGAAATTTTATATAAATACCAAAGCCAAAAATATTAACACACATACACACACACACACACTAAATATACAAAACACACTGCTGAACCCAACTGATATTTTTTTATTAAGCATAGAATTTTGATTTGAACCCCAGGAAATTGTATATAATAAACAACAACAAAAATGCCTAATCAAAAATATTGTAATCAATGCAATAAGAATTTATCCATCCCCAATTGGGTTAAGCACCAAATGAATTGTAATCCAGATAAAAGCAGAATTCTCACAAAAATATGCCCAAATTCCCATAAAGAATATAGCATGAAATATTTCTCTTATACTTGTTCTGAACAGTCATCAACATTTCCAAACAAAATTGATTGGAAATATTTGTGTAATTGCTCTCTATAATTTAGATTGCAAGGCCATATTTTGTAATTTTCTAGACCAGGAGCTAGACCCTATGCACCAGAAATAGGCCATAAAATGCCTCTCCACAAATTATGTGAGCATCATGGAGCACACAATACACTTTACAATTTTGAGAATCTCAATTTAAATTCAGGAACAAGAGATTTGGATTTGATGTATCTGGAAATATCAAAAATTATTTCATTCTTCACAAACAAATCTCATCTAACAATTCCATAACAGTTCCATGCTCAGCTCTGTGTCTGTGTGAGGCAAGCACAGCTCTGTTAGAGATAGGGATATTATATAAATTTAAAAATTATTTTATTCTTCACAAACAAATCTTATCTAACAATTCCATAACAGTTCCATGCTCAGCTCTGTGTCTGTGTGAAGCAAGCACAGCTCTGTTAGAGATAGGGATATTGAGTATTGAAACATCTAGAAATTATTTTATTCTTCTCAAGCTCAGCTCTGTGTCTGTGTGGGGATTTGTACCTAATAACATCAAAACAACACAGCTCTGTTAGAGACAGAATATTCAATTCCATATCTATAACATCTCTGTGTAATTCCATAACAGTTCCATGCTCAGCTCTGTGTCTATGTAGAGCAAAACAGCACAGCTCTGTTAGAGATAGGTATATTTTATAAATTTAAAAATTATTTCATTCTTCACAAACAAATCTCATCTAACAATTCCATAACAGTTCCATGCTCAGCTCTGTGTCTGTGTGAGGCAAGCACAGCTCTGTTAGAGATAGGGATATTATATAAATTTAAAAATTATTTCATTCTTCACAAACAAATCTCATCTAACAATTCCATAACAGTTCCATGCTCAGCTCTGTGTCTGTGTGGGATTTGTACAGCAACATAGCTTTGTTAGAGATTTATTTAATTTTTCACCTCCATATCCATAACAGCTCTGTGTTTATAATAGATAGGAATATTGAGTGCATCTAACAATTCCTGCCCATAACAGTTCCATGTTGTAGAAATATCAGCAAGGCTCTGTGTCTGTGAGATTTGAAACCTTGTTCCCAATCAGTTCCAAGCTGTACAGCTCTGTGTCTGTGAGATTTGAAACCTGTTCC
The DNA here is from genome assembly GCF_977018435.1 of Lepisma saccharinum. Classification (NCBI taxonomy): domain Eukaryota; kingdom Metazoa; phylum Arthropoda; class Insecta; order Zygentoma; family Lepismatidae; genus Lepisma; species Lepisma saccharinum. The sequence goes on along the minus strand of NC_139248.1, from coordinate 4,464,821 downwards.
TGTACAGCTCTGTGAGAATTTTCATAGTGCCTAATAATATCAGCACAGCTCAGTTAGGATCGCATCTAACAAATATCAAGGATTTGTACCTAATTACAGTAGCACAGGGATAGGGATAAAAAGTATAGACTATTGATATAGAAATTATTTTATTCATCAATCTTATTCATAACAGTTCTATGCTCCTATGTGTCTGAGCAACATCAGTACAGCACAGCTCTGTTAATTAATATCTATTGAAACATGTGTCTGTGCGGGGATTTGTACCTAAGTATAGCTATTATTGAGTATAGAATTATTATATCTAGATCCATTTTCTGTGTCTGTGCAGGGATTTGTACTTAATAACATCAGTACAGCATTGCTCTGTTAGAGTATAGATTTATATTATTATTGAAACATCTCTTCACAAACAATCTCATCTAACAATTCTATAACAGTTCCGCTCAGCTCTGTGTCTGTGCGGGGATAAACATCAGTACAGCACAGCTCTGTTGCTCATCTTTTCAGCTCTGTGTCTGTGCAGGGATTTGTACCTAATAACATCAGTACAGCACAGCTCTGTTAGAGTATAGATTTAATTATATTATTATTGAAACATCTAGAAATTATTCTTCAAACAAATATCATCTAACAATTCCATAACAATTCCATGCTCAGCTCTGTTGCTCATCTTTTCAGCTCTGTGTCTGTGCTGGGATTTGTACCTAATAACATCAGTACAGCACAGCTCTGTTAGAGTATAGATTTAATTATATTATTATTGAAACATCTAGAAATTATTCTTCCTAACAATTCCATAACAATTCCATGCTCAGCTCTGTGTCTGCGCTGGGATTTGTACCTAATAACATCAGTACAGCACAGCTCTGTTAGAGATAGGGATATTGAGTATAGATTTAATTATTGAAACATCTAGAAATTATTCTTCAAACAAATATCATCTAACAATTCCATAACCATTCCATGCTCAGCTCTGTGTCTGTGCGGGGATTTGTACCTAATCACATCAGTACAGCACAGCTCTGTTAGAGACATTTAATTCTTCACATTTATATCCATAACATCTCTGTGTCTGTGTGTCAGTACAGCACAGCTCTGTTAGAGATAGGGATATTGAGTATAGATTTAATTATATTATTATTGAAACATCTAGAAATTATTTAATTCTTCACAAACAAATCTCATCTAACAATTTCATGCTCAGCTCTGTGTCTGTGCGGGGATTTGTACCTAATAACATCAGTACAGCACAGCTCTGTTAGAGACATTTAATTCTTCACATTTATATCCATAACATCTCTGTGTCTGTGTGTCAGTACAGCACAGCTCTGTTAGAGATAGGGATATTGAGTATAGATTTAATTATATTATTATTGAAACATCTAGAAATTATTTAATTCTTCACAAACAAATCTCATGTAACAATTTCATGCTCAGCTCTGTGTCTGTGCGGGGATTTGTACCTAATAACATCAGTACAGCATAGCTCTGTTAGAGACATTTAATTCTTCACATTTATATCCATAACAGCTCTGTGTCTGTGTGAGGCAAGCACAGCTCTGTTAGAGATAGGGATATTGAGTATTGAAACATCTAGAAATTATTTCATTCTTCACAAACAAATCTCACCTAACAATTCCATGCTCAGCTCTGTGTCTGTGTGGGGATTTGTACCTAATAACATCAAAACAACACAGCTCTGTTAGAGACAGAATATTCAATTCTTCACAATCTCATAACAGTTCCATGCTCAGCTCTGTGTCTATGTAGAGCAAAACAGCACAGCTCTGTTAGAGATAGGGATATTAAGTATAAATTTAAAAATTATTTCATTCTTCACAAACAAATCTCATCTAACAATTCCATAACAGTTCCATGCTCAGCTCTGTGTCTGTGTGAGGCAAGCACAGCTCTGTTAAAGATCTTCACAAACAAATCTCTTCTATTAATTCCATAACAGTTTTATGCTCAGCTCTGTGTTTGTGTGGGGATTTGTACCTAATAACATCAAAACAACACAGCTCTGTTAGAGACAGAATATTCAATTCTTCACATCCATATCCATAACATCTCTGTGTAATTCCATAACAGTTCCATGCTCAGCTCTGTGTCTGTGTGAGGCAAGCACAGCTCTGTTAAAGATCTTCACAAACAAATCTCATCTAACAATTCCATAACAGTTCCATGCTCAGCTCTGTGTCTGTGTGGGGATTTGTACCTAATAACATCAAAACAACACAGCTCTGTTAGAGACAGAATATTCAATTCTTCACATCCATATCCATAACATCTCTGTGTAATTCCATAACAGTTCCATGCTCAGCTCTGTGTCTATGTAGAGCAAAACTGTTAGAGATAGGGATATTAAGTATAAATTTAAAAATTATTTCATTCTTCACAAACAAATCTCATCTAACAGTTCCATAACAGTTCCATGCTCAGCTCTGTGTCTGTGTGAGGCAAGCACAGCTCTGTTACATGATAGGAATATTAAGTATAGATTTAAATTTCATTCTTCACAAACAAATCTCATCTAACAATTCCATAACAGTTCCATGCTCAGCTCTGTGTCTGTGTGAGGCAAGCACAGCTCTGTTAAATATAGGAATATTAAGTATAGATTTAAATTTTATTCTTCACAAACAAATCTCATCTAACAATTCCATAACAGTTCCATGCTCAGCTCTGTGTCTGTGTGGGATTTGTACAGCAACATAGCTTTGTTAGAGACAGAGTAGATGTACGTTTCAATGTACGTTTAACGTACGTTGAAACGTTTATATAGAAACAATAGGCATTGATTGCCACTTTTCAGACAAGTTTTAAATTCCATACAAATACAGAGTTGAAACTGTCATGGCATAGGGATGAAATAACATCTAGACACTCAATAGATGTGAAGAATTAATTATACCCTAACTGTTAGTCCCTATCTCAGAGCTGTGCTCTGTACAAATCCCACACAGACACAGGAACTGTTATGAAGGAATAAAATATTAATATCCCTATCTACACAGACACAGAGCCTTGCTGAGCATGAAACTGTTATGGGAATTGTTAGATGTGAAGAATAAATTTCACAGAGCTGTTATGGATATGGAGGTGAATAATTGAATGAAATAATATTTATACCCATCTACTCTGTCTCTAACAAAGCTATGTTGCTGTACAAATCCCACACAGACACACAGCTGAGCATGGAACTGTTATGGAATTGTTAGATGTGAAGAATAAATTTCACAGAGCTGTTATGGATATGGAGGTGAAGAATTGAAAGAAATAATATTTATACCCATCTACTCTGTCTCTAACAAAGCTATGTTGCTGTACAAATCCCACACAGACACAGAGCTGAGCATGGAACTGTTATGGAATTGTTAGATGAGATTTGTTTGTGAAGAATAAAATTTAAATCTATACTTAATATTCCTATATTTAACAGAGCTGTGCTTGCCTCACACAGACACAGAGCTGAGCATGGAACTGTTATGGAATTGTTAGATGAGATTTGTTTGTGAAGAATGAAATTTAAATCTATACTTAATATTCCTATCATGTAACAGAGCTGTGCTTGCCTCACACAGACACAGAGCTGAGCATGGAACTGTTATGGAACTGTTAGATGAGATTTGTTTGTGAAGAATGAAATAATTTTTAAATTTATACTTAATATCCCTATCTCTAACAGAGCTGTGCTGTTTTGCTCTACATAGACACAGAGCTGAGCATGGAACTGTTATGGAATTACACAGAGATGTTATGGATATGGATGTGAAGAATTGAATATTCTGTCTCTAACAGAGCTGTGTTGTTTTGATGTTATTAGGTACAAATCCCCACACAAACACAGAGCTGAGCATAAAACTGTTATGGAATTAATAGAAGAGATTTGTTTGTGAAGATCTTTAACAGAGCTGTGCTTGCCTCACACAGACACAGAGCTGAGCATGGAACTGTTATGGAATTGTTAGATGAGATTTGTTTGTGAACAATGAAATAATTTTTAAAATTTATACTTAATATCCCTATCTCTAACAGAGCTGTGCTGTTTTGCTCTACATAGACACAGAGCTGAGCATGGAACTGTTATGGAATTGTGAAGAATTGAATATTCTGTCTCTAACAGAGCTGTGTTGTTTTGATGTTATTAGGTACAAATCCCCACACAGACACAGAGCTGAGCATGGAATTGTTAGATGAGATTTGTTTGTGAAGAATGAAATAATTTCTAGATGTTTCAATACTCAATATCCCTATCTCTAACAGAGCTGTGCTTGCCTCACACAGACACAGAGCTGTTATGGATATAAATGTGAAGAATTAAATGTCTCTAACAGAGCTATGCTGTACTGATGTTATTAGGTACAAATCCCCGCACAGACACAGAGCTGAGCATGAAATTGTTAGATGAGATTTGTTTGTGAAGAATTAAATAATTTCTAGATGTTTCAATAATAATATAATTAAATCTATACTCAATATCCCTATCTCTAACAGAGCTGTGCTGTACTGACACACAGACACAGAGATGTTATGGATATAAATGTGAAGAATTAAATGTCTCTAACAGAGCTGTGCTGTACTGATGTTATTAGGTACAAATCCCCGCACAGACACAGAGCTGAGCATGGAATTGTTATGGAATTGTTAGATGATATTTGTTTGAAGAATAATTTCTAGATGTTTCAATAATTAAATCTATACTCAATATCCCTATCTCTAACAGAGCTGTGCTGTACTGATGTTATTAGGTACAAATCCCAGCACAGACACAGAGCTGAGCATGGAATTGTTATGGAATTGTTAGGAAGAATAATTTCTAGATGTTTCAATAATAATATAATTAAATCTATACTCTAACAGAGCTGTGCTGTACTGATGTTATTAGGTACAAATCCCTGCACAGACACAGAGCTGAAAAGATGAGCAACAGAGCTGTCCTGTACTGATGTTTATCCCCGCACATACACAGAGCTGAGCGGAACTGTTATAGAATTATTAGATGAGATTGTTTGTGAAGAGATGTTTCAATAATAATATAAATCTATACTCTAACAGAGCAATGCTGTACTGATGTTATTAAGTACAAATCCCTGCACAGACACAGAAAATGGATCTAGATATAATAATTCTATACTCAATAATAGCTATACTGAGGTACAAATCCCCGCACAGACACATGTTTCAATAGATATTAATTAACAGAGCTGTGCTGTACTGATGTTGCTCAGACACATAGGAGCATAGAACTGTTATGAATAAGATTGATGAATAAAATAATTTCTATATCAATAGTCTATACTTTTTATCCCTATCCCTGTGCTACTGTAATTAGGTACAAATCCTTGATATTTGTTAGATGCGATCCTAACTGAGCTGTGCTGATATTATTAGGCACTATGAAAATTCTCACAGAGCTGTACAGGAACAGGTTTCAAATCTCACAGACACAGAGCTGTACAGCTTGGAACTGATTGGGAACAAGGTTTCAAATCTCACAGACACAGAGCCTTGCTGATATTTCTACAACATGGAACTGTTATGGGCAGGAATTGTTAGATGCACTCAATATTCCTATCTATTATAAACACAGAGCTGTTATGGATATGGAGGTGAAAAATTAAATAAATCTCTAACAAAGCTATGTTGCTGTACAAATCCCACACAGACACAGAGCTGAGCATGGAACTGTTATGGAATTGTTAGATGAGATTTGTTTGTGAAGAATGAAATAATTTTTAAATTTATATAATATCCCTATCTCTAACAGAGCTGTGCTTGCCTCACACAGACACAGAGCTGAGCATGGAACTGTTATGGAATTGTTAGATGAGATTTGTTTGTGAAGAATGAAATAATTTTTAAATTTATAAAATATACCTATCTCTAACAGAGCTGTGCTGTTTTGCTCTACATAGACACAGAGCTGAGCATGGAACTGTTATGGAATTACACAGAGATGTTATAGATATGGAATTGAATATTCTGTCTCTAACAGAGCTGTGTTGTTTTGATGTTATTAGGTACAAATCCCCACACAGACACAGAGCTGAGCTTGAGAAGAATAAAATAATTTCTAGATGTTTCAATACTCAATATCCCTATCTCTAACAGAGCTGTGCTTGCTTCACACAGACACAGAGCTGAGCATGGAACTGTTATGGAATTGTTAGATAAGATTTGTTTGTGAAGAATAAAATAATTTTTAAATTTATATAATATCCCTATCTCTAACAGAGCTGTGCTTGCCTCACACAGACACAGAGCTGAGCATGGAACTGTTATGGAATTGTTAGATGAGATTTGTTTGTGAAGAATGAAATAATTTTTGATATTTCCAGATACATCAAATCCAAATCTCTTGTTCCTGAATTTAAATTGAGATTCTCAAAATTGTAAAGTGTATTGTGTGCTCCATGATGCTCACATAATTTGTGGAGAGGCATTTTATGGCCTATTTCTGGTGCATAGGGTCTAGCTCCTGGTCTAGAAAATTACAAAATATGGCCTTGCAATCTAAATTATAGAGAGCAATTACACAAATATTTCCAATCAATTTTGTTTGGAAATGTTGATGACTGTTCAGAACAAGTATAAGAGAAATATTTCATGCTATATTCTTTATGGGAATTTGGGCATATTTTTGTGAGAATTCTGCTTTTATCTGGATTACAATTCATTTGGTGCTTAACCCAATTGGGGATGGATATATTCTTATTGCATTGATTACAATATTTTTGATTAGGCATTTTTGTTGTTGTTTATTATATACAATTTCCTGGGGTTCAAATCAAAATTCTATGCTTAATAAAAAAATATCAGTTGGGTTCAGCAGTGTGTTTTGTATATTTAGTGTGTGTGTGTGTGTATGTGTGTTAATATTTTTGGCTTTGGTATTTATATAAAATTTCTTGGGGTCCAAATCAAAACTTTATACTTAATAAACCTATGACAGGTTGTCAAAAATTCTGTATATTAAATCAAATAGATTTGTAATTCAATTTATACAAATCTGCAATATTTTTGTGTTTAAAAAATATGAGCAGCACTGCAACAACACATCTGTACTCTTCAACAACTTTTTCAATACTGGCTGATATGCAATGCAAAATCTCTTTATATACCCTAAGCACGGACCGCATTGAAAACATCTGAAACAATAAGCCAATCAGAATTTAACACGTCATCACATTATGTCATAAGCAACCAATCAGAAAACAACACGTGTCTAATGCATAATATTGGGTAATAATTTGTTGCAAAACATAATGCAACAGAAATAAAGCAGAAATAGGCCACAAGTGGACCGGAAGTAAATATGTGTGGGTGGGTGTGGGTGTGTGTGGGTGTGTGTGTGGGTGGGTGTGGGTGTATGTGGGTGGGTGTGGGTGTATGTGGGTGGGTGTGGGTGTGTATGTAGGTGGGTGTGGTCAAGGTCAAGGTCAAGGTCAAGGTCATGGTCATGGTCAAGGTCAGGGTCAAGGTCATGGTCAAGGTCAAGGTCAATGTGTATGTGTGTGTGTGTGTTAATACGTTTGGCCTAGTTTTAAGTGTAGCCAAAAAAATATCAAGAGGGGCATATTTTTGACAGGATTATGGACAACAATCTCACAGAAGTGCCTTTTGTAAGTGTAGGCAAATCAATCTGAGGGGGGTCATACTTTCTCAGGAAATTCCCGAGGGCATTTTTACAAAAATCTTGGATTAGACGGGGTTCCACACTTGAGAAAAAAGCTCATATGGGCATGTTGAGCTAGGTTTAAGTGTAGCCAAATCTGCTTGAGGGGGGCTCATACTTTCCGGTCCTGGTTATATTGTATTTTACACTACTCATGTTTTTTTTAAAAAAGAACAAAACAAACTGTTTTATTTGTTTAAAACATGTTTTTTTTTGTTTTAAACTTAGTTTTAAACATGAGTTAAAAAAACATGTTTTAAACAAGTTTTAAATATGTTTTAAACAAAAGAAAGTCAACCTTTTCCCAGTAAATTATAGTTAAAGTCGTTATAGAAAAAATACTCATTTTTATGAGTACAGTGACGGCAAGGACAGTTTATTTACCTTTGGAGATAAGCTTTACCACACTGCAGGGTAGCGGTGTGCGGGACATAATTTTTTGGGTCGAGACGGGAAATTCTTTAAATCCCGATATTCGGGACGGGGAAAATTCTCAATTTCCCGAAAAAGTCGAGAAATTTTCGGGACGGGGTATGTTCGAAATTTCCCAAAGCTCTTCAAATCTCGAATTCTACACGTAATTTCCACCTTAAGTGCTTGTTTTTGCACTTCTGGTACAAAAACTAACGATTTTTGATAAGTACCAAACATTTACAATGCAGAAAACGTCGAGAATTGACGACTTTTTAAAATGACCATTCGGTATTTCCCGACTGCTTGGGATCCCGAAAAGTCGGGAAGTCATTTTCCGAAGTCGGGATCGGGACGGGAATTCCCCCCCCCCGATCCCGGTTCCGACTTTTTGGGATCCTGCACACCTCTATTGCAGGAACAAAAGTTGGGGGTAATAGCCCCCTTTTTTCCCCCACTGCTGAAGTAGGTTAGGATTCATATTCATCTAAATTTCAATAAACTAAATATTATATAATTACTATCCTCGTTGTGGAAAAATCAGGGTGAAATATTTCCTGCTGCCTGAACAGTTTATAAAGCAGAAAACAACCTGCAGTGCCATAATAGATTCTCCAGATCAATTTATCTTTCCAAGTAAAAAATTAGGTAGTGTCTGCTGCCAATTTCTTTTTGTGCTGGAACCTCAAAAAAGATGCGCGTGGCAGCAGACTCGTGCCCGGTTCGCTCAACGCGCGTTAAATTTTAAAGAAGCGTTAAATCAAGTTAACGCTACATTAGCACATTGAGGCATTTCTCCAACCTTCGTTAAGGCTAACAGACCTCTAATGTCGTCGTTAATCTAAAGGCACTCTTTTGCTTCATTAAAGTGCTTAACAGCGCGTTGTGTTGTGTCGGAAATGAAATGGCGAAATTGCGTATGCCAGCTGTTGTGTTGAAAGGTTATCCCAAACCGATTTGCACACATTATTTGCATACCATCGCAAAACATACACTAGTTCGATTTCTTTCTACAGCAAAAATAATTCTCCCCATTTCGTATTTCATATTATAAATTCGTACTGCAAATCAGAAATCACATGTAAGTTAAATGAGAAATATTGTATCAATGTCAATGTCAATAATGGCATCGTGATCATCACACATTATTCAAATTTTATTAATTTTGCCTGTCGAGCCAAAAATATATGTTTATAGTTAATTATACGAACTTGATGTTTTTAAAATGCATATTGGGCTTCCACCCTCAATGCACTGTAACCATAAACACAAAATATCGCATGACTTTTTAAAATAATGTAACCACCTTTTACATATTTCAATTTGTATGAGGTGAAGTTATTCGCCAAAATATTCGGTGTCGTCGTCCACGCCGTTTTCCAGTGGATCACATAGAAACTGGAGAAAGTCGTGGTTTCTTGTGTTTATTCTTATGTCTGCTTATAACTACCATTCCAATTTTATGTTGCTTTTTATACTGAAAAATGTCAGAAAACGTAAGAGATAAAATTAAAATGAAGCAACTTTCCTAGAAATAGGCAATACACCTCCTATACTCTCATTTAATGTAAAATAAATTTGTGACATTACACAATGTAGCCTGCAATATTTCAAAGTAGTAGGGAATTGTTCTTTCGAACTTTTCAAATTATTATCCACCTAGTCCAATTAACATAATGGAAAAAAATGATTTTGCAGTGACGAGAATGCTCGACACAAATGTTCATCATTCTATATTCTGAATCACAAGCGGCTAGGGACAGCTGTAGCAAACTGGAGATGCTAAAAGCACGAAACCTGACCTGCCTAACCTAACCAAGTACAGAAATAAAGAAAACCTGCCTAACCTATTTACTTATTTAGCTCGTAGCTGTACGTAAGTACTGTAGAATAAAACATGTTGTTTAATATAACGTGAGTCTTAATATAATCACAAAATCAAAACAATTATTATGCAGTATATTGAAAATGGGCTGACATATAACGGTGCAAATGGAAATTAAATCGTATTCATAACAAACTGAAAGAGCACTTAAAAATTGAAAGAAATAATCATCCGTTACATGTACAAGGTACATTTACGGACGACTACCATCTCATCACGTAATATAGATTACATATGTTGTTTCATTAAGGAAAAAAACTTGAGGTCCTAAGCAGTTTCAGGTATATAGTTTCGTGCATGGACATTGTAACATTTTGACATTGTGCAGTGACATAAAACACACTACCATGCATTCGAAAATTATTCCTTGTACATACGTACAAGTGGTAATGATATTGTCTGAGTGCACATTTTTTTTTTTACCAGTTACGATAAATTTAATGTAAAATATCATGTTAATCAACCGTTCCACGTACAAGGTACATTTTCTGAATGACTACAATTTCATCACATAATGAATAACCAAACATATTGTAAAGAACCGTACTACACATGTATGTTTCATTAAGGAAAAAAGCTTCAGGTCCTAAGCAGTTTAAAGGTGTTGTCGTTTCGTGCATGGAAATTGTAAGAGTATACATATTTGTTTGAAAAACACACTAACATCCATTCTGAAATTTTTCCTTGTACATACGTACAAGTGGTAATGGTACTGTCTAACAGTGCACTTGGTTTTTTTTTTTTTACCAGTTATGATAAATCAAATGTAAAATATCATATTAATCAACCGTTCCATGTACAAGGTACATTTTCTGAATGACTACAATTTCATCACATAATGAATAACCAAGCATAATGTAAAGTATCGTACTACACATGTATGTTTCATTAAGAAAAAAGCTTAATCCTAATCTGTTTCTGGTAATGTAGTTTCGTGCATGGACATTGTAAAATTTTGCAGGTTTGTTTGTAAAATACACTTCCACGCATTCGGAAATTATTCTTTGCACGGTACGGTCGTACTAGTGGTGAGGATACTGTCTAACAACGTACTTGTCCTTTTTACCATTTATGATAAATCAAATATAAAATATCGTATTGTATTATATATATTTTTTTTCTTTGAAAAATATTTGTACGAAACAAAAACACAACCATTCAGAAACGTCCCTTGTACATATGCATGAACGGTAACATATTGGTCAACATTTTACGTGCCTTCTTTTTTTGTCAGTGATTATTTGGAAACAGTAGATTTCTTGTTTGCAATGCCACATTCACATCAATGCCAATAGAAGTGACTTGCAATATTTACATATTTAATTGCCATGGCACAGTAAGTTAAGTTATGCATGGTGTACATTTCGTGAAATGTTCTCTTTTGTTGAGGAAAATTATTATAGCAAACACACGTTCATTTCCACCTTTAGGCATCTTTTGCAATGCCATTGTAATATAATTAAATTTATCAAACTTCAAACAGATTACCCTAACCTAGGACAGTAGTTTTTATTATATATTTTATTGGCAGTCGGTAGGCACTCATTTAAATCTAACTTACGAAATTACAGTGTAACTGTTAATCCTAATACATAACATTTTCGGTGTGCGGACGTAAATACCTAACTAACATTCATTTCTTAAGCATATATTTATGTGTTACATATTACTTTATTTATTTTGTTCCTGGGATTTCATACAAAAAACAATCCGCTTACGCACAGTCTACTCTCCACGGTGCAACCAATGAAAACGTTGCATTTCTCGTATCAAAGTATGAGAATAGCAAGGCATCAAAGCAAAACGTCTCTAACATGTCGTTAGTTAACGGGCCTATAAAATCGCTTGAGCGAACATTAAAAGTTTAACAGGCTGCTAAGATTTTAGTGATGCGTTAACTATCAACTCGTTAAGAACGTTTTAAAGATGGTTGAGCGAACCGGGCATCGGTCTTTGTCTTATCGTGATTTCATCATTCTATGTATGCTATTACGTCTGTAACACATACTGTGAAGTTGTAGCGATTACTTTTACAAAAATGTTTTAATAAGATTATGTCCCTTAGCATTCTTCTAATAATAAACCTAAATGCTTTCGTAGTTAGGTTAGGTTCTGTTAGCATTAAAATAATATCGCTAAATGCTTTCTAAAGAAAAAGGTTCTAAATTACCTGTACATTAATTATCACTAATCATAAACTTGCATGTCTCTCATCTCAATCTGTTCTCAAGATTTGTAACATCCTCTTAGCAGACGAATTACGTGGCAGGAGCAAATTTGAAGCTTATTCTTACTGCTGACACGTGCGTGGCAGCAGACTCCGCCAAAAAAGTATGTTACCAAAAGTAAGCATCTGCGCTTCATTCAGTTATACAAACCAATGAATCGTATCTAAAGAGAAAAAAAAATCACTTCATGATCAAAATCACGCATTGTGTATTCAGTAGTTTCCAGCTTCCACCAGTGTCAAACTTACAGGACGGTAGGAAACGAAGAACTGAGAAGTTTCGATTTCTATAGTAAAGCACGGGTCCTTCTTGTCGCACAACAGTTTTGCTACCTTGTGCATACATAGCTAGCCTGCCTAACCTAACAACGTAGGCATTTAGCCTAAAATTAAAAAGCTTTCTCCCATGACGTCAGTACATAAAGTTGCTCAAGTGTTGTGCGATAAGCGAGACACGTAAAGCACAAATTAATTTATATTTCGCAATTTATTAAAACATTAAATAATGATTGTAGAATTTTCAAAAATGCGCCTTGGAACTTCAATAACATTAGGCAGGGCACGCAACCCGTCGCGCCGTCTCTGTATGGTAGTTTCGAGTCGGAGGTGTGTAGAGGAGTCAACCACCATGTGAGACTGGCTTTTGTCTTTGGCTAGAGATAGCAAAAATGCACGTTGTGAGCCAATCTGGAAGCGCAATTTGCTATCAAAGAGAATAATAGGATGAGAGCTGGCACTCAGCCCCTAATGTGGAAATCGTGCGTCGTCTGCTAGGAGGGGAAATGAGGGGAGGTAGGGGACTTGAGCTACACTAGCGGCTCGCACATGAAGATACATATACAGAAAGTTCGTGAATGATTGTAAGAATCGCCTTTAGATGGTGTATGCTGAAATAATTAAGTTCCCGTCCCATTTTTTACGTGTAATTTTCAGGAAAAAATCTAATTTGTTTAAATTTCTACTTAGAAAATTACAATACTCTGTAAAGAAAAAACAAACTAGCAGAAACCTGAATTCCTAAATACATTTGTTTAAATTGTAAATGTTTTTCCCTTCGAAAGTTTACTACGTTGGTAATAATTTTCAGCAGTCAGGCAGCTTAATTTAGAGAGTCCATATTTCGCCATGGAATTTTTCGAAATATAGACGTGTGTTGCGACGTAAAAATGTAATAGCGTCTACGCAAAGCGCCTTGCTCCCGGCGTTGCTATGGTAACCGCAGTAGTTCGGGGGACTTGCGTGTGGCGGCAGCATAATCTCTGCTTGTTCCTGATTGGCCGGTCTCGTTTAAATTTCTCATTCCGGATTGGCTGTCTTGTAAGTCGGCTGCTGAAAAGTTTCCATTGCGGGTATAGGAACTCTCTTCTCTCTTTACATCCCCATTCTCTTTGTTTGCTATCTTCCCTAACTGATGTACGATTAGGGGAATTCTGAAAATATGTAATGGCGGCGAAGAGAAATTGTTGTTGTATTACAGTCTTGGTGTGTGTAAAAACAATGAAGTTTCTGACATAAAGACTTCGTATACTTGTAAACTTTTGTTCAGGCACTGCACTGTGGATAATAAATGTTAATAAATCTGATATGTAATGCAGTGTAATCGTAAGTTACGTGAAAAGGAACAATGAGCTGTCCAAAGTTTGAACAACTGTGTCGTTTATGTGCTGGAGAACGAGGAAACAAATTGGGAATATTTGAACCCGTTGGAGAATCTAAGCAGTTATCCCATAAAATTCGTACATGCCTTCCAATAAAGGTAAGTTGTGAGTAGAGAATGTTCATGGTTGAAGGTAGGATTATTTTAAATAGGTCTATCGATTTTAGATAGTATTATTATAATTTAACAATACAGGGAATTTCTCCAATTTGTTTGAAATTTCGGATAATTACTAATTTGGGTCTCCTAATCACGAATCTGTACTTAAAATTTGGCGCTCACGTATAGAAATGCCTGAATTATGGCTAGCCCCACGAACCATTGGCGCGTGGTTAGGTTAAGTTAGGAAACATAGTATAAAAAATTTAGGGTCGTAGTAATATCAGGAATATATATATTTCGTTTTTTAAGTATTCGAAACGGAAAATCTTGCGATAAATAATGAGCAATTGTGCATTGTCGGTTGCGATGACTGACCCTCTTATTTTGCAAGTTTGACACGTGAGCGCCAAATTTTAACTTCAGATTCGTGATTAGGAGCCCTAATTTAGTGAGTATGCCAAATTTCAAACAAAATGGAGAAATTCCCGGTATTGTAAAATCGCTCCGCGCCAATGGTTCGTGGTGCTAGCGTCAATGATTCGTGGGTCTAGCGCCAATGGTTCGTGGGTCTAGTGCCAATGGTTCGTGGGGCTAGCATCAATGGTTCGCAATTATTTCCAATTTCTAGATCCTGATACTAACACACCACCAAATTTTAACTATGTTTACCTAACCACGCACCAATGGTTCGTGGGGCTAACAAAACACAATCACGACGCGTCATGTTGCAGTCACGATGTGTGATGGTGTACGAAGGTGTATGCGCCAAACTCTATTTTCCGTCGGAGAATTAATTTTCAACGAACAACATGAATTTCAGCTATGAAACATTCCTACATCACACAAAACATCTTCCCGATGTTCGACAATGCTACAGGAACTTATTACAGTAAGTAGTTTCGGTACTACTTTACTATACCTGAGACACCTGGGAATCATTTCTTTCGCAGTTTTTTTACATTGCTAACGTACTATTCTGCATTCCGGAACACTTATTTAGGTGAAATAATTGAATTTGTTAGGAAAGTAATGTATATTTCTTACATTTACGAGTACTTACTATTCTTGTTTATTTCCACACACAACATGGCGAGAGCTTACCGTTGATCGTTCCTTGAGCCAGAAAACCCATTGACGTTAGCCCAAAAATTCACGATAGCCCCACAAACCATCACGGGGACGAGGTATGCCTACTAGGTTAGGTTAGGCCTGTTAGGTTTGGTTCCATTAGCACTCCTTTCGTTCAATTTAGCATATACGGACAATAAGAGAGCGTATTGTGCTCTCATGCAGGAAGCAAATGGCGGCATCAGCAATAGCGCGTCGGAAATAGATTTTCGTACAAAACCACATGCATTTGCATTAAAATGAATCATAATTACATTCTGTAACCTGATAACCCTGGTAACTACCGGCCTATATCCCTTGTTCCAGTGTTTTCTAAAATTATAGAGTACTGTGTAAAAAAGCAATTGACCCCTTATTTTGAACAGAATTCACTTATTAATGTAGCCCGCTTTGGATTCAGATCGGGGCTATCTACTATTAATGCGGTAGAGACGGTCGTAAATGAGATAATTAATGGTTTCGAGTCTGGCTCATATACATGTACTACTTTGATAGATTTAAGTAAGGCCTTTGATACAGTTGCGCATGAAATCTTGCTTAAAAAACTACAGTATTATGGAATAAAGGGTATTGAACTATCCCTTCTTAAGTCTTATCTCACTAATCGGCGACAGATAGTAAAATTTAATAATAAGAAATCTGATGAGCTAGACGTTTTGTCCGGTGTCCCCCAAGGATCAGTATTAGGTCCATTTTTGTTTTCAGTTTATATGAATGACCTACCTAATTGCCTACCGTATAAAACAGCTATCTATGCTGATGACACTACCTTTATTACAAATGATCATAGTATTCTTAACCTTAGTATCAAAAATAAAGAAATGTTAAATGCTTCTTCTTTTGGTTTAAAACAAAAAGCTTGGTGTTAAATACGACAAAAACAGAAACTCACTTTTTCTACTTAAATAACCCACCATGCACCTTAAATAATCAGGATTATGTAAAATTGCTTGGCATATATTTATATACAAAATTAAACTGGTCAATTCATACCCAAGAACTATTAAGAAACTTGCCCATGTCTTATATGTATTGCGGAAATTAAAAAGGTCTGTAAGTGAGGAAATGATGATCTCTGTGTACTACACTCTTTTCCATTCACACCTACTGTATGGAAATTTACTATGGGGAAACTCTACAGCTTTAAATGTCTTTAAATGGCAAAAGAAGGCTATACGTTGTATTAAAGGAGTACAGGATATGGAGTCATGTAGGGAATTCTTTAAGGAATACCATATTATGACAGTACCCTCTATAAATATTTATCATAGTTTAATGTACATAAAGGAAAACGTCCCCAGTTTTAGGTTGCGATCTAACGTACATGACTATAATACAAGGCACAATCTGAATATAGAAATGCCATATGCTAGACTATGCAAGACTCAACAAAATTTTAAACATAATGAAATGAGATTATTCAATTTGCTACCAGCTTCTATATGTAATTTAGAAAACAAGCAGTTTGCTAAACACATTAATAGTATGTTAGTACGATATTGTATATATAGTGTCACGAAATTTGAAGAACACTTCCGTCAGGGCCTGTAAATTGTAAATGTCTACTCATAATGCATCACAGGGCTGTAAAATGGGTTTTTGTACATGACTTGTATTGTAATCAAAAGAGAGTACTATTTTCCAATTGCTTTCGCTGTAATAAAACATATAGTTGCAAACTGTATTGTTGAATGTGTAATATTTTAATATGTATTTTTAATTTTCTTTTTTATTTTGTAATTTTTTATATTAGTATTTATATACTTATTATGACGAAGTCTATTGCAATCATGTTGTCTAATGACTAATAAAGTATTCTATTCTAAAAAAAAAAAAAATAGGTCTATCAATTTTAGATCCCCGTTTCGGAGTAGTTTATCACATCGCGCTACGATGCCAGAGATCCCAGTCTGGGCATGGATGTTTGTGAATGTCCATTCATCAATTTCATCACTCATCCCCATCCTCCAAAAGCATAAATAAAACAGTGCTCATTGCTTTAAGGAAGGTTTAAATTTCGTGTGACAATTATTTCCATAATTCTACGATAATTAGTCTTTGTGCTAGGAGAAATCATAAAACATTGAGAACCGTTTCCGTTCGTAACAATTCCGATTGTTTTATGATTATTTTTTTTTTTCAAATTCTCCTGGCCGAAATACTGGTAAATATGCGATAATGCCCGGACACCTTTCACTCATTTATTTCCTTAATTTTACCACTGGTACTTACCTATTTTGCCTTGCGGAACATTCTTTAAGGTGAAGTTATGCCTTTTTCCATAAAATACTGTCAACTTTTCATATTACGATTGATTATTTGTCTTACTTGTTCCGCTTCTGTAATCAGGGTGGCGACAGACCTGGAAAACCTGGAAAACCGGGAAAAGTCAGGGAATTTGAGGTGTCAAAAAAAGTCAGGGAAATGTCAGGGAATTTCGTCTTCATTGACATTTTTATATTATTTATTTATTTAAATATATCGTTATGGAACTCTGCAGGGGAACAGAAAAGCTCGTTCGTAAATTTCGGTCCCAACTTTTAGGTCCCTATTATGCGCAACTCAACCACGGCGCCAGAAACCAGTGATGGCAGGAGAGAGAGAGAGAGAGAGAGAAATTTCTCTCGCCCGGGCTTCGCGGCGGGAATTTTAAATTCGAACACACTTTGGAGGAAAATTGTTATAACTCGGGCACTATGGGAGCAATCTACTTCGGATAACTTTTGTTTTGTAGCTAAAACATCAGCGCATGCAACCGTCTACAATTCAGAACACCGGACCGAGGAAGAGGGCTGGGGGAGGGGGCACGTCCCCCGAATTTCAATGGAAAAACTATAAAAATCTGGAGTTTGCCCCCTCTTCTCCCGATATTTTGGGAAGAAGTCGCAAACCTTAGTATTCTCTTCAAAGAATGGACGTTTCTAAAGAGAGTGAAACATGTTTAATGTTCCTGGGTGCCATAAAAGTTGAATAATGCATCGCCACTTATGGTTATTATGCACCCTTCAGTATATAAGGGGAAAATTCCATTATCTAAAATCCTTACCTTAAAATTAAAAAAGGGGTATGGAAAATAACTTTCAATATATCGAACTCTTACGAAGAGGCGTAAGCCATGTGACTTACAATTTGAAACAGTAGTTTAAAAACACCTTGAAGGTATAATTTCAGATATTTGCCAGAAAATGCGCTAAAATGAAAATGTGAATTTTTGGGAAAAATAACACCGTATAGTAAAAAATAAGAAAATACACCAATTTGAAAAAAATAAAATATTAAGGTCCCTACCGATTAGGCATAAATAAATGAAACAAGAATATTAGTTGTAATTTATTGCATTAGTAACAGTGAGTCCTAACCTAATTTTCGGCATAATCACCACCATTGTTCTGGCATTTGTCGTAGCATGGCACTAAATTTTGTATGCCCATGGTATATGTGTCTGACAGCAAAGACTGGAACTATCTCTACCGCAGTGTAGCTGTCAAATCCTTGCCCTACCAGAAACCTCTTCAGTTAAACAAAGAGATGAAAGTCTGTACATTCAAGGCCAAGGCTATACAGGGAGTGGTCCAAGATCTCTCACCTGAAGTGATGCAAAGGGCCCGTGTGAACTCAGCTGTATGGGGTTGTGAACATTCGATTGGCCTTCCGTGAATTGTCTGCACCATCGTCTGACCATACTATCACTCACGACGTCCGGTCTGCACACCTCACACGATTGCTGGTGGCTCTGTGCCAAATTCTGAGCGTGCAATGTAGGCTACATCGCAGTCGGTGGGAGACTGTATGAGAGCTGCAATCTTTAACCTAGAACTGTCCTAAAACGGCTGCATTGCAACTGAACCAGATTACAGCTACAATCAACTTCTTCCTGCCTGCATTTGTGTGTGTCGCTCTCCGACCACTATTGCTGCGTATAGGCACCATTGGAGCTTTTTTCAGGATGCCCCTCGTATATGAACTCTCAGAAGCTTTTATTATTATAGTGTTCCGGTTTTAATGTGTGGTTAGCTAATTCAGGTACCTATACAATGCACTTATATAAATTCCTTGCGTTTAATTTCTAATACCTACGTACCCTTTTCGTCAGCATTAATGTTATAACTGTACTTCACTTGGATATACTGTACTGAAGCAGAAATCCCATTGATAATGTGAGGAAACTTTATTTTGTTCGATTCAATTGTTTCACTTATATGCAAGAGTTAAGTTGTTTGATTTACAGAGAAAGAATTAGCTTTATGCATTGGAAAATGAGTCCGCACTCATGGTCCTTGCAAGCAGAGGGTTCCAAACCTCAGTGGAAATATCAACATATAATACCGAGAATGTATAAGGAGACTGATAAATTACAAATTGTATTTCTTAATCATTCACTCTTCACTCTTATCTCATTTAGTCGTAACTTTAAAAATAATCAAGTATTTTATTTTAAACTTACTGCATATGACAAAATTCCGTAATCCTTCCCTAGCTTGCGAATTGTAATAATTTTCCAAATTCACTTTTTTGCTGTTTGAATTCAAATCATAGAGAATAGAGAAATTAAGTCAATTTCATAGAAGATAATATTGGTACCTAACAAAACCATACGTGGATCTGTATAAGTTTATTATTTCTATTTGCAAAAACATCGATTTAGTTTAGTTTGTAATTGTCAGGGAAAAATGTAAATTTTGTCCTGGAAAACCTGGAAATGTCAGGGAATTTCATTTCTGCTTGTTTGTAGCCACCCTGGTAATAGACCAGGTGGCATGCACTCGTACTGGATCATTCCGCGTCATGACGCGCCAGCTTGTGTTTTGTCGATTTTCAGTGCCCAAGTAGTGTTTCAAACTTTCATGACAGAAAATTACGTACTATTTCGATTTTTTTTCCATGTTTACCTACACAAACCATGCACGTTAGCCCCAAAAACCATCCACGGGTAGCCCCACAAACCATTGACATTAGCCCCAAAATCCATCCATGGGTAGCCCCACAAACCATTCACACAAGGTTAGGTTAGGCCTGTTAGGTTAGCACTCATTTCACCCCTAAATTCATCGAAAAAAAAAAGCGTGGCAAACATAGTTAAAAATAGAAATTTTCGGAAAAAGAAGGCACGTTTGGATACACTGCAGAGATCGCGTGACTTTCAATGCTCTCGCCATCTGCACTCACACAATGGAAACAACGGCATAATGTGGCAGGCAATGCCAATTTCTTACGTAAAAAGTGATTAATTCTTGTTTGGCTCATTAAACTACGAAGTTTTCACTTTCCGTGAAAGAATATACCTTCAAGAATGTCCAGAATGCTAAAGAAACTCATTTCAGTAAGTACTTTCTCCTGTAAATTTGAAGAAATCCGTCCGGGCGATATTGCATATTTACCAAAATACTAAATAGCATAGAATTTTGGCAATTGTTGTCACACGAAATTCGAACTTTCCTTAAAGAAATGAACACTGTTTTGATTTCGAAAAAAAAAGTTATTTATGTTGGAGAAAAAATAATTAAAAATTACCTTATGCAAGCATGTGCACTTTCCATGGATCATTCTCCATTGATAGAAATTACAGTAAGTATCGTAATAGTGGGAATGAATGTAGAAGTAATTTGGAACCTTCCTGACACTTATCAGCACAGTTTTCATTTCGAAAAAGTCCAAATTATTGGTAAAATAAGATGTTAGAGGTACCTTGTGGGCCACAAATAGTGTTAAAAAGAATTCATGGATGTTATTTTATTGTTAGGAGAAGTAAACCTGACCCACCTAACCTAACTATGAAAGCATTTAGTAAAATGCTAAGGGAACTAAACATGACCTGCCTAACCTAACTACGAAAGCATATATTGAACAAAAACTTCAAACATTTTGGTAACGAACGAATGGCTGTTGGCAAGAGAGATTTATATATTGGTATATCGATGTGAAAAATCAGTGTTAAGGAAACATGCAGTAAATAATCGTTAAAACTCCGCAGTATGTGTTAACAGTCGTAAATCGAACCATGTAAAAATTTCATATGTAGCATGATGAAATTGCAATGAAACAAGTAACTTGGGCCACAGACACATTTGATCCCAAAGTATGGCCCGCGTAAGTAAAAACCTGCCATTTAGGAGTATTTTGCTGCTTTTCATTATAAATATATTAATAACTTACGTTTTGCGAGTATCTATTTTGCTCCTACGACGTTTTGCGACACAACTGCTCCCTTCTTCAGGCTGTTCACGTTTAGGTTATATATAATTCATAACCACGTCGAATTATGAATTATATATAACCTAAACGTGAACAGCCTGAGGAAGGGAGCAGTTGTGTCCCAAAACGTCGCAGGAGCAACATAGATACTCGCAAAACGTAAGTTATTAATACGAGGGTGGATTGAAAAGTTCATGGCCTGGCCTAGAAAATGTGAAGATATTTGGATATGTTATGTTTTATTTTTCCACGTAATCCCCCTCGAGGGAGATACTTTTACGCCACCTCTCCGGTAACGCTGCTATACCACTTTTAAAAAATGATTCCTCAAGGTCTGCAAAATACCCCAGTACAGCACTTTTCACCTCATCATCCGAAGAAAATCGCTGACCCCCCAAACACTTTTTCAGGTTTCCAAACAGGTGAAAGTCCGAGGGGGCCAGATCAGGCGAATAGGATGGGTGCGGCAACAGTTCGAACCCACAAGAATGAATTTCTGCCATGGATGCAAGGGACGTGTGAACGCGCGCATTATCCTGGTGAAACAACACCTTTCTTCGCAGCATTCCTGGCCTCTTAATTTTAATTTCCTCGCGTAAACGTCGCAGCAGGGTGCAGTAGTATTCAGAATTGATAGTCTTTCCTTTTTCCAAGAAATCGATTAAGATAACACCCCTAGCATCCCAGAATATTGAGGCCATAACCTTGTTTGCCGACAAAACCTGTTTGGCTTTCTTTGGGGTAGGAGATCCTTGTCGTTTCCATTGCTTTGATTGTTGTTTTGATTCCGGTGTATGATGGTGCACCCATGTCTCGTCCGTAGTCACAAATCTGCCAATAAACTTCTCCGGATCACTTTCAAACAGTTCCAAACAATCACGGGAAAGGGTGAGTCGAGTGCGTTTGTGTTCAACTGAAAGCAACTTGGGTACCCATCTCGCAGACACCTTAGAAAACCCTAAATCGTTCACGATAATGTTTTGTGCTCGCTCATAGGAAATACCCACAGTCTCAGCTATCTCATGGAATTTGATTCTGCGGTCACTCAAAATCAGGTCACAAATTTTATTGACATTTTCTGTTGTGGTCGACGTTGCAGGACTGCCACTGCGGGGGTCATCTTCAATGCTGTTTCTTCCACGCTTAAATTCAGCCACCCATTTTTTCACCATGGAATACGAGGGCGCGGAGTCTCCAAGCGTCTCTACCATGTCCGTATGAATTTGCTGTGGTGTTAAGCCCTTTTTATGCAGGTACTTAATGACAGCGCAATGCTCTATTTTCTCCATGTCACAAATTTCCGTCACTTCTGCCCACTAAAAGTCCTCACCTGAAACGATAGAGCAATGAAATGAAATGAATTTTACACAGTGACTACCAAAGGATATAGCTATGCAACTAATGTATGAAACTTAAAATTAAAAGCTTCCTTCCTACTCAGGCCACGAACTTTTCAATCCACCCTCGTATATTTATATTAAATTTGTGAGTAATTTGTACAACTTTCATCATGAATGCTTTTCATTAGTAAAAACCTGTTGTATGCAGACTAAAATAGCAAAAGAACGTGTCGAAAATAACCATCAGTCTCAAACCTTACAATCCTAATCGTAAATTTATAGCTGCTGTTGTGCAATGTCATGTTGGGTGCTGTATTCACTTGTGCAAAAGTTTCATGATAAGTTAACACGTTAAGGTAACAGATGTAATTTACTTCACAATAACACATTTCTGTGAGCTAGATATAACTGAAAACATTCATAAACCATGCAAAATATTTCACTTATTGAGTGTTTAAGGAGGGTCGAGGGTACCAATGTTTTCATGGTTAGGTGGGCCAGGTGTAGGGCTCCTAGTCTTTCATTATGTTCATGCTGGTATCAAGCACAACACCCCTTTGAGCCTTGTGTCAGCAGTTGTTTGTGGAATGCCTTGTCGATGGGAAGTGGGGATATTTGCGTAAGGTACATTTTACAAGGATGTATAGTCGTGACTAAGTTGCCATTTTCAAGAATGTATTTGAAAAATGCACCAAAATTCATACAGCTTGTACTGTATCCTAAAAACTAACCTTGCATTTCTATTTTTTACCATCATCTGGCATTTCCGTCAGAAAAGGAATACAAATAATAGGACTTTTCATATAATTAAATGATTCCATAGCAATTTTCGTGCTGCAAGTTTCGATTGTTTAATTCCGAACTAATCATGGCACACACACACATATTTTTACATGGTTTAATTTCTACAGAGCATTCCCTGACATTCGCTACGAGACTCGGCGGTAAGCGGCCCTGAATCAGTGCTTGACTTTCCCGGTGAACGGGTCCGCGACAGTCACCAGAGTCAGCTATTAAAATTACAGTTTTCATATTGTGTACTAACCTTGACTACAGAAGGTGTTGAAAATGGTGTCCCCCTGCTGCAACACATTCCTGACTTCTCCCAAGGAAATTGGCATTTACATGTGCAAGTTCGTTTGCTGTAATTCTCCCGATTTCTCGTACAATACTCTCTTTTAACTCATGGATGGTGTGCGGATTGTCTTTGTATACTTTATTTTTTAATTTCCCCATTTTTCTTTCCACTTTTATTCAGAACTGACCCTGTTACTATAACTTTTTTTACGAGCTTTAATATACCTAGTGGTTCTATGTGGTTTTTCTTGTATGTACGCATTGCTTGCATTATAGAATTATTTTCCTGTAGTTTACGGTTATTACAAGCATAAGAAAACAGTTTTTCTTTGTGACGTTTCAGGAGAACACACCCTCCTTTCATCAGACATCTATTTTCATTTTGACTAAAGATACAGCTATAACAATGGTTAGTAATTTTTTAAACAAAAAGAATCCATTATATAATGGATGTTGTCAATGTTACATTGTTGTAATATAGCAACTTAACTGTGAAAAAAGCAGTCTGTTTTATTTTTATTTCAGATTTTTTTAAAATTATGAATCCCAAATATCATCAGGTAATTCAAATTCATCATTTCTTTCACAAAGTCTCTTGATGTTTTCTGTTACATTAAATTTTATAGATGGTGGCGTACTCCATTTGTGAAAAAGAAAACTCCATATTGAAACCGCACAAATATATAATATAAGTTGTTCATGTTCAAAGGATTATGTGGGACAAACAGCAAGGAAAATGGCAGTAAGATGGCACGAACACGATTTGGACATTATAAATTTAAACCCAAGAACAGGTTTGTCAACTCATATCATCGAAGAGAAGCATTTGATTAAAAAGAGAAGGGTTTTAAAAAGATTAACGGGAAACACAGAGTTGAATGTCTGGGAAGCTTCGTTCATTGCAGAAGAACACTGGAATAAATTAAATAATGAAAATGGTAACATACATCCAGTATGGAGTTTTCTTTTTCACATCTATAAAATTTAATGTAACAGAAAACATGAAGAGACTTTGTGAAAACAATGATGAATTTGAATTACCTGATGATATTTGAGATTCATAATTTTTAAAAAATCTGAAATAAAAATAAAACAGACTGCTTTTTTCACAGTTAAGTTGCTATATTACAACAATGTAACATTGACAACATCCATTATATAACAGATTATTTTTGTTTAAAAAATTACTAACCATTGTTATAACTGTATCTTTAGTCAATATGAAAATAAATGTCTGATGAAAGGAGCGTGTGTTCTCCTGAAACGTCACAAAGAAAAACTGTTTTGTTATGCTTGTAATAACCGTAAACTACAGGAAAATAATAAATAGTTCTATGTGGAATGGGAACACCAGGAAATTTCATTGCAAAACGTCGTCGCACTTCTCCACAATTCCTCTTTCCGAAGTAACACTCTACAAGATAAATCCTTTGTTGTAATGTAAACTTTTGTGGTGCCATATTAAGCCACAATCTTCAACACACTGACACAACATAACACAACTTCCAAGGGAGGATTATACTGGTGTCAGTCTGCAACGTCAACAGAAAGGGAAAGAGATCGAAGGCAGGGAGAGTGAAAAAAACAGACTGTCGCGGACCCCGTTCACCGGGAAAGACAATCGCTGGCGCCGGCCCGCTTGCCGCAGAGTCTCGTAGCGAATGTCAGGGAATGCTCTGTATTTATGTCTGTTAACACATTCATGATAAGATAAAATACTTGTAGTAATTGTAGGCTGTTGAGTAATTAATCATGTTTAGTTGCCGCAAACACAGTTTTCGTTGTTCGTTCAAGTGTGGGTTGATAAGAGGTAATTTTTTGAACTGCAGAAGGCTGAAGATCTGTGTTGATGTAATGATTTTGGAGGACAAAGGATGATATATATATATATATATATATATATATATATATATATATATAAACATTTTGAAAACACATGTTCTATGTTTTGTAGGTTTTGACATCACATTTAAATTTTGGCTCTTATCTTAAGCACTTTAGTAATCATCACTACTAAAGCATTACTTGTTGTACTATAATATAATTTGCTGTTGCAGGTGTATTCAAACGACCTTCTCCCAAAGAAAGTGTGTACGGTGTGTGTCCAGATGTTGGATACATTTTACGAGTTCAGTGTCACCAGCCTCAATGTTGATACGATGCTGAAAAACTGTCTCCCTAATTTCGGAGCAGAGAATGCTAATGCAAAGGAGGTGAGTAGCTGTTAAAATTCCCTCTCCCCCTGCAACTTAAGTGTCTATTTTATATGTATAATTGGACCATTATTTGTGTGTGTGTGTGTGTGTGTTCCATGGAATTGTAAAATTTTACATTTAGTGTCATCATAGTTTTGATTCATATATTGTTTGAGAATTAGTAGAGTGGGAGACAAAAGTATTATCAAGCAAATTATCCATAAGAATGTTTTTTTTCTTTTTTCTGTTTGATGCAATAAGAGCTACAACAATGGAAACAAAATGCCAAATAAGCTGGTGACAACCTTTTGCACCTGTATACGTAAAAATCCATTCCTTGAAAACACTAGTTTGTAACAGAAGATTTAATTAAAATTGTGATGGGCAGTTTCCCCACCAGAGTGGCGACTCTAGGACCATAATAAAATTCATGTATAATCCCAGTTTCCAAGGCAAACTTTCCAAAAATTCAAGGGTATAAGCAGATGTTTCCTCAATTTCAAACTTACGTTTTACCACCTCTGTCTACCCACACACATACACACACACAAATATATTAACAATATAAAGGGTCTGTGCGATGATTGCAATGTATCCAATTCAATTCAATTAAACGGTATATATATTTAAAATATTTAATTTAAGGTGAGGAGTTTACATTTTGCCGTTTCACATACTAAGACTTCAAATACATCTACAAACACAAGTCACAACATAAGTTACGGGTTATAGAAATCTACGAAAAAAATGTTAAATGTATAAGAATTTTAAACTTAAATTTACCTAATGAATTTCGGGCCTCCCCGATGGCATAGTGGTAACATCATTGCCTTGTAATCAAGGGGTCCTGGGTTCGATACCCGGTGGAGGCACATGGCACAGTGGTTCGGATCCCACTTTAAACTGTAGGTCCATTCCTGATTAGCCTTCCTGTGCATAAAGTGGACTTAAAACAACAAATCAATCAATCAACCTAATGAAGTTCAAGATATCTTGCTATAATATTCCGTCTCTCGGATAGATAGTTCTGGAGAGGATACTCGCAAAGGGAATTCTGTTTTATTTTCTACGCAAGTTTCTTTATTCTGTTTTATTTTATACACAAGTTTCTTTTCCTTCCTTGAGAAAAATATAATCTAAATTGTGAAAAACTTGCTTCAGGGCATTAATAAATATGTATAAATTCAAAGGGATTTGAATTAATAAAAGTTGCAATTAGAAGTCTATGGAGAAAAAGTCTAGCAGAATTCACGCATAATTCCTGGAATTCAAGGAATTCCCGGTGAGTAGCCACCCCACCCAGCAATACTTGTGTATCTCATTGTACTTCTTTTGTCCCACCTTAAACGATAGGATTCAGTTATGTGTACATGATATGGACTTAGAGTATAACAATTTTTATGGCAACATGTGTATTTCGCTTGCTTGTCAAGAGTTGTTGAAAATGCTAACTTCATTTCTAACAGGTAGCTCCAAATAAATCGAATGGTGGAAACAAACAAGATGGCAACACTGTGGGGCTAGATGGATGCAGGGATATGACCGGAGTTGACAGGATCCAAATTCTTGAAGTGACCGGGAACAGTAACGAAACGTGGGATAACGGTAATGCTGAAAGACAACCTGATGCTGTTGTTCCAGCACCAACAAGTGTCATTGTTGAGGATGATGTTACGATTGTTGAAAGCGGGGGAGAAGTTGGTGCGAGGGCTGTACCTGATTCGAGTTCACACTGTAATGAAGAGGACATTCAGGTTGTCGAGGTGGTGACTAAACCGCAAACTAGCAGAAAGAGACGCAGCACCCAGTCCAATGCATCCCCAGATACTAGTACGATTGACCAGAACTTACAGAACGTGAACATAAGGCTTACTTCAATCATTGAGAAGGTCTTGGATACACCCGTGAATTCAAGAAGAAAGTCAACTGAATTTCCATCTTGCAATAGACAATCTGCATCAGAGATAGGGTAAGGAAACGTTTATTATTTGCTGTAAGAAAAGTAGAAAAGGTAGTTACGAGTAGTTCTTGTTCTGAAACTACAATGTTCTCACTCATTTTTCGTGGCCTTGTCTCTGGTTTCTCCAAGGGGTTTGATACTTGAAGACGTATCAGATGGGGTAAAAGGTGAAATGTGTAGAACGGTTATGACAGTGTTGTTAAAAGTTCAGGAACCCACAAATTCTAATGGGTTCCGCAACAGGATCGGAACCTTTTTTCTAGCACAAATTAAATTTCGCCCAAGTTGCATATTGTTTCATTTCAATACAGAATTTGGACCGTATTAGAATTGATCCAGAAAAAAAAGGGTTCCTGGACCATAGTTAAATTCATCCTGAGAAAAGGTTCCTGGACCGAATTGAAATACTGGGCTCGAAAAATCCCGGTCGCCATGGCGACTAAAAATTTCAGCCTGGCGACTGTGATCTTATGCTGTAGTATGTACGAAATTTTGATGATTCTAAGTTCAAATTGCAGTATAGCATAAGTTAGCAAATTATTTTTTTTAAATCAACGTTGTGAACATTCCAGAGAGTGAGTAATAATTTCTTACTCTTTGTCCCCCAAAACCCATTTCCTGTTTTCTCGAATGATTTAGCGATGTTTTGAATACCGTGATGCTCAGCCTCTTATACAGAGTGTTTCAAAAGTTGCACAACCCAAACTTTGAAAATGTATATAATGAAAACCGTAAGAGATATTTACACCAGGTTTTCTGCATTATAATGTCTCATCCATTGAGATATTTTTCAATGCTTAAAATTATCAGTTTTCTCCATACAGAAAATTTAGATAAATTAATAACTGGCGGAAGACAGCGTTAACATTTTTCCAGAAATGCACTTTTGAAAGAAAAATACGTAAGAAATTATCGAAGGGTCATAATTAGATGTCTGATGCCATGTCAATCTGTCATTTGCGACCAATATTGGTCATGTGCAACATTTGATGGATTTTTTATTGACAATTTTATGGGTTGAGTGAACAAGTGCCATTTTTGGGACACATATGGCAATGCTAGCAGGTCGAAATATTGTCAACAGACGCATGCCACATGTGCAGAAGTATTGGCTATACATTTACGTGAAAAATCATAAACCAAGATTTTGTGCCGAAATTGGAATCCTAGTCTGCCCCTGGTTACACTGAATTCTCTTCGCTCACTTTTGACGCTACTATGCCTGTTTTTTTAATTGATTCAGCATGGCATATTCTTTGGAGCAGCGCGTGTTCATTGCTGAAGAGTATTTTACTACTCATTCTTACACTCATGTACAAGAGGTTTTCCAAGAAAAATCCCCTGCTTCTGCTGTACCTCACAAAGCAACGGTTTTACAACCAGTCAAACACCAACAAATGATCCCACAAATTGTTAAGAGTTGCTATTATTATTGAAGATTAGGCACACACAGAAGATGTACTACGTAGAAATATTCAGCGAAAAATGCAGGCTCGACCAGGACTCGAACCTCCACACAGGTAAAACGGCGACAGCGAAAAATCAGGCTAGGCCAGGCCAGCTCAGTAGCTCAGTGGTTAGTCGGCCTCGGTGGCGGAGTGGTTACCACAGCGCGCTACAATGCCAAGGGTTCCGGGTAAGACATGGGTATTTGTGTTTGTCCATATGAAGGTAAAACTGAGAATACTGCAACAATTGATAAGTGTAAAAAGTTTAGAAAGTGTGAATGACGGGGAATACCACCGCGTAGGGATATTCTTTTATAAAATAAAATTTTAAAAAAAGTGGTTAGAGCAATGGCACGGTATATCAGATACCCGTGTTCGAGTCCTGGTCGAACCTGCATTTTTCGCTGAAAATTTCTACGTTGGAATATATTGTTGAAAATCAATTCTCAGATGTTTTCAGCAAATTAACAATATTTTTAAAATAATGTAATTGCTTTTATTTGGATACATACTAACATACATTTATTAACCCAGTGATAGCGTACATGATTAGTTTAGTACAGAAAACCTGGTGTAAATACCTCTTACGATTTTCATGATATACATTTCCAAAGTTTGGGTTGTGCGACTTTTGAAACACTCTGTAGTATGCACAATTGCTAGTAGGTAGTTTCCTGGTGCCTAGCTTTGAAGAAAATTTTTTGAGCACTGATATATATCTATCTATATATATATATGTTTTTTTGGTATGATAACTTATTGACTGTCCAGATGTCATCATTTATTTGAAGTAGAGGCATAAGCACAAATTTTATCTTTAAAATTTACACCATACCCAATGTAATGTAAACAGACACAAGTTACCGAGCCAACCCTAGTTTCATTTCATTATTTGCTGCTGCTGTTTTAACTGTGTGGAATTGTCTCTGTCACAGTATCTCCACACTGAAAAAACCTAGGCATTGTTGATGTCATCAGTGTTTCAAAAGCCACAGATCCTGTTGCAGTATCACTAAA
This sequence comes from Lepisma saccharinum, assembly GCF_977018435.1. Lineage (NCBI taxonomy): Eukaryota > Metazoa > Arthropoda > Insecta > Zygentoma > Lepismatidae > Lepisma > Lepisma saccharinum. The sequence goes on along the minus strand of NC_139248.1, from coordinate 4,434,501 downwards.
AGACAATTAAACACAGGTAAAACAGCAAGAGAAAAAAGTCTGGTGAAACCACAGCTTGCTTGGTAGCTCATTGTGCCAGAGAGACACAGGTTCGAGTCCTGGTCGAGCCTGCATTTTTCGCTGAAATTTCAATGTAGTACATTTAATAACCCATGATGCAACAGCCCACTGAGGTCCAGTGCCTACCTACCACCTCACTCCCTCAAGAGGTGGGAGATCATCCATCATAACCATTTTACAGGGTGACATGTGGTCAGCATGACGAACCCCCAATCATTTTAGGTTTTCATGATCAGGTTATGCTACTCATTTGTAGCTCCCAATTTCCTCACAATGGTGGGTGACCACCGGTCCTATGCACAGGTCAAAATCGAAGAAGAAAAGTTGTTGCTCTTCTCCCCTGGAGACTCGAACCTGCGTGCATCCCGTAGCCAAAGCAAAAAGCATGACACCTTAGACTGCATGGCCACAATACGTGGCAGTACATTTCATATGTGTGTGCCATTTTTTAAAGATGAAAACCTTTGTCATATCAGATGAAAGTTTCTAAATTCACCATTTTCTCACTTGTGGTGCCTAATCCCAATTCATCAGATGTAACACAGTGCACATTTTCAAACTGCACTGTTGCCTCTATGTTTAATAAGGAACAATATGGAGGTCCACACACTTTCTATTCCACGAGTGTGTGATTTGAAATTTGTGGGTCCTTCAGCACTTAAGGGTATTTCCAATTGTGAAAATATTCAAGGGCATTCACTAATCTAACATTTGCAAATGAACACCCATGTCCAAGTCAGAACTAACTCTGAACTTGCATGAAGTGATGATACATAGGGATCGAATTTAGGGCTTTTTGCATCCCATGTCTATTCCCCACTAGGTTGCAGCACACGTTTCACATATCTTTTCAGTATATTTATGTGTACTTTGTATAAAGATGCAATTTTACTGTAACATGTCTACTTTTCTTTCCAGGACTTCTGATACTGATGGAAAATCAAAGAAGCAGAGACGTGGTCCGAAAGAAAATTCACATGGAAATAATTCGCCAGGTTACGTATTAGAAGCTGTGAATGAACATTTTGAGAAAAGCATCGCTCAACTCATGCAAAAGCAGTCGGCAAAGTCTCCGCAAGATGGAAATAATTCGCCAGGTTACGTATTTGAAGCTGTGAATGAACGCTTTGAGAAAAGCATCGCTCAACTCATGCAAAAGCAGTCGGCAAAGTCTCCACAAGATATTTGTACTGCTGACTCTTCCAATGTGGATAACGTTAGAAGTCAAATCGTGCCACCGCAGGTTACAGGAAGCAATCCAGTCCTGAGCCTAAGGGTTAGGCAGGATATTCAGGTTGAGAGTGCTACCAAAACAACCACGCAGAGCGGTAACCAACCAGATGTTAACGGTGCGAGTTTAGAAAGTGGTGAAGAGTCACGGAACACAAGTAACGGTTCTGTTCAGTCTCCGCAAACTAGTCCATCTTTTCCTAGAATCCGGTTGGTACCTCAGGACAAGTTAATGAATCCATCGACTAAATCCACTGGCGATTTCACCTCTATGCCAGGCAGTAGCACTGCCGAATCAGCCACATCGCAAAGCCCGTCATCTCTTGCAGCACTGCAAGACTTTTCTCAAAGGTTCCATTATCTCCCAACACAACCGCACGTAACGGACTTAAGTGCATCCCAAACTGTTCAAAATAGGCAGAGTTTCAGTAACGTGCCGTGGACCAGCATCCAATGCCAAGAATGTTACCGACAACTCCCGTGCCTGTTTTCGTACGTGAACCATCTAGGCCGGATGCATCCGAACAGAAACGGTTACAAATGTATAGTGTGCGGAAACACATTCGCTCAGTATGACGATTTGGTATTTCACACGTACCAGCATCCGTGGAAGGAGTGCGGGTGCAGCGAATGCCACTACTTCAAGTACATTGCGTTGGTGGGCAACAGCCAGACGTGTTTGGTGTGCCATCGCAAGTTCTCGTCCATTTCTTTATACATAGACCATGCCAAGAAGTGCTGGACGACCGTCAACGATACGGGTTGCAACTTGTGTGGCATGAAATTTCAAGAAACTGTAGAGGCGATCGTGCACAAGCAGCAAGTGCATGCGGGTAAAGGTATTTGTACGTGCCTGGATTGTGGGGTGTTGTTCAACGATGGTGTTAGCCTTCAGGGGCATGTAGTTTTGTATCATGGTATGAACGCTCGTTCACCCACCACCAGTTCATACAGAGTTCCTACACCTAATAATCCCCCTTCGTATGCAACTAATTCTCCGCTTGTTTGCACAATATGCAAGAAAGTCTTCAGGCATGAATATCAACTCAGAATCCATGCCAAAATGCACAGTCAATAAAGTTCCTACGTTGCCCTTGAGACACTGAAAAACAGCTTTAAGACTTGGTGGGACCTTTGGTCAATGCCAGCGTAGCAGTCTCCTTACGAAAAACACTACAATATTCCATGGGCTTGCTTAAAATTACTTCTAGAGCAGTCATGTGAAATATTGCTTTGTTGGCTTTCGCTGCCTATATATTCGTAATAGTTTTCTGGCTACATCATGCTATTAAATTATTGCAAATATCTAGAGAACAGCCAAATCAAACCACATGAAATTTGAGGCTGAAGGATAGTGATAAGAAATATAAAGCAAGTTGCAGCATGCTCAAGGAATGGGTCACAAGAGTTATGAAAGTATCATCTTTACAACATCTGTTGGTAGTTTTACATAAAAGAGAGCTGTTGTGAAGATGAAAGTGTGATTATATGCTGTGTTTTTTGCCCTTATTTTTGACTTGTGATTGTGTCCCTTTATTTCATCTTGGCCACTGGCAACCCTGACTGTGAAAGGGCAGAGCTTTAAGTTACCATAATGTTGACATACAAGGGTGTATCTTATCAGAAGTGATAGCACAAACTGACACGGTGAAAGTGCACGATAGTAGAAGCAAATAAGTCTCGGTAAATATTGTTACAACTGACTGCCTGTTATGTCTTCCATCCTGTACAGGACGTATGGTTTGTTTACAACGCCCCCTTTTGACAGTGTTCAGTTTAAAACAAAAAAAAACCCTCTTGAATGCACAAGGAGACAAGCGCACAATGTGTACAAACAATCGAGTCAGTGGCAGATCATAACCATACATTTGCAATTATCTCACAAATGGTTCTCTTGCAACCCCCCTGTTTAATGAGACTTTTTTGCTTCTACTATTGCGTACTTTTCACTGTTTCCGTTTGCGCTATCACTTATGATACACCCTGTATTCACTATGTACCTGTTTTTGACCTACATATTAAAGTCCTATTATATTTCATGAGAACATTTCATGGTATACAAAACCTATCATAAGAAAACCAAAATAAGCAACTGATTTACTCCAATAATGGTTGGATTGTTATTTTCCCCTTATTGTTGTAGCCACAAATTCAATGCCTTATTGATGCATACAGAAAGTATTTTTTCTTTGCCCCCCCCCCCCCAACCACACACAAAAACTGATGGTAATTGAAACTTTGCTATTTTTGTATTTCAAAGTAAGCTGTTGTCTTTAATGGCTGTCTATGGTGCTACAAGTGCACAATTTTTACATGCCTTTTTTTCAGTAAGTTATAATTACTTTTGATTCATTCTTTACAATTAAATGGTTTATGTTTAGGAGGCAAATGCCATTTGTGTCCGAAGATTAAATTTTGTATTAGTGAAAATGAACTTTTTCCTGGCATTTCAAATAAGTTAACTTTCGTATTCACCACATGTGCTAGGATGCAGAGGTCCTGAGTTTGAATCTCAGTCTGGGTATTGGTGTTCCCTGTGAGTGTCCCTTAGTGTTTGGCAATATATTCTCCAGACGATATATCGCAATATTGAAAAAATATCATCCAGGTGATATTTTGGCAATATGTAACGATATTTTAGCGATATATATTTTGTCAGCGATATATCATCACAATATTTGGTGATATATATCATGAAGACGATATATCCCCGTTATCATATGGAAAAAATATCGTATCGTCTGTGATGATATTTTCTTGATATATCGTGATATGAAATTTCTGATATCATCACTCATCTTCATCTTCGCAATTAGCCCAAAAGTGACAGAAAAGTGATTCTAAATAACAAAAATCAAGCAAAAAAATCTTAATTGTTTTAAAAATTTGTTTTTCTTAGCACCATCGATTGTCGTGGAATTTTTGCTATAAAGCAACACTGTCGCCATAAGCCCCACACTGTGCTCTTAACTGTGGATCACCAATAGCCCAAAATTACACACACGTGCACAAAATAAAGGTTTTGAATGAATTTGTGGTTCTTTTATATGAAGAATATCTATCTTCCATAAACAAGAAAATTATGTCGGTTGGTCCTGTAAAATTCAGTGATCTATAATTAATGATGTATGATCTCAATTAATTATAACGTTTGTTTTAGATTGATTCATCCTGTCTGTATTCAGGAAATATGATTTGTTGTTTTGTATATGTTTATGTAAGTTTGATACAATTTTTAAATGCTTTATATGTATAAGGAACGTCTGAGATGTCTTTTTATCTGAAAATGATTGTGTTCAAAATGTTTTTAAAGTAAAAGACAAAGGCTTGCAACACTGTTTTGAATCCATCAAGTGTTTACTGTCTGTTCTCTGAGATCTGTATTTATATAGTGTTAAATATACAGTATGCACCAAAACAAACAGTACTGAAAGTGAATATTAAGCTTATGTAATAAGTGGGGGGGTTGACCCTACACATTCGTGATCCTGACCATTGTGGAGGTGATGTGATCAGTACCATGCTCCATCCACCCCCTTACCCATTTATCAGAGGCTGGGTGAACCCCAGAGCTACTTTATATAGAATTATTGCAGGTTAGGTTTTTGTACAATAAATGTCATTTTTTTCCATCTAGCTATTGATTGAATCACATTGTCAGATGTCAGGCACACTTGGTACTGGCCTCGGACATCATCAGTGTTGCCAGTACACCTCATAATTTCGAAAATAATGTACTTTTTGTACATATGCCATAAGCAGGGAACTGATTTATATGCAGTAAAAATGTGCATACATATTTAGTTATTTTCACCAAAATATGGAGTTACAATAAAATTGTAAAAATGTACCTTTTTAATAATATAAGACAGTACACAAGCTACATAAAATACAGTAGGCTTACATTGATATTAATTGTAAAACACCACAAAATGTGTTTTTATTTTCCATTTCCAAAACAATGGATATTTTTTTTATTGTAAATGTTTGAACGTGAATTTTCTTCTGTTGTCTCTTAAGTTGAATTAAATGACTAAACGTGTGTTTAATATCACAAGAAATAATGGGAGCGAATTTCAAATTTGTCAGTTATTTGCAAGAAATTTACCCAATTATTTTGGTCACAAGGGGGAACATATATTTATTGCTCAAATATCGAGTATATCTTGAGAAATGTCCTGAAATTTGGAAATAATATGTAAAAATAACCAAGATATGAGGCAAAACCTAATACATGTAAAAGTATTGGAAAATAAAAACAACTTTTCAAGTCTACGTGCTGTGATGCGCAAACATAATACAAAATATAACTGATTTCAGCTTCATACATAAATATGTATTCACATATAAATCTGTTCCCTGGCCATAAAATTGTCTGGAATGCATAAAATGTGCATTTTTTTAATCATCTGTTTGATAAATACCCACACAGACCATTGATACACTGAACGTTCATCTAGAGCATGATTTTCTTGTTCAATATTTCTTAAGATATCCACATAGACAAAGTTAATACCCAGTGTACGTTTAATGTCTCTATCGCTTTATGTGCAAAAGTTGTGTGTGTTAAAAATCTTGGTTGCGTGACTTTTTGGACACCCTGTACTATGCACTCTATCTACAATAACTAGCAATCAAATGAAACCCTGGCTGTGTGTTCTGGTGCATACCGTGCCTGCAGTCAGGGAATTTGCATGTACATAATATGAAGTTAGGTTTGGCAAGATGGTATACGGTAAGTGCCATAATTAAGATATTATACAAATTGTAAGTACAAATCTTCTTTAATTTTCCATATTTTTGTATTCTAGAAAATGACTATTTTTTTTGTAACAATATTTTCAAAACAAATGTAGTAGCTACACTGTGTGCGTAGTTCTAAATGATTTTTGTAATAAAGATTCGTTATGTGGGAACGCAAAAGTTTTATTAATATATTTTTATGGTTTGATTTGGGAAGAATAACATACACATGAAAAAATGAATGCATAAATACGAGGGCTGCTAGAAAAGTTTCTGCAATCAATATGAAAAAAGACGTGAAATTCTGGGAATGGCTTTATTGTTTTTCAAAGTATTCACCCTCAAGATCGATACACTTTTGCATACGCTCAAACAAATTTTGAAAGCATTTTTTTCTCTGAAGCTTATACCTTAGAAACTGATGTTCAGAATGTGTCATCAGCTGCTTCAGGCGAAACAAATCGCTCACCACGCATCTTATTTTTCATGTGTGGGAACAAAAAGAAGTCATTTGGTGATAAATCAGGTGAGTACGAACAATGAATCTTTAATTAGACATTTTTACTGGACAAAAAATCAACAGTTTGGTGTGCTGAGTGGTAACGGCGTTGTCATGGTGAAGAATAATGCGACGATTTGGGTTTGTTTTACACAATTCATTGATGACATCTTGCAAACAAATTGTTGTATACCACTCAGCATTTACAGTCCTTCGATCTTCTAAAGCTATTGTTGCCATATGTCCGGTATAACCGAAGAAACAAGCCATCATTTGCTTGGCAGCACTCCTCGAACGAACAACTTTTGTTGGTTTCGGCTCACTTTGAAACACCCAAACAGTGGATTGCTGTTTAGTTTCGGGTTCCTATGAATAGATCCAAGTTTCGTCCCCTGTAATGACGTAGTACACCAAATTTGACTTGCCTCGGTTGAATTTTTTGAGCATTTCTTTACACCAATTTACACGAGTGTGTTTTTGAGCTTCGGTTAAGTTGTGTGGGATCCAACGGCTTGAAAGTTTCCGTACGTTCAGATGACCATGCAAAATCGTATGTAATGATTTCATGTCAACGTTCAAGGATGCCTGAATCTTATGTCACATGCCGATCTCTCTCAATCATTTCATGCACAGCATCAACATTACTGGCAACAACGGACGTGGATGGACAACATTCACGAAATTCATCACTGAGAAATGTGCGACAATGCACATTCGGAAAACCAATTGTACACAGTCCTATTGGATGGTGCTTCATCCCCAAAAGCCAAATGAAGTCACTCGGTGCATTGTTTCGGTATTAAACTACATTTGAAATTATAAAAAATCATTGCCCGAAAGTGTTAAAGAGAAATTTCCATTTCTCACACGAAACTACTACTTCAAACTGCGGTGAAAAATAAACGAATAGGCTTAAACAAACAATCAAAGATAATTTGAACATAAAAAAGGTATATTCTTCCGATTTTTATAATAGCAGAACACTAGTGCCACTGCTGGTGGTAGTTTGCAGAAACTTTTCCAGCAACCCTCGTACCTCCACATCCTCTGTGTCTTCCAGCATGGGGAAGATCATTTACTTTTTTCACCTTTACATACAGGGTGCGGCAATGAATGGGGTGATATAGCTTCTTGTTCAGTCAGAAGTAACACGCAACTGCCGCTATCTTGAAGCTCCTGCTTTATCATTCAGTTATAATGGAGTCATGGCTCGAATTCTCTGAAAAACAGTATTACAAAAACAGGGAATGCGAGCTGTGTTCCATTACACGACTCCATAACTGAATGGTAAAATAGTGGCTTCAAGATAGCAGTAGTTAGATGTTACTTTGAACAACAACTAACAACAAAATATAATAACAACCCATGATGCAACAGCCCATGAGGATCAGGGTCTACCTGACTGTCAGCTTCATTCCAACCACAGGTGAGATGTCATCCAACCAGTTACAGGGTAATGTGTGATCAGGACGGATAAATCCCCATCCTTGTAGAATTCCATGACCAGATTACCCTACTCATTCGTACCTTCCCGATTTCCTCATGTTGGTGGGTGGCCACCAATCCACTACATAGGCCGAAATATCAGGAGAAAGTTGTTACGCTTCCCTCAGGAGACTCAAACCTGCCGGAGTCCAAAGCTTGACACATCAGACCGCATGGCCACGAAAATAGACTGATTCATTCCGCACCTTGTATTAGTATTCTTTAGAGTTTAATTAATTGATTTTTGGCAAAATATACTATGCTAAGAAAGGCTTTCTGTGAGACACAACGTTTATTGTATCATTTCTCTTATAATGAAAGTGAAGCAAGTCTGGCAGAAGGATACAAATCAGTATATAAGCTTGTTTCGGCGAGTAGGCTCTGTTCTTGATACCGTTGCCTTAGTGAACTTCCATGTTAGTAGGTGGTGGTTGTTGTTGAGACTTCTGGAGAGTCGATGCTGAAACTTATGCTATTCTCAGCCATTTCGTTCTTGTAATCTTCACTGATGGAGTCTACTATTAACCTGTTCTTTTCAGTTAGGGACCGAGGAGTCACGTGAACAGTATGAAAATCTGAAAGTAACACCATGAAGTAAGAGTTATTTCAATTTGTATTAAAACAAACGTTTGTTGGTCACACACAATTAAAATCACTTGATCTGAAGCAGGCTTAGAGCACAACTGGTGTAACATTATTCAAGACAGTTTTGAGAAAAATGCATTTAAATAACTTAGTACTATGTTTAGCTGTTGCATTACATAGTGGTGCCATTATGAGCAAGAATTTGAAACTTGGGAGATACTTACTTCTAGCATTGAAATGTTGATACTTCACAGTTCTGAGTTATACGCATAACTCAATTTTCACGAAAAGTGGAGTTACGCCACTTGTGCTCTGAACACCTTGCATTATAAATTCACAACAAGTCTAATATAATAATTTCTCAGAAATTTAAATGACATCACTCGTAGCATATTAGTTAACAGTAACACGTATTCAAGGGTTATATTAATACGTTCCCCGTCAGGGAGAGTTCGCAAATTTATTCCTCCTGCACCAAAGTAGTTATTGGACTTTTGTGTGTACTAGACTCCCTATGCTTTGTCGGTCATGCCTTTGCTCGTCATTGTTACACTCACGATTGACGGCATGCTAGAGATACAAAGTGCAAGCCACATGACCAACATGGCGTGATTCGTTTACGCCAGTTTTGGCCATTATGATCGATGTGGCAGAGAACGTGTTGACAGGGACACATTTCTATGATTCTGATGTACAGTGGGATCCATGAGTATTACCCTGCAAATTGTCCATGACTATTTTTATTAATTGCACTTCCAGTGTGTGTCCAGGGAACATCAAATTGAATCACGGTTCTTAAACACTAAAGAGGTCCCCCCCCCCAAAAAAAACACTTTTTATTACCTTTAAATTCTGTTAAACAATTGAGCAAAAATTATTAATCTAGGGATTTTATCCTGTCTGTTACCATGATTGTCTTTCTGTAGAGTACTATCAACATGTTATTTGACAGAAAAACAAATTAAAAAAACTTTGTGGCAACAATGAATCTTAGTGCATGGCTGCATACAAACGTAGTGTAGGCACCAACTACCAAAGAAGTTATCAAGAAAAGGTCATTGGCTTGATTACATTTGATACGTATAAACAATATGTAGTAATAGCTGCCTCAGCGATCGAGTACGTTATGTGATCTGTTTGGATCTTGCTTTCTTTGTAAGTGTCTTGTCTTCACTTTCATCCTCATTGTCATGATTAACCAAAAGTGGCAGAAAAGCGATCTCAAAAATACAAGTATCTAATAATTATATGGTGGTAATAACTAAGTTTAAGCAGAATTATTTTGAGTACTTGAAGCTGTCTATATTTTCACTTCCAAATACAAGGGCATCGCGAATATAGTTCATGCGCAGCCTCACATTTTGTAACAGCAGCCCTGTTACTATTAAGTGTCTAGGTACAGAAGTAGAACAAACAATTTTTACCAAAATAGTTGCAAAATTTTACCAAAACTTGAGAAGGGTTGATGGGATAGGAGGGCAAATCACACACAGAGGCAAGATATTAACTTTTTTTTGGCCTCCCTGATGGCATAGTGGTAATGTCATTGCCTTGTAATCAGGGGTCCCGGGTTCGATACCCAGTGGAGGCACATTGCAGAGTGGTTCAGGTTCCAGTTAAAGCTGTAGGTCCAGTCTCGATTAGCCTATCTGTGCACAAAGTGGACTTAAAAAACAACTCAATTCAAAGATATTAACTTTTTATGTATGTAATCTTTGATTGCATGTAAAATATATCATTTTATGGTACATATACAAATCACAGTTCAACAAATAATTCTGTGGTAATACAAGAATTGCAAAGAATTTTAATGAACCTTTACTTGCAGAACGAATGTAATTCCCTCCCCCAAAAAGAACGACAACATTGGCATGTCTTATTTGGCAAATTGTTTATACTTCCGCAAACTTTTAAACATAATATACCCTAACATTCAGTTATCCAAGTAATTCAAGAAACTATGTAAAACTCACCAATTTTGTGCTCCATTTGTAGTTGGCATATTTTTCTAACAGTTTCCATATCTCTTAACACACCTTCAAAATGCAGATTGGATAAATGGCTACATTGATTTAGTAACTCTATTAGCAGATCATCCATCAACTCTTTGTTGTTCTTCAGTCGAAGGTGAACTTCCTCTGCAACAAGAGCCACATGGTTCATTCAGTATAGTGACATTTTGAGGCAGGAAACAGCGCTCCCTTTGTAGAACGTTTGATTTCCCACTCCCACATTCTAAAGTTTAAAGTTGGCAACTCTGCCAGGTTAGGTTGTTGAGTAGTTGCATTGAAAGCAACCAAAACACTGTATTTCTAATAGTTGTTTAGATATTGATTTTACTGTTTACGGGGTTACACTTGTTTTTCTTATTTACTTACCTAGTGTTTGCGTGTAATAATCTAGCAGCAACAGAAGTGTTTGGCGGAAATTCCTGCTACGACTCTGATCCCAGACAGATCCACTGTAGAAGCGAAAACTTCGTATTGGCATGCTTGGTAGTAGAAATCCCGCTAAATCTTCATGATGGGAAATGTTGGCTACAATAATAAGGTTTCAAAATATGTAAGTTCAATATGCATTCTGGTAATATTTTTGATTGCCGGTTTCTACTCTTATAAAAGTAGTACATCTTGCATTCTAAAATTCTACATGTGTTACAGTTTTTTAAGCACATAGTGGTTCGGTTAGCACTTTAATCTGCAGGTCCAGTCCCGATTAGCCTATCTGTGCATAAAGTGGAGTAAACTCAAACAATGTGTTAAAAATTGTGATTTGAATTTTGCAAATGAAGTAAATACATAAAGTGTAGCCCTGCGGTTCCAAATTTGGATCAAGTTAAGGTTTGCTTCATTTATGAGATACTGAACCTTACCAGAATTCAGAAACTGTAATGGATAATTGTGTAAGGTAAAGATAAAGTTCTTTGTGCATATAGCACTGTGCCATGAAGGCACATTTAGGAGATGTGAGGGTAGGGTCCCACATTTCTTGAGGTTGGTTGAGCCCCAGAGCCACTTTATGCAGGGACAAGGCAGGAAAAATTCCAACTTTATATCACCCACCCCAGGAAACAAACCCGGGTCTCTTGCATGGCAGTCAGATGCCTTCATTCTGTGTCACTTGAAGATTTTTTGCTAGTTTTAGATGTCTCGAGCAAGGTGATTGCTTTCTTTAACTCACTTCTGAGCAAGATGCACACATGCAAATAAATAAAGTTTTTGAACATGTGAGATGCATGTTAAGTCTCGTGTGTGAAATCTTGTGGTGAAAGATAAATAACTTTATAATTCCTTTAACTTACCTACAGTCAAATTAACCCGTAGTGCAGGACAAGCTGCTATCAAGGCACGCCACGATGCATCCGAAACTTCATGATGGCGGTTTTCACTACCACGAACTAACAACCACAGCACTGATAGAATTCCATTGGCTGTCTTGGCAAGTGTAGTAAGGACTGAATCGGAGAGTGCAGGGTAGTTCAAGTGCAGTTCGTGCAATGCAGTAAGTCGTGAAAGGAATTCGATGTAGCGTGGGTGCTGATGTGGTACCTGCCATTCTTTGAAGCTGCTTCGTAGATTGAGGTATTCCATGCTGTGTCCACTGTTGTAAGTCAGTGCATTTAACAGACCCAACCCTTCGCCTAAACCAAGATGTGCATTCTGTAAGCTTACTTTCTGCAGGTTCTTCTGTGAACTGCAACATTTTTTTAAAAATTAGAAAACTTAAATATGATAAGCATTACGAACTTGTGAAAATAGAAGGTGAACAATCACAAGACTCATCTATGCTTTATTGTGAACTTGATTGCTAAGTCTCTGGCTAAGGCTTCACAGTGCAACATGTCAATACTTGTAACTGCCAACTTGGGAGAATATTTTTTAATCTTGACATTTAGATGAGAAATTTTACTAGACACTTGGTAAATTTCTATCAGAGCAGCTGTTTTGAGAATAGTATTAATCATTATCTTGCTAAATTACTTTCCAAAGTTGGAATATTTATGATTTCTCTAGAATAAAGGTGCAAGTCAGCTCTTCTAACAAAGGTTCGTCAAGCAGCGGACGAACTAATATTTTTGTTTGTTATGGATTTTTTTAGTATGCTATTTCCAGCAGAGGCATCTCGTGAATGCATGGTGCGCATGCGTCAATTGTGGGGAAAAATGACAGCTTGTTCTGCGAAACGACATTCATGAACATTTCTACATTCTAATTTCTTCATATAGGAGAAGTATTTATTTTACACTGTGACTGTCTTCTACATTCACAAATAACCAATATTTACTTTATTTCGATTGCGTACAAGTTTATAAAATTAACAAGGAACTATTGAGATTAAGAACGCTGTATCAATGTCGATATTTGTTTTAAGTTGTTGATTCCGATTCGTTTTTGTTATATATATGTAAGAAGATTGAATTAAAAATGTCTTGTGTTAAAAATCGAAAAATGAGTTTATATCAAATGTTATAAAGTGAAATAATATTTTGGAAGTTGAGCGCTGAGGACTTGCAATTTAATTCTAAAATTGTGTTAGTCTGCTCATCCTTCGCGTACAATATATATTCAGTGTGAAGTATTGTTGCAAGAAATTGGTGGCCAGTGTGCGGGAATTTGGTTACACTGAAGAATTATAAATTTTAGACTTATTAGTGTCCCTTCCTTTGTGTACTTCATATTTTCGTTCTGTTGTCGTGAATACAAATTAGTGCAATGACAACGAAGAATGTTCCTATCGTGCCATTACCTACGGGTACTTCAGATTTTAATGCTCCATTATTGGTCATGTTTCGGGAATTGAAGGAATCGAATGACAGCGTAAGGCAAAATCTTGAAAAATCTCAGAAAGAGCAGTTGTCATCTCAGAAAGAGCAGTTGTCAGAGCTCGAGAAATCTCAGAGAGAGCAGTTGTCAGAGCTGGAGAAATCTCAGAGAGAGCAAATGTCAGAGCATGAGAAATCTCAGAGAGAGCAATTGTCAGAGCATGAGAAATCTCAGAAAGAGCAGTTTGCAGAACTTGAAGACAGAACGGTGAAGTGTATGGAAAATATGAACAACACTGTTAAGGAGTTGGGCAACTCACTCCGGATGGAGATTGGGCAGGTTGCTGAAGCTTGCAAAACAGCAAATGATCAAATAAAGGGACACGTTAAAGTGTTGGATGAAAATTTCCAACAGTTGAATATATCTGGTGAAGCGAATACCAACAGCATTCGTAAGTTAGAAGATAGTGTTGCTGGATTGGGTTTGCAGGTAAACGAGCCGTGGAATGTTATCAGCCAGATTAGGGAAAATAATAATGAAGGTTTAATTCAACGTGTTGAGATCTGTGAAGCACGATTAAGTGATGTAACAGCTAAACTGCTGATGACTAATGCTTCAACAATCCATAGAGCTGCTGGGAACAATGGCAACATTACTGAAATTTCACGTAATCCAGAGCATCCTGTATCTTTATCCTTGTCATCTTCCGGTGCTCCAGAAGATGAATCTTTTCCATTGCATATGTCAGGAAAACGTAAATCTACAGGAAATCCTAAATCTAATTTGTCAGCTACTACTTCACCAGTTAATTCTCGATTAAAGAAGCCTCATAAAACTTCACATGTTAGTTATGTTGATCCAGCAAATAATGCTTCACAATCTAGCAATATAGACTCTGATATGTCTGAAATAAACAAAACTAGATATAATTCGCAAGCAACTTCTGGCAAACGATTTAAACCTAATTATAACACGAAGCACCATAGGCACGCTACTATCATTGATTCTGATACAAATAAACCATCTACTTCTAAGGAACAACCACGAAAGTACCTACGGTTGAATGACTTGAATATGTTGCCTAAATTTTCTGGAAATCCAGAGAAATCTAGCCCAAAGAAGTTTATAAAAACCTTAACTTCACATTTGGATTTGCTTCAGATTCCAAACGTTCAGAGATTGGAATGTATTCGGAATTGTTTTCAAGGGCCAGCCGAGGGATGGTACAATACGCACGTGGATTCCTTTATGACATACAAACATTTTGTACATGAGTTTCTGAACCAGTACACTTCATACTCATTGACGCAGGCTCAGTTGTCCGAATTGAGGAACAGAAAGTATGATCAAAATAGCGGTATGAGCGTCCTAAAGATGCAGAAGTCATAGACATTTTGATTAATCAGTTTCCATCGATTACGGCACAGACGATATTAGGTGCTGGCCTAACGAAGGTTGACGACGTTATTAATTTATTGAAGAGACTGGATTTGATAAAGACCAGATCTGGTAAGAAGTGTGATTTGCCTAGTGATTTTGAAGTGAGAACATCCAGGTTTACTAAGGATTCAAATGCGTCAGATTTCAGAGATAAACAAAGGTACAAAGTTCAGACAGTTAACACGCAACCAAGAAACAGAGAGCAAAATCCTAATCAAAGGAATAATGGACAGTTCTCTCGCAACAATAGAGATTCTAATTCTGGTTCTACATCCGGTGGTAACTCGTATAATAGAGGGCAAAATGTAAATGACAATTCTGATCGGCGTCAGGACTTTACATTCAGAAGAAGGAATCAAAATAATTATGGCAATCGACAGTTCTTTAGAAGAAACTTAAATGCAAATAACAGAAGTTATAACAATACCCAATTTCGACGAGACAGTGCGAGACCACAGAATGATAGACGTTCTAATACAAGGCAAGGTTATCTACAAACGAGGTCCAATTCAGATCCTAATGTGGCTTGTTTGCCTTATTCCCTGAACAATAGTCAAGGTTTAATCAGTGAAGTAAATTTATGTTGTAATTGTCGTCAACCCTGTGAACAATCATTCACTTGTCTAAACAGTAATGCTATTTCAGGTAGCCGATTGAATGAAAACGCTGTTTCATTTGATCCCAGAGAAACACAAGTTAAAGAATTAATACAACCAGCGATGGAGTCACAGTCAAACGAACGCCGTGGGTAAATGTAGCCCGATTTACTCACAGTGAGAATACAGAGGGCTGTGTTGCAAGTTTTAACACAGAATATGGTTCACAAAATGTTCAGTCACAAATTACAAATATTTTTCCTGTATATGATAATTTTAAAGACAATGACCAGCTAGCAGTGTTTTTCCAATTGGAATGGTACGAAGAGGAACCCACTTGGACCATGGATGATAGTGGTGTACCATTTCCTATTACCGACCAACCTGTTATTTTTGGATCCATTTGTAATTTAACAATTCGATGTATTATTGACAGTGGAAGTCAATGTAATCTAATGAGTTACGAATTATGGTGCAGTATCAAGTCCATTGTACAAAGTGCGAGATTGGAATCCATGGATCAGGTAAAATTATTACCATTTGCTGGACAACAAAAATTTCGAGTTGTTGGTAGGAAAATCCTTCACCTTTTAATACAGTCGGAGACTTTTCCATTGGAAATGTTTGTGTTAAAACAATTACATGCAGATATAATCTTAGGTATACCATTCCTTAGGCAATATAAAGCTATACTGAATTTTAGACAGGAAGAAGTTACATTGGTATCTCCTGCAAAACAAGAGGTGACACAGTCTTTGTTACGACTGAAGCCTAACGATCAGCATGTTGATAAAAGGGTTGAGTGCATTTCGGCAGAAAATTTGCTGATGAACACAAATTCCGAAGAAATCTACATAGTAACTGAAGAGAAAATTGTATCAACAGTACAAAATTGTAGTAAACTCTCCTCACGTCAGCAAGCGCTGTTACGTGAGTTGCTATTAAAATATAGAACACAGTTTTCGAATAAGCCTAGACCCGCTAATGTTGAACCATACAAGATAATGTTGGATACTGATTTACCAATTCGTGCTCCAATTTATCCGGTTCCTTTTGCTAAAAGAACAGCTTTGGAGAGTGAATTGAATAAGTGGAAGAACTGGATCATTATAAAGGAAATGTCGTCCCCTTACCTCAATCCATTGCACATAGTTCCAAAGGCAAATGGAGAATGGCATCCAGTGGTAGACTTCCGTCGTTTGAATCAGCATGTGATTTCCCTCTCACTCAAGTCGAACCCATAACTGAACTTCTGCAACACTTTCATGGTGCTACATTCTTTAGTTCGATTGATTTATCATGTGGATATTTCCAGATACCGCTAACTCCAGACTCCTATCCATATACGGCTTTTTCATACAGAGGGCGCCAGCACGTGTTCTGTTATTTACCTTTTGGTATTAAATCAGCGGTGTCTGTTTTTATGGATCGCATGAACAACCTTTTTGGACCGGAAACCAGTTCTTTTGTGTTGGTATATATTGACGATATTCTTATTTTTAGTTCGAATGCTAGTGAATATTTCAAACATTTGGAGTATACATTGCAGGTTCTTCGAAAGGCAAATATGTCCATTAAGTTTGCAAAGTGCAAGTTTTTCCAGGACGAAATTCTGTTTCTTGGACATGTAATATCTGGTACAAAAATTAAAGGGGATCATTCTAAGGATGCAGCATTGTTGCAATTTCCAGTCCCAAACAGTAAGAAATCACTGAGAAAATTCATTGGATTGGCGAACTGGAGAAGCCGATTTATTCCTAACTACTCGCATATAGTCACACCATTATACAGCCTGTTACGTAAGGATACTATTTATGAATGGACTCCGATACATCAAGAAGCTTTTGTTAAATTAAAGAATGCATTAGTAGCTGCCCCAGCCCTACGACAGCCAGATTTCAGTTTGGAATTTTCTATATCCGTCCATGCTAGTCAGAAAGGATTAGGAAGTGTACTGTGGCAAGAAGCAAGTGATGGAACACGTGTCATTCAATATGCCAGTCGTACACTTCGTGGTACAGAGGCGACTTACAGTACTCATGAACTAGAGTGTTTAGCTATTCTTTTTGCAGTAGAAAAATTTTCGATATACCTTAAGGGAAGGCATTTCCACATATACTCTGATCATAAGTCACTTTCCTGGTTGGAAACTGCGAAGTCATTGAACCCTCGTTTAACGAGATGGGCACTGAAATTACAGTCCTATGATTTTACCTTTCATCATGTGTCAGGTTCCTCTAATTTTATAGCAGACACTTTGAGCAGGTTCCCAGTGAGTGAATATAATAAAATATCTGGAGAATATTTGTATATAAATCAAGTGATACTAGATTTTAAACAGGAGGAAGTCTCAAATATGTGGTGCTCTGCACAAAGGTCAGATGAGACCTGTAATCGTATTATAAATTCACTTAAGGATGACTCCTTGCATAGAATTTCAAGTAAATATTTTCTTCATGAAGATATTCTGTTCTATAAAGCAAAGCCTGAGGAAAGATGTAAAATTTTTGTTCCTGAGGAACTTATTCCCTTAGTGCTGCATAAAGTCCATGATTTAAAAGGCCACTTTGGTTATGATAAAGTTTTAGCACAGTGCCAGAAAGTTTACTATTGGCCACGCATGAGAAGGAGTATTCGACGTTATCTTAAGAGATTGCTTGGAATGTGCAAAATCTAAATCAATAAGCCAGCCAATATTTCGGGACGAATATCATATATTATCTACTCAGCCTCACAAATTTCTATCAGTAGATCTTATTGGAAAACTTCCCAAATCTAAATGTTACGAATATTTGTTGACTATTGTGGATATTATGTCAAAATACATTATGATTTATCCTCTGAGAAAAGCCACTACCAGAGAGATTGTTAATCGTTTTGAGGATGGTTATTTCAAGCATTATCCTGTGTGCAAAATCCTTCTGTCCGATTGTGGTAGCCAGTTTACTTCCAAAGAATGGAAGTTGTATCTGATTTCAAAAGGAATAATTCATTTAACAACAACATCTTACAATCCCAAAGCTAATCCCATAGAAAGGTATAATAAGGAAATTGTAAGATTTCTAAGATTATTTTGTCATCGTGATCACACCACATGGTCACTTAAGATCGATAAGGTTATAAAATTAGTAAATAACTCCTGTTCGAGCATAACCGGTTTTACACCTAATGAATTATTTTTGCACGAGGAAGTCCGAGACTCCATAACATCTGAACTCAATTGGCCCGAGGAAATGCGGAAGTTGCCATGGAAGGAAAAATTATATTTGGCAGAGATAAATTCAAAGAGGAAGAAGAATAAATCAAAAATAAGGAATGCTCCCAATGCAGTTAAACTGAAACCAGGACAATTAGTGTTGGCAAGAAATCGACAAATGAGTTCTAAACTGGATAAACAAATTCATAAGTTATTTCAATTATATATTGGACCATTTTTGGTAAAAGAAGTTAAAGGAAATTTCGCATCTTTGTACACTTTACATGGTGATAATTATGGAAAGGTAAATTTCTCTAATTTGAAAATGTTCAACTGTTCCGAGGAGAAGAAAAATCAGTTATTGGGAAGCAATTGTAACGAAGTTAATTGAATTTAATAATTGTATTGTTCTATTTAAGCATAAATTTATCTCATTGTGATTGTAGAATGATATGTGGAAGTCAGTCATTATAGTTGTGAAATGTGCTACTTTGAGGAGAACGTTTATTAGTAAACTTGTCGCATATTGTTGTATGTCTAAATATTATGCAAGGATCAGGCATGTTTTAACCAAATGTCTTGTATATATATAGGGAACAAATAATGATAATCTGAGGCAAGTTGTTTATTGCATGAGTAATGTTTCAATAATCAATGTACTGAAGAGTTTTATAATGACTCAGTATTTTGTATATTATTTATATTAATTAGTTTAGCCAACAAGGAGAGTGGGTTCTGCAAGGCTACTACTAAGTATTGTTTCACGTGTGTGTGAATTATATATGCCTCATAATTTGACCCATAATTTTTGTCTTGAGAAAACTCCTTGTGATCTGCACATTTTGGATAACATACAGGGTGATCATAAAATGTTTGATCCCTCGAGTAGTTTTCTATACAGAGTGGGGGGACTATGTGACTGTCTTCTACATTCACAAATAACCAATATTTACTTTATTTCGATTGCGTACAAGTTTATAAAATTAACAGGGAACTATTGAGATTAAGAACGCTGCATCATTGTCGATATTTGTTTTAAGTTGTTGATTCCGATTCGTTTTTGTTATATATATGTAAGAAGATTGAATTAAAAATGTCTTGTGTTAAAAATCGAAAAATGAGTTTATATCAAATGTTATAAAGTGAAATAATATTTTGGAAGTTGAGTTGTGTTGCTTAATTCTTGCAATGTAAGTATAACAACATTATGAAACCAAGTTGAGAGCTGAGGACTTGCAATTTAATTCTAAAATTGTGTTAGTCTGCTCATCCTTCGCGTACAATATATATTCAGTGTGAAGTATCGTCAGGCCCGTTGCACCGGCAGCAAAAAGCCGAACAAGGTAAATTTCAGAATTCGTTTGTCTGTGCATGAACGAAGTCGCCACCAGTCGGCGCGACCATCGATGCTAAATCCTAAATTTCTCATTGAAAATATAGTTTAAGTCTCTATTAATCAATAATAATCAATTGTACGTGATTTTATATTTTATTAATCGTCTTTCGCTTCTTAAACATGTATAATAAAAATCGTATTTTGTAGTCACTGTTTATTTATACATGACGTGACGAAACTTCATTCCATCATGGACGTCACATACGAATGTGATGTTGATTGATAAATCGACGAACTTGAAATCAAAAGCTTCAAGAATTACTCGAAATAAAAAGTACAACTAAAATGTGCTATACTGTGTGTCGTTCTAATCCAAGAAGGGGAATCCAGAGCTGATCTTTATAAAGGAAATCTTGAAAGGTTAGTTAGTTATGAATTGTGCTCACTCTTATGTGGGACATGTGTATTTACAGTGTAAAAATGATTTTGTTTATGGGGAAAAGTTGTCAAAGAGAATAATTCGGTTTTAGTATTGTTTCATTTAAGTAGAATGACATATGGGATCATATCATATGTTGATTATTAGTGTATATGTGAACGGGTAATGGTGCAGATTGTGTAATGTATTGATATTTACAAGTTTCACAGGAGAACGAAGGCATTGTAAATACTGGAAATCACCATTGAAATAATTTGAAAGTTCAGAAAAACAATTTGTCCGTGTTAAAGATGCAGAAAATTGTAATGTGTGAGTACTAATGATGTATTGAAACGTATGTTGTTCGATTACTCGTGCTCCTAATCGCTGCTTACGATTTTTTGTTTCCACATTGAAAACATTATAATCTTTAACAGATCATGGAAAGTTTCTAAATACTTAGGCGATGAAACCTACCAATATTTAGACGATGAAACCTATCACACTTAAAACGTACGGATTGTTACAACATAATCACATAGGAGCATTATTATAATGCTAAAATCCCTCAAACCTACACCTAGCATAAACATATGCATTAGAGTGATGGAAATACAGTTATCTACATAAAAGTTAATCAATGTGTACTTATATACCTACATGAATAGAATTCGATTCAGCTTTAGTTCAAACGTACAGTTCCCTTATTTCCTTCAGATTCATGTTGCATCTTACTATATTTAACTCTTTGGTGTAGAACCCAAGTTACATTAGCCCCGCTGCAGACACCAAATGTACTACAGGCTAAAAATAGCTGTTGTTAAACCATTACTGAAGAAAAATGACCCAAAGGATTTATCAAATTACAGGCCCATTTCCCAACTCTCAGTCTTCTCAAAAATTATTGAACATGCAATAATGATGAGAGTAGAAAATTTCTGTAGTAAACACTCAATCTTAAGTTTGTCGCAGCATGGTTTTAGGTCCGAACGAAGCACGAAAACAGCGTTAGCAGACTTAGTAGAATGTGTCACACAATCTCTGAATAATTGTAATCACACGGTAGGAGTCTTTTGTGACCTATCAAAAGCTTTCGATTCTGTAAATCACGAGATATTGCTGTGGAAACTTCAAAAACTTGGTATTCGTGGACTACCACAAAAGTGGTTTCAATCTTATCTTACCAATAGAAAGCAAATTGTAGAAATCGCTCACACCACAGCAAAAGGATACGTAACACATCAACACTCCACCATGAAAAGTGTAACATGTGGGGTGCCTCAGGGAAGTATTCTTGGTCCTCTTTTGTTTCTTATGTACATAAATGATTTACCAAATGTTATACCTGAGGCAAATGCAATATTATATGCTGATGATACAAATATTATAGTAACAGACACTTCCAAAGATGCTCTACAATCTAAGGCTAATAACGTATTAAACAAATTAGATGACTGGTTTTTAAATAATAATCTACTCCTCAACAGCAAAAAAACAAATTACATTACATTTTCTACAATCCAAACCAGAAACCAAATAAGCCTCAATCTAATATCTGGGAATACACAACTAGAGCCTAACAAAAATTCAAAATTTCTGGGTATCATTCTGGATGAACACCTTAGCTATACAGAACACATAAACACGCTACAATCAAAATTAAGTAGTGTGTGCTATGCCCTTCGAGAAATGGTAGACATCTCAAGCACCCAAACTGTAAAGTGCCTTTATATGGCAAACTTTGATGCTTTACTAAGATACGGTATTATGGTTTGGGGTAACAAGGGCCACTCCAATGTCCTTTTTATGCTTCAAAAAAGAGCTATAAGAATCATAGCTGGAGTAAAGAAAACTTATTCATGTAGAACTCTTTTCCGTAAACTTAATGTGTTAACTCTCCCCTGCATATACATTTATGAATGCTTAATTTATGTTAAGCAAAATATTTCCAACTTTGCCACAAATGAGGAAATACATGGCCTAAACACAAGAAATAAAGACAAACTTCACATAAAACACTGCCGCCTCAACTTATGTAAGAAAGGTCCCTTAAACTCTTCCATAGATCTCTACAATAAACTACCAAAAGATGTGAGGAAAGAACCAAACTTGATGATATTCAAGCACAAGATAAAATCAATGCTTCTGAAGCATGTTTTTTATTCTATAGCTGAATACATGGAAGCGGCTTTTACATAAGATAAATGTACATAATGTAGTATAATCACATATTATTCTTGTAAAATTAAATGTCAAATGAAAGTGGGTAATTAGTATATCTTCTCATGTTATATTTTTTTGTGATTTTGATATAATAGCAGAGTAAGACCCAATTTTTTACAATTTTTGGCTATATATTTTGTATTTGTAAAATCTATTAATGTACCTGTATTGTAATGTAAGTATTGACATGTCCTATATTACCATGTACTGTAATTTGTACACACCGGTAGTCCTTGGACGCAAATAAACTAAACTAAACTAAACTAAACTACTTGGCACCAAATCGACGAAGTACACGAGTTGGTGTTGCACCGTATAACTAACTAGATGGTTTAGTGCAAGGAGAATGAAAAAGTGCAGCGAACTAGACAGGGTTATTGTAAGCCAAAGTTGTTTCTTTTTTGGCACCAGTTAGGTTAGGTAGTAAGGTTCAGTGGGACATAACTGTTGAGTAGGTTCGGAAATTTAGTTCAATGTCCCTCTTCTACAATAACAGTAATTTTTGTATTTGCATTGTCCCACACTTTATGGTTACAAGCAAAGAATGTAACTGACAATGAGAAATAATGTAAAAATTTAGTAAATATGAAAAAATTAAACATATTACATTAAACAAAATATTTACAAGCAGGTAACATTTCCCCCCAATATAATGGACCTTCTTTCATTTTATACATGGCTATTCTTGTATGGTCTCAATTCAACAGAAACTAACAATGATCCAGTAAATGGATGTTCCTTTAAGTATATTTTCTTTGTGATGGCAAGCTTTTTCCTCAGATCACAAACGACTATGCACCATGGAAAATATCTCTTTTGAATGACAAAAAAATGGAAAATATGTAAATCTTGTTGCATTATGTTGTATTATTACATGTTTCTAAAATAATTTATTTTCTCTTACAGCTCTGATATGCATGGAAAGAAATATGGCAACAAGATATTATTCACAAAACTTAAAGAATAAAGAGTATGTGGAGTGCAAGAAACAAGTTCGTGTATGATGCATTCCCAGATGTAGAACCAAGTAAGTACATTGCAATGTGGATTGTGAATGTCGTCAATGCTGTCTTCGCTTTGCTCACTTGCTTCACCAACATTTGCCCCCGTGGGATGCCGCTAGCATATACTGTTTTCTTCTAAATTCTCAAAAGAGGTACTAGTGATATGATCTAAATCATTCAATCTTACAATTTTGGACGTTATTTCAATGCTTTTCATGTGTGAAAAATTTCGTAGGAACAAGTTAAGGGTGGGACTAATGAATGAGGAAAATATTTTAAAATTTCACGATGAACTATCACTTGTTAACTGGAAAATTATGTATCGTTCTGTAAATAATATAAATGGCAAAGTAAAATTTTTAATGTGAAATGTCTAATTCAGCTGAAAGGGCATTTCCTCTAAAGTATGTTGTAGGCAAACTTACTAAACCCAAACCTACAAGGGTTAGAAGTAAAGAAATTGACAAACTTAAAGGAGAATGTGAACGTTTTTATGACTATTATATTAGTACTGGTTCAAATGGCATGAAGAATCTGTATATAAATAGTAAGAAGAAATTATATAGATTAGTTAGGGAAACTAGGATTAAGGTTAATGATAATTTTATAAACAACTCTAGTAATAAGTCAAAAGCAATGTGGGATATTGTAAAAAAAGAGAGTAATTCCATACATGTGACCAGAAAAGATTTTAATAACCAACTTAGCGCGTCTGAACTCAACAATTTTTTTATTAATAAAGTTGAAGAAATCCTGAACAAAGTTTCATCTTGCCCAAGTAAAAATGATTCAAGTTTTTATTTAAATGGATTATTAAAACCTACAACTACTTTTAATTTTCATCTTGTTGAAGTAAAAGACATTGAAAGAGCAATCATTAAAATGAGTAGTAGTAGATGTGAGGATATTTATAACTTAAGCTCTATCATATTGAAATATGGAGTAAATTTTATAAAGGAACCTTTAACTCATGTTATAAATTCATGTATTATTGGGTGTGTTTTCCCTGAAGATTTCAAGCTTGTAAAAGTGATACCCATATTTAAAAAGGGTAATAAGTCTTTTCCTGATAGTTACAGACCTATTTCGTTGGTTCCAGTCATATCAAAAGTTTTTGAGATTGTCCTAAATAATCAGATTGTTGATTATTTTGAACAAAATAAGTTATTTAGTAATTCTCAATTTGGTTATAGAACTGGGTTAGGTACTGTTAAGGCTGCTGTCTCATTCTTGAAAAATTGTATATTAGGGTTAGACAGTAAGAAATTTGTTAATGTGAAACTATATGATCTGTCCAAAGCATTCGATACTGTATCTCACTCTCTTCTGCTAAAAAAGTTAAGATTTTATGGTTTTGAGGATGGAGCGCTGTCACTTTTGCAATCATATTTAAGTGGGAGATCTCAGAGAGTAGTTTTTGAAGAAATGGAGTCAAACTTGTTACCTGTTAAACACGGAGTACCTCAAGGATTTATTCTGGGTCCTATTCTTTTTATTATTTACATAAATGATTTGCCATATAACATTTCAACACCCATGGTCAGTAGTTACCTATTTGCTGATGATATCAATATCTGTTTGAACTCTGATTCTAATAATCTTTTAAGGTCCTCATTAAAATCTACTTCCGATATTGTACAGGACTGGTGTACTGCTAACTTGCTTTGTATAAACACTGATAAGATCCAAAACCTGGAACTTACATATAATAGTAATAATCATAATACAGGGCATGAAAAGAATTCTGTCACCTTTTTGGGATTCTTAATAGATCATCATTTGGAATGGGAGGATCATATCAGTAGAGTTGAATCCAGAGTTAGCAAAGGGGTTTATTTAATGCGTAGGTTAAGATTGTGTGTAAGCTTGAAGGTTCTAAAAACTGTTTATTATGCACAGATACACAGTCACTTAAGCTATGGTACCTTACTTTGGGGTCATCAGCCTTCAATAAAAAGGTTATTAAAATTGCAAAAAATATGTGTAAGATTAATGTGTGGTCTTCCAAGCCGTGGCCACTGTAAGTTAAGTTTTGTTAGACTAGGTATTATGACAGCTCCTGCTATCTTTGTATTCCAATGCCTACTCTATATGAAAGAGAACATTCACAGTTATGAGGAGTTAGGGTGTTCACATACCTATCAAACCAGAAATAGGGATTGTTTAGGATTGTTTAGATGTAATTACAACAAGACACAAAAAACTTTCTACTACATGTCAGTTAAGTTTCACAATGCTCTCCCTCTGTCTTTAAGGCAACTGCCCTTTTTAGAATTCAAAAGAAAAGTACAAAAAATATTAACCGAAAACTGTATATATAGAGTAGAAGAATTCTTTGAAATTAATTGTATTAGGTAAAATAGTTATGATTGTAAAACAATAATGTTAACTACTAAATTTATGTAAGTGGTGTTACATTTCTAAAATGCTTTTTGGATGTTTTTTTTTTTTTGTAAGATCTATAGATACTTTATATGTATATTTCTGACGATTGTAATACATGTGATGTTCTCACATGTTTCTACAATAAAAATTATTATTATTATTATTATTATTAAATGGGACGCTGGAAATTACTTTTAGATTATTTAAAATATGATTTTAAAATTTTACTGTTCTATTTAAAGTCTTATATTTTTATAAAGAAGTCTGGATGACTTCAATGCATTGTCATATGTTAAGCAAAGAATATTAATTGCCAATGTTTCAATAAATACATGTACCTGTATAACAATGTGTTTGTTTATTATCCCTTTCATTTGTTATTAGCAATAATATATTATGTTTTACTTTTCTACGGAATCATTAATAACTCATAAAGTGTAGTGCATTTACTGTGAAATTGTTATTATCTGAGTGTTTCTGAGAATTCCACGAGAAATAGAACATGTCACCATAGTGAGTTAGTTGTAAATTGTTTATTTGATGGACTTTCATTAACAGTATTACGGTAGCATTGAATACAGTGGAAATTAATTGATCTAGGATTTTTAAGACTTATTTCAGTCTTTTATTCTAGATTCCATGTATATTTAATGTTAACAATATAATTTACATAATGGCACTGAACTAGTTTCCATGTTGTATTTTCCAAAATATTATTTCATCTACAGAACACTGAATGTAAGTTATGATAGAAATTAACTGTAGTGTAAAATATTTACTTTTATGTACAGCATAACATAACCCATGATTCTACAGCATCGTTTCTCAACCTATAGGGTGCGACCCACTCCTGGGTTCTGAGGGGACATTTGGTGGGTCGGGAAGTTGGGCTCGAAACTTTGTTATATATATTACATTAAATTACTTAGACATATTGTTTTAACAATTTAAATTCAGGCCGTGTTGTTGTAAAAGAGGACTTCGATGTTAGCAAATATGTGATTATAAACTGGGTGCACACCCCTACAAAGTAATTCCGCTGGTGCCCATCTTATGGGTCCCATGAAGTGTAATATCCCTCAAGGTGGGTCCCCGACTGAGAAAGGTTGAGATCAACTGCTCTACAGCACTGGAAGGAGGACCTTGGCCTATCTCCTGACTGCCAGTCTGCCTCCCACAACCCTATCTAGAGGTGTGGAGATCTTCAACCAGTAATGGGATGACGTGGGGTCAGCACACCGAACCCTCAGCTGTTATAGGAGATTTCCCAGACTGGGCTACGCTACTCACTTGTATGTCCCCAATTTTCTCAGGATGGTGGGTTGCCACCAGTCCTATACACAGGCTGAAAACCCAGAGACTGAACCCAGGTGGACTCAAGCCCATAAGAAAAAACTGTGCGATGAAAGTCCTGTTAATATATTACATCACATTTTAAGTTTGGAAAACAAGTACTGGCTATATGTAGACTATATATCTTTTATTCCAGTATATTTCATACCTACAAGCTACCAGCCGATTTGTAATGGTTTCGTTAGATGAATAGCGCTAATGTTCCATTAGTAGTTCTTAATAATACGTTTTATGTTTTATTCTTATTTCCCGAGACAAAACCTTCCAATCCTGTATTTTGTTTCCTTGGCATTTTCAGCATGAAATGGGTACTTCACTGATATCAATTGCAGAGAAAGTGGATGCATTTGTCTTTCGTTTTATGAGTCCATAGACACATGAATGGAATTTTCTATGTTGGTAAATCACAAATGTCTACATCTTGCGATTGAATATGGTACACAAGGGAGAAAATTACAGCCGATCAACCTATAATACTAGACATTCAGTGACGGCACCAAAAACAGTTGCTGATATTAAGTGTGCTGTATCCTGCAGTCTGCCGCCCACGTTAAACTGTGCAGCAATTGTTATGAAGAGAAAGAGATAATTTGAGAAATATTGCAAGATGGC
Organism: Lepisma saccharinum; assembly: GCF_977018435.1. Lineage (NCBI taxonomy): Eukaryota > Metazoa > Arthropoda > Insecta > Zygentoma > Lepismatidae > Lepisma > Lepisma saccharinum. Next base: position 4,406,573 of record NC_139248.1, on the reverse strand, counting down.
TCGAGCGCCCTTTAGAACATCTTGGGTATCGCAATGATCCGCTCACCCCACCCTTCATTCCTGCTTTTATTTTCTGCTAATAATTCAGATATATCTCGTAAGGTCGTATTATTTATTTTATTTAAGTGCATAAAAATGTTCTACAAGGATAAATACCATTGTTCAGTTAATGCAGGGGTCCTGGGTTCGAATCCCTGTTAGAGCTTTCTTTGTCATCAATGTTTCATAGCATCGTCGCGATTAGCCTAAAATTGAAAAAATGCGACGCAAAATAAACAACGACGAGGGAGGGGTAAAACGCATTGACCTACGAACAAAGTAATCGCCGTAGAATTTACACAAGATAAAATTACGATTTGCCCAAAATGTCAGAAAAGCAACGCATAATAGGGAGAATACGAAATAAAAATACTTATTGCCACGGATAATACACGGACCATTTTTCATGCACAACGGAATTATTTACGTGCTGGAATTTCAGGAACTTGAAATTATATTCCTATGTTGTGTTTCTGGGCTACTTATTCTGTATATCTTGTAACTTAGATGTAGAAATCATTCAAACGTAACATGCATTAACTGAACAACGGTATTTATCCTTGTAGAACATTTTTATGCACTTAAATGAAATAAATAATACGACCTTACGAGATATATCCGAATTATTAGCAGAAAATAAAAGCAGGAATGGAAGGGTGAGGTGAGCGGATCATTGCGCTGAGACGCATTCAACTGTCACTGCCAAGAGTAAGACGTGATTGGCGGAGAGGTTGCTATGACAACGCTTTAAGTTTCGAAGGCGCCGTAGGGTGGCTCCACATGCCATTTTTGGTATACGCACAGATTACAAAGGAGAGATAGGAAGTAAGCGATCTTGTTAATCTGTGGTATCGTTGCAACACGAGAGCGCTCAACTAAGCTTATATAACATTTCTTAAATCTGAAGTGAAAGAAAGTAATAATTATTTTCCCACAATTGACGCATGCGTCACTTCAGATCCAAGAAATGTAATATAAGCTTAGTTCAGCGATCTCATGTAAAATAAATACTTCTCCTATATGAAGGAATTAGAATGTAGAAACGCTCATGATTGTGGTTGCAGAGCAAGCTGTCCTTTTTCCCACAATTGACGCATGCAGCGCATGCGTTCACGAGATGCCTCTGATTTCCAGTGACTAAAATGCCTATACTAGGCGAATATATACAGGTAAGCCAATTAGGCAAGTTTCAATTAGGTGTCATTGCTGATTTTGAATGTCTTTGCTTCCAAGACTTTATGGTGTTTCGTGTACACCTCTGAAAACAAGCAAATAAAAATTAATATAGAATGAAATTTAACATATTCAAACATTAATCAACTTGGGTAGCCTGTTGTGCAGCTAGTATTCAATAATGCTAACAGATGCAGTGGTAAGACACTGAGCCTCTCCTGGTGTGCTCAATATTTCAGTGTTATGTTAATCGGCAGAAGCATCATTTTGAACTGAAAACTACTGTAATTGTGAGATGGAAGACTTGCTGTTTATTTATGAAATTGATTAAAGAACCCCTGTTCTCATCAATCTGAGAGATTGTGCATAGAGTGTAACACTTGCCATTCTTATCTGACAAAGTCAGCTGATTGTGAAAGGAGTACATGCTACGGTTCTGGAGTCTGTTGCTCTATATGCAGGTAAATGTGGACAATGATCTATACTATTGTACCTCTAATGCAGGAATTTGTGAAATTCATTGGTGATGAGGGGGGACTATGCTAAACCTTATCTATACCGCGTTTGTTACAACCTGTCCCGGTTCCCGCGCTAGCTGGTCGCTCCCTTTTCTCCGTGCTGGGGAAAGTCAAAGCCAGGCAGCCAATTAAAATACGCAACGTCGCAACAGCGTCTACGTAAGCGCCTCTCTTCTGGCTTTCATTCGCTCCTCGCTGCCCTGCAGACGCTTTTTTCCTCGTTTCTCATTGGCACCGAAACTCTCGAGCGCTCCCTAGCGCGGGAAAGGGGACAGGTTCTACCAAACGCGGTATACAAAGGGAAATAAACTGTCTTTCCCCCAGTTTTGGCACCTTGCCTCCACCCCCTTCTGTTTTTTGGAACCCAAAGGAATACTAGGATCATTTACAGTGTGTCACAATTCCTCTTCAACAAATGCCTGTTCACTATCAGTGAATGATTCATATGTATGTATAGTTCTTGGAAATATACTACTGTTAACCACTGAAATACACATATGGACTTGAGAACTAACTTGAGGAGTTGTACCAGTGCAAGGACTATCTTCTTCCTGCTGGGAATATCAACCCATTTGCTGCTGAAGAACCATTCTGCTAGAATCAGCTCACTCAGTTGCAAGTTCAACTCTTTCAGCAGGTAGAGATAATCAGCAATGGCCCTGGCGCAAGCTCTGGTGTTCTGGATTGGTGGACTCCCAGATGTGAGACTAAGCCGCTTCATAAACTGTCCGTAACTCCTTGCGAAGGCCATGTACAGAGGTTCTGGGCGTGCTGTGAAGAAGTCATTGTCGAAGAAGACACTGATGCGATGCCACAGCGATGGAGACTGCAGAGCCTGTGACCACGTGAGGCACACCCGGGCAGCACCCAGTCTTTCCTGTAAGCTGAGGTAGGAGAAGATGTGGATGAGAGCGAGTTGTGGAAGACTCTCCCATCCCGGCTTCTTGTAAGTCTCGCCAGGGTCCATAATACACCCTTTTACTACTCGCCAGGCCCTCAAAGCCCGAGAGTTACTTGGCAACAAAGCATTTATATGCACCTTTGTTGTACTGACCCTTGTTGCAGAATCTGCTCATTCTTGTACTCAAGTCATAACGAAACAGAAGAATCGAACCAAGAATAACTGGCCTCATGAAGGTGGTGAAACCAGTTATTTGACAGACTTATGAAATGCATTAGGCTAAAGCATCAGTGTGCGTTGTTTGCTTTTGTATATCGAAAGTTTCCATATGGGGTTCAGCGAAAAGCATATCCTTTTGGCAGAAATAAACAACACTATTGCAGATGTTGGCTCATTTTAGTAACAAGGCCCAATAATCTTCTTCATATTGCTCCATATCGCTCTTTGTTCGAAGTAAATTGTATTGTCCGAACTTGTGTAGTTTTGAATCCATCATGCAACTACCAGACTATTTTCACTGAACAAACCAGCCTCCAGCTCCTCACGTTCTGTGCAAAGACGAACTTTACGATCCCACGATGATTGACTAAAGGACCATCATAACGAACTTCACGGCAGAATTTATGGAATGGCCATAACCTGGAACATTTCTCCCTCGAAAGAATGTTGGATTTGCATTTCTAGTACTGACTAGGGGTGTGCGGGACTTTTTTCTGTCGGGACGGGAAAAAACGCAATTTCCTGACAAGGTCGTGAAATGTTTCGAATTTTCCGAAGCTCTGACAATCTCGAGTTCTACACATCATTTTCACCTCAAGTGATTGCTTTTGCATTTCTGGTACAACATTTTACTATTTCAAATAAGTTCCAGCCATTCATAGTGCAGAAAACGTCCAGAATTAACGACTTTTTAAAATTACCATTCGGTATTTCCCGACTGCTCGGGATCCCGCAAAGTAGGGGAAGTCGGAATCGGGTTATGATGAACGATTTTAGGGGCGGTCTTGAGTAGTGTATATTGGCCGGTTCAAAATAATACTTTGTAGGTATCGTCTTTTAGCCTCTTTTTTTATCAATTGAATATCAGTTTTTGACATATTTTGACAATTTTTTGTCGATGTTTTAGCGTTTAGCGATGTTTTAGTAAAATTTCCCTTTTTTCCCCACTCATGCTTGGTAGGTATATCACGATCTTACGTGATATAACTTAACCTATCTTTTTTTTCTTACGATTTTTTAATTTTTTTACGATCCTAAGTGATATAACTTAACCTATCATTTTTTTTTATTTACGCACCGAACTAACCTACAAGGGACTCTGTTTGTTTTAATATTTCAGTCGAGAACATGAAGACGATACCTGAGGAAATAGTTCTAGTGTTTGCTACTAGATGTCGCCACCGGCGATGTGGACGCAGTGTTGCCACACTATGAGGGCCTTCCCGAGGGGCAAAATTTCCCTTTTTGGACCATTTTTTCCCTTCACCTAAGCAAATGACATAATAGAATAATAATTAGTTGTGGTAGTAAAAGCAGCATTATTAGCGGTGGTGCAGTTGCGGTATTGTGGTATTTTTAATCGAAATTTCCTTTTTGGCTAAAAATCTCGGCATGTGGCAACACTGCGTGGATGCATAAAAGAACAATTATACACAACCTTTTTCGGTTCTCCTCTGTAGCCGTGCTTGTTAAGGCGTTCACTCGTTCTTGTCATTGTTCGTTCTACGTGTGGCCTATACTATAGGTTCGAACCCGGTCGTGGTCGAAAGTTTTTCAGCGTGTCTAGGAGTCTTGAACAGTGTGTATATTTACTTCTCAAGTGTTGAATCTACGGATTCTGATCGGGGTTGTGTAATGTATATGTTGTTCTTGATATATATATATATATATATATCATCCTAAAAGGGATGAGGAGACAGGTGAGTGGAGAAGGTTACATAATTTAGAACTACATAATTTGTATTCATGTCCAGACATTATTAGAATAATTAAATCAAGAAGACTTAGGTGGGCAGGCCATGTGGCACGAATGGGAGAGGAAAGAGGAGTTTACAGGATTCTTGTTGGGAAACCTGATGGTAAGAGACCAGTAGGAAGGCCAAGACGAAGATGGAGGGACAACGTCGAGATGGACCTAAGGGAAATCGGTAGGGATGGAAAAGAGTATATAGATCTTGCTCAAGATAGGGACAGATGGAAGGCCTGTGTTGCTGCAGCCATGAACCTTCGGGTTTAAGAAGGCTAGAGAGTTAGTTAGTTAGTTATATATGGTATTCATGTATGTATCCAAAGCACATTGGAAACAATATTCGATCATTAGCTGCGTTCAACCACTGCTGCGGAGGAGTGACCACCCCCTGTCCCCGGGGATCCCCCCTGTCCCTGGACCCCTGTCCCCGGGGTCCTATTCCTGTCCCTGGGCTCGTGTTCCCGGGAGTCCCCTTCCCCTTGTCTCTGGACCCCTGTCCCCGGGGTCCTATCCCTGTCCCCGGGCTCGTGTTCCCGGTTAAGTTAGGTTAAGTTGTCTAATGTCTATGTCTATGTGTAATGTCTATGTCTATATGTAATGTCTATGTCTCTGTCTTTGTAGGTTGTCCTAAGATTTTTTTTTAACGCTGGACTTAGAAAATTTTCGATTGATGAAAAAAATTGGTTCCATGACGACCTATGTTTATTTTGGTATGGGTGGACAGAGGACACCGAGACTCGACCGACGCACTAAACCCGACCTCTCTACGACTATTCGTTCAAAAGTTACGAGTGATCAGTTTTTGGGAGGTGGTGGGCTAACTTCTTACCCCTTGACCCCAGGACCACCAAAACTTGGTATACATATTCTACACCTCCAAAATCGACAGGTGGCATCTAACGATGCCGTATGGGGGTGTTTTTCGATATATTTTTTCGATAACTCTTACCATTTTCGAGATATTTGCAATTTAAGATTTTTTTAACGCTGGACTTAGAAAATTTTCGGAATATTTTTTTTTGTTCCATGACGACCTATGTTTATTTTGGTATGGGAGGACAGAGGACACCTAGACGATGCTAACGCAAGAAATCCCAGCTCACTATGATCATCCTTTCGAAAGTTACGAGCGATGAAAAAAAATATTTTGGCAATTGGCCCACTCTTGACCCAGGACCTCTAAAAACTTTGTACACGTACTCTGCATCACCAATATCGACAAAAGGGTCAACGGGGAGGATTTTTGCGCTATCTCTCTCTTACTGTTTTTCGAGACATTTGCAATTTAACGCAGGACTTGGAAAAAATTTTCGATTGATGAAAAAAATTGGTTCCATGACGACCTATGTTTATTTTGGTATGGGTGGACAGAGGACATCGAGACTCGACCAACGCACTAAACCCGACCTCTCTACGACTATTCGTTCAAAAGTTACGAGTGATCAAAGTTTTTGGGAGGTGGTGGGCTAACTTCTTACCCCTTGACCCCAGGACCACCAAAACTTGGTATACGTATTCTACACCTCCAAAATCGACAGGGGCATCTAACGATGCCGTATGGGGGTGTTTTTCGATATATTTTTTCGATAACTCTTACCATTTTCGAGATATTTGCAATTTAAGATTTTTTTAACGCTGGACTTAGAAAATTTTCGGAATATTTTTTTTTGTTCCATGACGACCTATGTTTATTTTGGTATGGGAGGACAGAGGACACCTAGACGATGCTAACGCAAGAAATCCCAGCTCACTATGATCATCCTTTCGAAAGTTACGAGCGATGAAAAAAAATATTTTGGCAATTGGCCCACTCTTGACCCAGGACCTCTAAAAACTTTGTACACGTACTCTGCATCACCAATATCGACAAAAGGGTCAACGGGGAGGATTTTTGCGCTATCTCTCTCTTACTGTTTTTCGAGACATTTGCAATTTAACGCAGGACTTGGAAAAAATTTTCGATTGATGAAAAAAATTGGTTCCATGACGACCTATGTTTATTTTGGTATGGGTGGACAGAGGACACCGAGACTCGACCGACGCACTAAACCCGACCTCTCTACGACTATTCGTTCAAAAGTTACGAGTGATCAGTTTTTGGGAGGTGGTGGGCTAACTTCTTACCCCTTGACCCCAGGACCACCAAAACTTGGTATACATATTCTACACCTCCAAAATCGACAGGTGGCATCTAACGATGCCGTATGGGGGTGTTTTTCGATATATTTTTTCGATAACTCTTACCATTTTCGAGATATTTGCAATTTAAGATTTTTTTAACGCTGGACTTAGAAAATTTTCGGAATATTTTTTTTTGTTCCATGACGACCTATGTTTATTTTGGTATGGGAGGACAGAGGACACCTAGACGATGCTAACGCAAGAAATCCCAGCTCACTATGATCATCCTTTCGAAAGTTACGAGCGATGAAAAAAAATATTTTGGCAATTGGCCCACTCTTGACCCAGGACCTCTAAAAACTTTGTACACGTACTCTGCATCACCAATATCGACAAAAGGGTCAACGGGGAGGATTTTTGCGCTATCTCTCTCTTACTGTTTTTCGAGACATTTGCAATTTAACGCAGGACTTGGAAAAAATTTTCGATTGATGAAAAAAATTGGTTCCATGACGACCTATGTTTATTTTGGTATGGGTGGACAGAGGACATCGAGACTCGACCAACGCACTAAACCCGACCTCTCTACGACTATTCGTTCAAAAGTTACGAGTGATCAAAGTTTTTGGGAGGTGGTGGGCTAACTTCTTACCCCTTGACCCCAGGACCACCAAAACTTGGTATACGTATTCTACACCTCCAAAATCGACAGGTGGCATCTAACGATGCCGTATGGGGGTGTTTTTCGATATATTTTTTCGATAACTCTTACCATTTTCGAGGTATTTGCAAATTTAAGATTTTTTAACACAGGACTTGGAAAATTTTCGATTGATGAAAAATTGGTTCCATGACAACCTATGTTTATTTTGGTATGGGAGGACAGAGGACACCGAGACTTGACCGACACACTAAACCCGACCTCTCTACGCGTACTCTACGTCACCAAAAAAATCTCCAAGTTTTGTGAACTAAGTGATGCTTTGTTTGTGTGTAAAAAAATGCAATGCTTTTTGCACTTGGTTATCATGACCTAACATGTTATTAATTGTTTTTTTAAATCAATTACAACTGAAAACTAATAATTAATATTATCTAAAATTACTAATTAATAGTATACAAGTAATTGATATAATTTTTTTGTTCTTGTTGCTAGTGTTGGGTAATTATAGTTGTTGCAAAATATTAGCTCTCGCGTATGACAGTTTCTGAGTTTTGTTGGGTATATATAGACGAATCGAAATTTTACTTGTTATGTTAAATTGTATGTTAGGGTACATGGTAGGAGAAATCATTGTATATTAGAGCGCTCTTTTAATGATTTGCCTATAACTGCATACAGGCAGCCGTAAATTTAGCATAAAATATCCTGATCCTGTTTCTTCTAGCATGTGCGACGTTTGTTGTGGTGGGATCATTGGGGGAAATGTGATTCTCCCAGTATGTCATCTGACTTACTAGCATATGCGATACGAAGAACAGGTGTGTATGTGGCTTACTAGGATTAGGCTCATGGTAATGAGGTCCTAGTAGCTGAAACGTTGTCGGGGTATTTTGCAAAAAATTTCCTTAAACAGTTAACAAATATAATATATCTTTTTTAAATTCAGACATTAGATGGAATTTACAAATATATTTTAAAAAAATAGGTTAGGTAATTGTGGCTTCTACAGCTCGCCAAGCATGGTGCTCTTGCATAAGCTCTTATCAGTCTGTAAGTCAGCAACAAGCAACCTGCGCTAGAGGTAGATGCTCTTGACATTATGAAAAATGAAAGCTTGAGTAACTTTTTTTTTGTGTTTTCTGATTAGTTAAAAAATACGTAATGTGATGACTCATATCTTCTGATTGCGCGACAAATTATTACATAACATTGTGATGACTCATATCTAATGCCCTTCGTTGTATTAACTATAAGGGAGTAAACTATTACACAACATATTCCAACAAGTTATGACGTAATGTGATGAGTCATATCTAACGTGGCGTCTTCTGATTGGTTAATTATTACAGGTGTTTTCAATACGGTCCGCGCTTTTATTATATATAGACGGCATACACTGCAGATCAGTCAGTCTCGTGAGAGCAGCCGAAGAGTACGGACGTCCTGTCGCAGCGCTCCTCGTTTTTTGTAAAAAAATAGGTATTTAACTTTCTTTGCAGCTACATACCATCTATTATTTCAAGTTCAAAGGTGTTTCACGTGGTTTTTCATAGTAATTTCAACCAGATTGAATTTTGACGTGATCGTGCGTTTTCTATTTCACCCCAAGAAATTCTATATAAATAACATACCTGAAAATTGTATCGCTATATACTAGACTTTTTGATTTCTGTGATTTTGGAGAAAGCAATGGCATCCACCACCAGTTTCAATCGTAAAAATGATAAAACTGAATGTGTTACTTGTGGGAAGCTAATCTCAAGGAACAATTTATCGGTACACAGGGCAAGATGTAGCGAAACAGGTTCGAGAATTAATCGTTCGTTACCTTCTAAGTCTTGTGCTCGATGCGGAAAGATGATCAGCATTGCACATTTAAGTAAACACCTCAAAATTTGCAAACCATCGACCGAACAAGGAACATTGAAAAGGAAAATCGATGATTCAGAAACGGAAGCTTCCACTTCCAAGCAAATTAAATTATCTAATGAACGCAAACCAATTAGATCTGCATTCAACGACCAACTCCAGGATTTTTCAATTAAGTCAGAACCAGGCCGTGACATCCTTAGTTTCTTGGATGAAACGAAAACATCTGTACTAAATATTTTAAAAGATAAACTTGAAAACAACTCTATAAAAGTATACGTTGTTCTGTTTTCTGAATACGATAAAGTTGATGGCACAACGAGTATTTTTTATCATCGTACAAAAAACCAGACTCTTCATTTGGCGGACGTCGAAAATTTAGACAACTTCTATTATAAAGTTACCAATGAGCTGGTTAAGAAACATGACGATTTCGAGGCTAAAGGGTCGGGATGGTCTCTGTGTGGAAGTCCTCATACGTTAACCGTTTACGTGAACCGATTCTCGCCTCTTCGCGCTTCCAGCTACGTTCCTCTTCCACCGAACATTCAACACAAGAGGGCTGTGTTAAATATACAGAACAGCGATAACAAGTGTTTTCTTTGGTGTGTGTTGGCGGAACTTCACCCGATTCATTGGTCAAATAATCCAGAACGGGTTTATCATTACAAGCAATACGAGTCCGAGTTTGAAAGTGTAATGTCTGGCATCGAATACCCGGTGACATTGTCGGATATAAAAAAGTTTGAAAATCGTGCAGGAAAACGCATCGCTATTAATGTATATTCCTTCACGTCAGATAAATATCTCGTGCATCCCGTCAGGATAAGCGATATCGACGATGACGATGCTTGTGTAATAAATCTCCTTCTCATTTCCAACGAAGATGTCTATCATTACACGCTAATTCGTTCAATGTCTCGATTACTAGGAAGCCAAACAACCAAGCATGAACATTGCATCGAAGTTTGCCCGAGATGCCTAACCACGTTCGACGATCGTGACCGACGTGATCATCAAAATCTTCATAGTCGTCAGATTGCTATCGAGAAACTTGCCGAACATAAAATTTATTGCGGTGACAACAGACCGACTCGCATGTTGATGCCGAAATCAAAAGAGGTCGAAGAATTTAGGATGCATAAGGCATTGTTAGAGCATCCCGCAATCATTATTGCTGATTTTGAGTCTTTTCTCAAACCGTTGTCGTACTGCGAACCAGACCCCGAACTTTCTTCCACAGCACCGTATCAGTTGCACGAAGCCTCGAGTTTCGGATATGTTGTTGTGCGACAGGATAGGATAGATGAACCGTATGTTTACCGAGGACCAGACGTAATCAAACATTTTTTTGAAAAGATGGTTGAAGAGGTTGAGACCATTGGCAGCCTCTTACGCGAATCGAAACCAATGCTTCCATTATCCAGCGATGAACTTCAATCTCACAATAACATTGAAACGTGTCCGGTGTGCGATCAATGTTTCACCGACGAGAATCGGAAAGTATTTCACCATAATCACTTCACCGGAAACTACATCGGTGGAATCTGTAACACGTGTAATCTAAAGATCCAAAAACCTACGTTTGTCCCCATATACCTTCATAATGGCAGCGGTTACGACTTTCATCTCTTAATTCGGAATCTTGGATATGATAGACAAAAAAAATAAATATTCTAGCAGAGAATGAAGAAAGGTACATCAGTGTCAGCAAGCGAGTATTGATTCCGGGAACAAATGAAACTGTGGAGATGAGATTTTTAGATTCTTACAGATTTTTATCTGCCAGCCTGGACGCTCTTGCCAGCAAACTTTCGGCTGAACAATTTAGAATAACGAGAGCTAGTTTTCCCAACGTAGACATAGAAATGATTAGACGTAAAGGGATTTATCCTTACGAATATGTTAGTGATAATTCTAAATTTAACGACGACACTCTTCCACCTCAAAAAGAATTTTACAGTCGACTCAGAGAGAAAGGAATCACGGATGATGAATACGAACACGCGCAACGGATGTGGGACAAATTAGGATGTAGGACACTCGGCGATTATCACGATGCCTACTTAAAACTGGACGTGACGATACTCGCGGATGTTTTTCAAGCATTCAGGAAAACGTCGGCGAATATTTACAAATTAGATCCTGCATATTTTTACGGTCTCTCGGGCTTAGCGTGGTCTGCCATGTTATTACAGACAAAAATAAAACTCGAATTGATACCGGACGTGGACACGTTATATTTTATCGAGAGGGGGATACGAGGTGGAATGGTGCAATGCGTACAGAGACATGCAAAAGCAAATAACGTTCACATGACAGAAGAATACGATCCTAATGAACAATCGAAATACATATTTTATGTGGATGCAAATAATTTATATGGACGTGCTATGATACAAAAACTTCCTTACAGCGGGTTCGAATGGGTGGATACCACATCCATTAACATTAATAATTTCAACGACTGTGAATTTGGCTTGTTTATAGAGGTGGACCTCGAATTCCCCGACCATCTACACGATTACTTCAAAGATCTACCTCCTGCGCCCGAACTAAAATGTTCGCCTGATTCAAATCAACGTAAGCTTCTGTTAACATTGGATAGGAAAGAGAGATACGTTCTCCATTACAAAAATCTTCAATTCTTAATTGAGAAGGGAGTTCAAGTAATAAATGTGAGAAGAATAATGAAATTCAAACATTCCGAGTGGTTAAAACCTTACATTGAAAAAAATACGTATCATAGAACACGCGCCACGTCAGATTTAGATAAAGATTTCTTTAAACTCATGAATAATGCTGTTTACGGAAAAACAATGGAGAATGTCAGGAAGCACGTGGACGTGAGATTAGTTCCCGATTCAAATAAATGTAGAAAATTGATAGCATCGCCGACATTCAAATCACGAAATATATATGATGAAAACCTGGCCCTGTTTGTGATGGATAAAAAAATAATCAAGTTCAACAAACCAATCTACGTGGGGGCGACGGTTTTGGATTTATCTAAACTGCATATGTTTGAATTTCATTATAATGTCATGAAACCCTTCTATAATGAAAATATAACACTTTTGTACACGGACACGGATAGTTTTATTTATTCCGTACAAACATCTGACCTCTACAACAATTTGAAACAACCGAAAATGATTGATCATTTCGACACATCTTCCTTCCCTCAACCAAACAGATTTGATCTCCCTTCTCGCAATAAAAAAAGTGCTTGGTAAAATGAAGGATGAATGCAACGGAGAAATCATTCTGGAGTTCGCCGGCTTACGTTCCAAAATGTATGTGGTGAAAACAGAAACCAGCATCACCAAAAAAGCCAAAGGTGTTGGTAAAAATACTGTGAAAAACAAGCTTGTGTTCGAGGATTACATCAATTGCCTCTATTCACAGTCGAGGATTCTACGTTTGGAGACAAGGATACAAAGCGTAGACCACGTGATTACAACAAACAAAGATAGGAAAGTAGCATTAGATCCGCATGACGATAAAAGATGTATTTTGTCTTGTGGAATCCACACGTTGCCTTGGGGGCACTATCGTTTAGAAATTAGTAAAAATTGTAGGCAATGCAAATGAAAAAAAATAAACTTAAATAACTATAACTAAAATAAAAAAACTTTAACTGACTCAAATTATCACATACACAATAAATAACTAGCAAGGACAATAAATCTTTTTGGTTTCCGAAAGCAAACAATGGAGACTGTACACCGCACGACAGATCATGAATTTCTACCTTCCATGTTATCTAAACTCAACGGCCTGTTGATCAATCAATTCCGAAAAGAGACATTAGACAACTTAACCTAACTTAACCGGGAACACGAGCCCGGGGACAGGGGTCCAGAGACAAGGGGAAGGGGACTCCCGGGAACACGAGCCCAGGGACAGGAATAGGACCCCGGGGACAGGGGTCCAGGGACAGGGGGGATCCCCGGGGACAGGGGGTGGTCACTCCTCCGCAGCAGTGGTTGAACGCAGCTAATGATCGAATATTGTTTCCAATGTGCTTTGGATACATACATGAACACCATATATATATATACATATATATATATATATATATATCATGATATATATAACAAGAACAACATATACATTACACAACCCCGATCAGAATCCGTAGATTCAACACTTGAGAAGTAAATATACACACTGTTCAAGACTCCTAGACACGCTGAAAAACTTTCGACCACGACCGGGTTCGAACCTATAGTATAGGCCACACGTAGAACGAACAATGACAAGAACGAGTGAACGCCTTAACAAGCACGGCTACAGAGGAGAACCGAAAAAGGTTGTGTATAATTGTTCTTTTATGCATCCACGCAGTGTTGCCACATGCCGAGATTTTTAGCCAAAAAGGAAATTTCGATTAAAAATACCACAATACCGCAACTGCACCACCGCTAATAATGCTGCTTTTACTACCACAACTAATTATTATTCTATTATGTCATTTGCTTAGGTGAAGGGAAAAAATGGTCCAAAAAGGGAAATTTTGCCGCTCGGGAAGGCCCTCATAGTGTGGCAACACTGCGTCCACATCGCCGGTGGCGACATCTAGTAGCAAACACTAGAACTATTTCCTCAGGTATCGTCTTCATGTTCTCGACTGAAATATTAAAACAAACAGAGTCCCTTGTAGGTTAGTTCGGTGCGTAAATAAAAAAAAATGATAGGTTAAGTTATATCACTTAGGATCGTAAAAAAATTAAAAAATCGTAAGAAAAAAAAGATAGGTTAAGTTATATCACGTAAGATCGTGATATACCTACCAAGCATGAGTGGGGAAAAAAGGGAAATTTTACTAAAACATCGCTAAACGCTAAAACATCGACAAAAAATTGTCAAAATATGTCAAAAACTGATATTCAATTGATAAAAAAAGAGGCTAAAAGACGATACCTACAAAGTATTATTTTGAACCGGCCAATATACACTACTGTCTTGTGATGGGTCGGACACCCCTGTTTAGGGAGGAGGGGCAGATCAAGTGTAGTGTTCAGTAAAGTTTAATCGGAGAAAGAAAAACCTCATTTCATATTACTGTTTTATTGTATTGATGGGTACGAAACAAGGCCATGCATAGAGTGTGTCCGGACTAATCGACAGTCTATATCTAAATAATTCCAATTTCCGTTGCACAAATGTTATTTCCCCTTCTTTATTTCCCCTCAGCAATTATGGCCGCCTGGCTGACTGCTTTGGAGGAATAGGACATGTTCTAATTGCTACTTGCTTTCCTCGACTGAATTCTGTGGAACAGCCAATCAGAGCAAAGTTTCGCCATGTGAAGATAATCTGTGAGTGTGCAAAGGAGCGCTTTGTCTTTGGTTTCCGAGTGTAACTCCAGCAATGTATAACGTATACAGAATGAAAGGCGCATTCATTAGGCCGTGTCCGGATTGGCAAGCGCTCCGTCCCGTTCTCTCCCGTGCCGTCGAAGTCACGTCCAAGTCGTCCGAATCTACATGTCCCCTTGTAGTACGGTTGTCACTTTTCGCGCCAGGTGTCAGCCCGAACTTCAACCACCGCGCCCTGGGGCGCAGGCGCATCGCATGGAAGCAGAAGGCAGACGCCAAACAAACAAGACAATGATTTCCACCTATTTACTACTCATATTAAAAATGTAACACGCTATTTCGTCATTTACAATTTTTCTACATTCAGTATTATCGATAAAATGTTAAAGTATAACTGAGTTTTACATCCTCCAATCAGTAAATGTTGTATGTACAAAGTGAAAGTTAGAATATGGCTGCCAAGCGCAGCGTCACAGCGAGTTCAAGCGTGCATAAGTCGCGCCTCTCTGCTCTCCCCTCCGACTCCACGTCTGCCGCGAATTCGGACAACGGAGGTTGGCTGAGTTCCCGGATGGAACGGTGCTCTAGGTGACATCTGCTGCCGATTCGGACGCGGCCTTACACCATCTATGCTGAGTGCACGGTGTTTACATTTGAAACAACTAAAGTATTCTTTCATACGTGTACAGTAAACGTTGTAAAGTATGTATTTAAACAACGCCGTTGTTTTGTACCTAATAAGGTTTTACACGAAACGTTATTCCTCTCGGTTGATTAGTTATCGGCTTGTGAAGTGATACATTGGGTGCGTTCCGAAAGTCTTAACGAAACGAACGCATTCAACGAAAACAACTGGGCTCGTGAATCTGGTGAAACCAGTTATTTTACGGACTTATGGGACACTCTAGGCGAAAGCGCAGGCGCAGCGTTTTGTTTAGAGAAAGTTTCCGCATGGCGTCAGCGGAAGGAATGTCCTTATGGCAAAAATAAACTCCATTATGGCCACTGTTACTCATTTTAATCACATTCTAAGAACGGTCAAGGCATACTTATCTTGTGCATGTTGCTTCATATCGCTATCTGTTAAAATTATAATACATTTTCCGAAGTAGTGCAGTTTGAATCCATCAGCACGCGCTTTGTCTGGAAGGAGCAGACCATTTTCGCGGAACAAACCAGCATCCTGGCCCGTGCGTTTGGTGAATCTCGTTCTTGCACGAAACGCACGGAATGCGACTTTTGGGACAGCATAATGAAACTCACGAAACGCACGGAAGCACTTATGGAACGGCCAGTTACCATAACTCGTTTAACGCGTTAAACTCGTGCGACTTTCGGAACGGGCCCATTGTTTACTTCTCACCATAGACATCTTCTCACGCGGCTGCCATTACAAGTTCCCTCGTATGGGAACAAAAGTCTATCGACAAGTACGCTGATAAGTATCGTGTGAGGCGAAAACTAGCAAATTGATAGAAAGTCCAGTGCCAACTAGGGCATACCTACTGGAAATCCAGTTCCGTGTGATGCGGGCTTAAATAATGCGCAGCGTTTTGTTTAGAGAAAGTTTCCGCATGGCGTCAGCGGAAGGAATGTCCTTATGGCAAAAATAAACTCTACTGTGGACACTGTTACTCATTTTAAGTACATTCTAATAACGGTCAAGCCATACTCATCTTGTGCATGTTGCTTCATATCGGTCTCTGTTAAAATTATAATACATTTTCCGAAATAGTGCAGTTTGAATCCATCAGCACGCGCTTTTTCTACAATGAGCAGACGATTGATTCTACTGAACAAACCAGCCTCCTGGCCCCTGCGTTTGGTGAACCTCGTTCTTGCACGAAACGCACGGAATGCGAATTTTGGGACAGCATGATGAAACGCACGGAAGCACTTATGGGACAGCCAGTTACCATAACTCGTTTAACGCGTTAAACTCGTGCGACTTTCGGAACGGGCACAATATAGCAAAAATTAGCCCGAATTGCTCATTAATGACATTTTGGCAGCTTAGGCCCCCTACAAGGCATAGTTGTGCTATCGTTGTACACGAACTGTTTGGCTGATAGCTGTACCTGGCGTTATCGTGATGGCCACCTTTGTAAATCGGCTGCTACAACGAGGATGGAATCAATTAAAGAGCAAAGAATTTCGCGATTATTTAATGAGGTAAGCAACGTTAGTTTACGATAGAAAAGAACAAATTATGTCTAGCATATCCGTGACTACTCAGTCGCCTATTTTTATTTTACGTAACAAGCAGAAATCAACTTACGAAATCACGCAGTACACATGTGAATGGAGAAGAAAAACAGTACACAAGTAAATACAAAAATGTTACTTGCACCTAGCAAAGTAAGTAATACGATACATTTGTAACTAAGTAACTTGACGTCAGTTCGTTACTGTAGCATTAAAAATTTGCACTGTTAACATATGACAATATGTAGTAAATTGTGTATGGATATTTTAATAGTCAAGGTCGCTGAGTATTTTGAATACTAAGTAGGATCTACCTGGCTGCTGTAGTAAAACATGTTTACCTTCAAACTAGGATATGTTGCATAAATGGCGTCGCAGCAAGAGAATATTTGCTTGTCTAAGGAAGAAAAAAAAAATCGAATTTATGGCACGACTTTTCGTTGTTGAAGAGTGGGTGTGTAGTAGTAGTTTTTCTGAAAGTTGTGAATGCAGAAACTTGTACTTGCCTAGTTATGGGAAATGAGGTAACTAATTCTGAGAACGAAGTATGATATTTTCCATTTTATGTATGAAAATAATTCGGTAGAATATTTTCACTAGTTTTGTATCATGAATTACAATAAAGGGTAAGAGTCTAGTTTACGTCCATTTCCTAAGGAATACGTGTCATATATCGTTGGAAAGGTCATTGTGTAAGGAATTCAACAAAGTAAATCCCAAGCGTAGGAAAAAAATTCCTGGAGGAGAAAATCGAGAAAAACCGATGTTGTCCGGATATGCGTGATTGAACATACTGAGGACATTTTTTGATGATGAAGCACATATTTTGGGGTGAAATGAGTGCTAATGGAACCTAACCTAACCTCGTAGGCATACCTCGTTCCTGTGAATGGTTAGTGGGGCTATCGTGAACAGAAAGTGTAAAAATAAAAACTTATTTACCCTAAGAGATGCCGGCTGTCTGCTAGCATGGTTTTGAACGATGCACTGAATTATCACTGGGGATAAACGTATTTTACACTATCTAGAAG
The DNA here is from genome assembly GCF_977018435.1 of Lepisma saccharinum. Classification (NCBI taxonomy): domain Eukaryota; kingdom Metazoa; phylum Arthropoda; class Insecta; order Zygentoma; family Lepismatidae; genus Lepisma; species Lepisma saccharinum. The sequence goes on along the minus strand of NC_139248.1, from coordinate 4,388,759 downwards.
TTTTTGGAACCTGTTCTTCTTTAACACGCATTCACAACGCGGACACAAAGACTAGCATGCAGTGTTGTTAACTCCCATTGGTTACCACCAAAAGGCAAGAAGGATGTAAACTAGATTCTAGCCCAGAAATTATGTTGACTTTGTAAATTGTATTTCCCTTAAAATGTTTTGGTAACAGTTCCGTATATCGGAAACGCATTTCTTCATTTTTACAGAAGAAAATACTTACGGAAATGAGTTTCTGCAAGCTTTCCAACGTTCGTCGAGGTATTTTCTTTCATCATGGAATCTATTTGCCCGGGAAATAATGTATTTTTCAAGAGAAATAACTCATCAACGCACAATTGCCATTGCTTTCGCTACGTGAACTGCATGCTGCGTACGTTTGGTGATGTAAGCCCCTGTCAGTGTTTCCAACCCCCTTTTTTTTTCACTATGCCTGCCTAACCTTATCGGAAATGGTTCGTGGGGCTATCCATCAGTTACCCGTGCATAATGTACAATTTCCACTGTTGACTAACACGATAGTAGGTATTTTTCGGTGAAGAGGGTTGGAAACACTGCATAACCACAACATGACTCAAGATGTGGCCGCCATATTGTATGTTAAGGAAGCGAAGAAAGGAATAAAAAAAATCACTGTATGTGAGAAATTGTGTTTGTTTTTGTGTAAAAAGCATAATGGCACCTTGAACTATGTTCCGCAATACACAATTGGTAAGTACGAACCATGCGAAAGAAATATCCAATTTTGACGTGTTTCCGATATACGGAACTGTTACCAATGTTTTTTAAGGTAAATTTATAAATCCCCCCCCCCCCCAAATAGGCGTTCAGTTCATCTAATGACTTCTAACAAACACTTCGTAATTTTACAAACTAGAAAATACCATATTTAGTCGAGAATTAAGACACTCAACTCACAATTATTCTCATAAAATGTTTTGTGGTTTTTCTGCAAAACTTCTACATCTTATTTTTCAAAAATAGATTTATTATGAAAACCGGACGTTGATGGGGAACACCGTTCCCAAGATATATATCACATCAAAAAATATCCAATATGGCAGATTATTTTCAAGATGGTGGCCGTTGGAGCGCAGATATCGATTGGCTACTTGACTGAGAATATCTTTAATGATAGAACAATCCTAACAAGTCTCTTGCTTTTATCAAAAAGTCAATGATTCGGGACTTAGCTGCCGGCCTGTGATAAACATGCACTTTTTTGGAACTATCCTTTATTTTGGGTCATATTTTATATCATATTTTTCAATCAAATGCATTAAGTCTTATATTGTTGTAATGGTTATTAATTGGGCTAGCACTTTTATTCAAAACTATTTTCTGTAATTTGATTTATTCAAAAGTTACAAGGGAAAACTTCAAAAAGTGCTAGAAAAATTACATACTTTATGGATTATTTTTTAAATTACGTTAAACTATTGACATTAGAGAAAAACTGAACAGAATCTATTGCGTAGTCCATCTAATGATGATCAAGACTATTTTCCTTTTACGACCATTGGTTAATGAGATATAGGTCATTAACTGGAAAGTGCGCCATATTGAATTACTCAAATTGCTCAAGGATGACAGAATGGCATCAGTCGGATCTGAAATGTACATAACAAGCTTTCAAAAACAGTCAAAACATTTTATTCATACCTCAAGTCAAGCTTTCACATTTGGCACGTGGACTACAACGAGGCAAGGGAGGAAACTTGTAAATATTGCAACAAGGGTAGAAAACAAATGACTCTTCACTTTGGTTCCCAAGTTTAGCAGAGTTCATCTCATCTTGGTCCCCTGATAAATCAGTTTAAAAATAAAGCACTAAATTACCTTGAACGATTCTTGTGTACTAACTTTTGTAGCATACAAGTTAGTCCTCCTCCGTGGCTGTGCAGCCTAAGGTGCTGTGCTTTGGGCTCCGACTCCGGGACGTCAAGTCTGCGTGGGTTTTCGGCCTGTGTATAAGACCGGTGGTCACCCACCATCGTGAGGAAAATGATGAGCCCAGCCATGCTGACTCCACGTCACCCCATTACAGGTTGAAGATCTTCACACCTCTACCTAGGATTCTGGGAGGGAGACTGGCAGTCGAGACATCTGCCTAGAACCTTCAAGGGCTGTCAAGCCGCTGGTTATTTTATTATTATTAGCATACAAGTTGGCAAACTAAAAATGGGCATGCATATTTCTATGATTTTACTAATTTCTTTCCAGTACCCATTTCTGGGGTCCGGTGGCTAATTGGGGAATTCCACTGGCGGCAATATCAGACATTAGGAAGGATCCCAAGTTCATCAGTGGAAAAATGACCTCAGGTAATTTGGGAATACCCATTCTATACTTTTTTTAAATTAACAACAAAAAACTTGTTGCACATATGTGTCAGTTCAAATTCTGATTTGTGCCTGCTGCATTTATCATAACGTGTGTTTCATGAATTGCATAAATTTGCCTCATGTTTAAATGCACATAATACAAAGATGTGATGAATTTGTACTACATCTTTCTTGCAGGATGATTTTTCTATTTCCATGTTGTTGTTTCACAATGTGGCTGCAGTGGCTCAGTCAGTAATGCATCTGACTACCATGCTAAAGGTCCCGGGTTCGATCCCCGGCCGGTTCAAATCCGGGAACTTTTCTAACGATGGAAGCGGCCCCGGTGCCCACCCAGCGACGAATAACATGGGTACCTGGGGGGTAAAGGCGGTCAGGGCATGTTGCTGATCACATCACCCCCACTCACGACTGGATCAAGAAAGTGTGGGGCATTACCCCCTATACGCCTTCATGGCGTGGTGCTATGCAAAGGGGAGCACTTTACTTTTTTAGTTTCACAATGACAGCCAATTGTTGACTGTTGCGTAAGAAGTTGACTACTGCTGCCATCTGCAAAACATTTTGAATCTGTGCAATTGTTCCCACAATTAAAGCAGCTAAAATGTATGAGTGCAATAATTTTCTCAGCCCACTTTCTTGTGTGTAAAATTGCTGGTTCTAAAAACCTTCATCGATTCCAAGATTTCAAACATTTTCATCATACTCCTGCATATCTTGCAAAAGTTATCAAGCATACCAAGTAAGATCTGCACTGTGAAATGATTTATAGATCCAAGATTAAAATAATCTAGTTACAGTACTCTTAACAGACACCTATTTTTTGTGTTAAAGAAAAACTTCTACATGTTCAAATATCCAAACATGATATTGGTCTAACCTGCATTAGTTCATGTAAGATATGGAAGTTGATTCAAATAAACACAGTTTGGCTCGGCAAAATTATTATGCAATGGTGGTATTACAAGAAAAGTGATCCTATTCCACGCAAGAAAACAAAAATGAACCAAGCTGAAAATTATTATTGTTTTTAATTGCATTAAAGTTTAAATGTTCGTGAATGCATATAATTTTTATATTTCACCAACAAAAATTATTAACATCTGTAGCCTATATGCTTCACAAAAAAATGAAAAACTTTGCTACAGTTTTAAAGTGTCACACATGTAACACATCTTCATTAATGATTCTCATGAATCCCCCCCCCCCCCCCCTTTTCGTTTGTTAGCAGACACCACAAAGTACTTCATAAATTTATGAATTGTAAACCAATTGCATGTCTAGAACCTTGAATTTATGTCTGAATGTCAGACACTTAACGCTTGAATTCTCAATTACTTGTAAATATTAACTAGACATTGTTCCTACTGTGAACTGTTTTAACCCTGTGTTTCTCTCATGTTAAGGTGAACAAATTTATGTTTGTCAGTTATTTATTACAAATCTGGTGACATAGGTTCGATCTCCCACCAGTTATATCGTATTTACTCATGTATAATGCACACTTTTTTCCAAAATTTTTGTTCTCAAAAACTATGGTGCGTATTATACACAGAATAATTTGGACAGCCAACATGAAACCATACATAGGGCCTCCCCCATGGTGCAGTGGTTGCGTCTTTGCCTTGTAATCAAGGTGTCCCGGGTTCGATACCCAGTGGAGACACAAGTGGTTCAGATCCCACTTTAAACTGTAGATCCAGTCCCGATTAGCCTTACTGTGCATAAAGTGGACTTAAAACAGCAACTCAAACCAAACCAATGAAACCATACAGGGCCATTACATGATTTTGTGACACTTGCATTGATTTTTCATGTTTACGGAACCCTATCATGTTATATATCGTAAAGCTTCAATTATGCAGTTTCTGAATATGGCAATAGTATTCCATTCAAGATGGTGACATTAATGTGCAATGCGATTGAAATAAGCTCATAGCAAAATGAAGGAACTTTCTGATTTTTATGGTACTTTGGATGAAAGAAAAGATATGGAAAAAGAAAATAATAATTAAAATTTATTACTGGCCAAATAATAATATGTATGTGGAGTGTATAAATGCATTAAAAGAAATCTTGTGCTGCTAGTTTGAGGGTCCTGAATGTTGCCACTTATAAATGTTACGTTAGTCATGGAAAATATATACATTTTGAAGTTTTTTTTAGAAAACTGTAACGAGGGAATGGGTAAAACCACGTAGAAAATTTAAATGCCATTTCCAACGATATTTCACTTTGTGATGTAATGTTCTGCAACACCAAGAAAACCAGTGCCTTTCTGGCGGAATTCAAGCGTGCACCTTCTGTTACATGGGATGCCTATCGCCGGTATTTGTTGGGAATAGAAAATAACTTCCTGAGCACTGCAAATCCATAATGTAATGTTGATCTTGCTTTCTACTATTACTGTATAAATAAGGTAGTTAAAAGAGTGAAAGCTTTGAATGCTAATCACAGTGGAGGGAGAGCAGGGGAAGTGGTGTGAGTTGGTGACTTCTTGTTTATACAAGAGGATATTCTCCTCGTGGTCCACATAGCAACCGGTGACTAATTGAATAGGTAGGATGGCATGTCATTCACTTTTGATCGGGGGTAGCAGCAGCTTTATGACGTACAACTAAGAAAGCCATTTCTTGAACCTGAATTATACTGCTCATTAAATAAGAGATATAATTTTTGTCACTTTTCCCAATCAGAAACCACGGTGCGCATTATACACACACGCGCAAATACTATCTCCATATATTTGAAACTAACTAGGAGAGGCTTCAGCATGGAAAATTGAGTTTGGGTACCTTATAGGAATTGATAAGCCAAGATGCTGGTGTTCACTTCAAAGTTTAGAAGCTTTCCAACCACACCTCATGAGGAGGAAAAATATTGTCAGACTGCCAAGTGGCATAGTTGCCTGGTGGTAGTGTATCAATTTCACATGCCGAAGGTTCCAGGTTCGTTTCCTGTTAGATTGGCAAACTTTTTTTTTTGTTACCTCTAGCAACTATTTATTACATTATATTTAATACTTGATTGAAATAAAGACAATATCTTCATGTCGTGAGGTGTGCTTCGAAAGCTTCTAATCTTTGTAGTTTTTCTTCAGAAATGACTGGCTAGTGCATGGTAGCATCTTGGCACCTCCCACAAGAAGTCTCATCCCAAACTCAATTTCTGAACCAGTAGCCTCTCCTTGTAAGCGTTCAGTTTCAAGAGGTAGAGTAATTTTTTTGTTTTTGTTTGCTTTGCTTTCAGCCCTGTGCTTGTATTCATTAATATTCATGAGGTTTGCTTGGAAAGTCCAACCACAAAATATGCTGCTGTTCGCTTGCCACTTCACCAACGAATGTGCTCAAGTAACACAAGGGGTTCGCTTCGTCAACTACCAATATTTGGGTGGTAAAGATAAGGAAGAAGCCATTGAATCTTTAGGTTCCGAAAAGGACACAGCAGGAAGAAGGCAATAGTGTCAACTGATAGTAGAATCTGTACAGTGTTGATAGTTTTTTCAGTAGTAAGGTGCCATGAGGGGGAATCATGTTTCACTTAGACTGAGAGCAATATAGTTAACGTAATCAAAATATCCCCAGAAGTCATGTAAACCATGACATTGAGCATGTGTTGTTGGGATTTATTGTGAAGGAAAGAAGTTTCTTAGTATATTTTTGTGCATTTGTTATTATTTTTCCAGAGCCGTTATTGAAAAATTACTTTTTTTAAATTGGACAAGAATTTCTGTTCAATCGGCGTCATATGAGGTACAAAAATGATTGTTAGTACATTCACTCAGTACTTGTTCTTTGATATTATGGTAAATAATAGGAAGGATTAAAGAACATATTCAATTCTTATACTGAAAAGTGTACAGTTCTGCCATATTGGTAGTGTTGTAAATAAAAAAAGGCATGATATTATATCGGTCCAGCGTCGGTACAACTCTTTCAGTATACTTCAGACCAGGTGCGAATGACCAGTTTCTGGTCGCGCAAGTATCAGACCTGCACTGCTTGTTAGATAAAAGTTATGTACAGTGTTTATTTTTGTGTATAAGCTGATTGTTATTGTACAGTGTGTGCATTTTAAATACGTAAAGATGAAACAAATTGAAAATATTTTTTCTACAAGTAAAACTGTTATAGACATATGTATGTGATACCTTGAATGTTACATCTTTTAATTTTGCATCAAGTTAATGTTGCTGCATAACATGCACTTTTTTGAAATATTTTGTACTTTGCTAAAGTATTAATTTCAGGAAGTAACTGATTTTTTAATATTTATTTAAGTACCATAGCGAAACTGCTAAGAAAGTATGTTGCATTTAGATTAAAAGAAATAAGAAAAGGTTGATTTTGAGTTCTATATAATCTCTAGCTCATTCCACAAGACCAAGAGAAACTATAGTGTATTCAATCCATTGTCTTCTCAATTTTTTAAGCTGTTTCAATACTGTACCATGAATTTCATTGGAGGGGGAAAGAAAAAGTGTAATATTAAAAAACAAAAATTATAACAAGAAATTTTATTATTATCAAGATTTGGTAGTAAATTTTTAATGTTATCAAGGGTTGCAACAAAATATTTAAAGTAATTAATTTTGGTAGTATTAAAATGATACGCTAATGATGTGAAATTCTGCTTTCTTTCCATTAATATCAGTTATAACAATAATTTATTTGATTACACAATCGTTAACTTTTTGCAATATTAACAGGCTTCATTGAATTAGTGCTTTTCGATGTTAGGTGTATCATCAATTGATTATTGTACTTTATTAATCGGAGATTACTGTTATCTATATGTAAACCTATTGAAATGATGAAATCTATTTGTAAATGTTATTCAAATTATACTTTCATTACAAAATGGTATTTATGTTGATGTTTTTATTTTCCAATAGGTAACAAAAATACAATTTATTCTATTTTAACATCGAAATGATTGAGTACTGCATACTATAGCTCGACCTCAAGGAAAAAATCCCTTCCGTCCAAAGCGTTCGCGCAACTTCCCTGCCATTATCGGTGTTCGGGGCAGTGTTGCCAGGTCAGATTTGAAAAATTCGGGAGATTGTTCCTTGGGAAACCAGAAGATCTGCTATAAAATCCGATGATCTAATAGTAGCAGATGAACGACGTTCTTGGGGGCGTAGGAGCGGCATAGGAGTGTGCACTGGGGGGGCAAGGGGAATGGCACGCATTGTTTACGGTGTAAACGTCACAGATACTTTTGTAACAATGGTGCTAAACCCAGCACCCTGTGTTTGGCAAAAATAAACCGATCTCCATTTCAGGAGTGGACATGTTTCAAACGAAAGAAATAAACTGCCCGAGGAAACCGACCAACATCTTTCATCTCTTCCGCATTTTCCGGTTAGAGGGTGCGTGGAAAACACCCTCAAATTTGCCCTTTCTCAGCACCGACACAAGGGGTTTGCGATGCCTCTATTATCGCGAGGAATTTTTATGACAGGAAATGGTAGAAAGTTGTGTTCACAGATGAAGCTAACGTGCCGCCTTTCATTGTCAGCGATTTTCCACAATCTTTCAAGTCGAATGCTAACAATAACAAATCAATTTGCCTTCTGCTGGTGTTCGGTGTACAGGTATCGTTAGGGGGTGTGAATGCATCCTGCACCATAATGAGAAAATGCATTACGTATGTGAAATATATTTGGTGAATTAGACAGCATGTCTTCCTCAATAATTCAAGATAGCAACGCTTATGCTAGGGTGCCACCCATCCTCCCCATCTGCTAGAAATACACACACACACCCACAAACACATACATGTATAACATAATTTGCCCACGCTACGAAGTCAGTGTTTCTACCTAGTAAGGCAAGGACGTTTCACTGTGTTTGTGTCACTTCATCCATTTCATCAGTTTTTCATTCATCCATATTGTTGTACTTACCCGTAGAGGCACAAAAGCAACGTAAAATAACTAAAATAGAAATAGAGTTTAGGGTGGAATAAAATACAGCCATCTAAAAATAGTAATGTAGTAAAAGTAATAAAATAATGTTCTAGCACAATTGAGTAGCGTTTGACATAATTTCACAATTCAAACAGCACTTTTCATGGCTGAGTGGAGTTCCAGTCCACATCTCCCCTCCATGTTCAAGTAAGATGAGCAGGAAACGTGTTTTTAAGCTGGCCGTTGGAGGTTCCATAGCAATAGTTTATTAAGGAATTCTCCCGAGAAATCAATAGGCCTGGCAATGCTGACGTGAGCCAGCGCGAATGTTGCTTCCCCCTGCCCTTTCCCGCACCCGCCGGCACGATGTGCTTCTGCACAGGTTTTTTTGCTTGTGGTTCCACTATAATTGTTTTTCCACTCTATGCAGTTTACTATAAAGTAGGTTGCAAGCTAAACAGAAACATAGTTTTAGTTAATGCAGAGCATGCCATTATTTGTTAATTTTTATTTCTTTATGCTGTATTTATTTTACATTGCTTTTCTACCTATTTAGATTAATGGACATTTGCACTATGACATGAAAAGCATTTTAAATCCATTCACTTTATGGATAATGACACAAAAATGAGATGTGCAAAATACCGTGGTGATATTTGTTTTGGTTCTCGAGAAACATGTCTTCAAACACTGCTGAAATTCGTCGTACGTCATCACTTAGAAATGCATGCACGCAGGGCTTCTGCTCATCCCGTCAGCTTGGGTCGTGAAAGTGACAGCAAAAAGTTAATTATTACTGTGTAAAACACAAGTAACTTTTAACTTCCAGTGCAAAATCGTATGATCAATTTCTTTCAGATTAATTATATCCTGATGATAGCAGTATTCAGTCTCTTAGTCTTTCCATTAGATTGACAAAGAATACGTATACTGGTAACACATGATCAACTTTTTTCATTGCCAACACCAATACATAGGTTCTGACTGGCAAGAAATTATTGTTACAAGAATGGCTTTTCTGGAATTACAATTATTTTTGTCATAATATTTTCTTCACAAATTTTAAAATAATACGTAGATGCACATATTTTTGGTAAATAAACATATCCCTTCTAATAGCACATTAAATCATTACCAGAATATTAAGTTAATTCCTGTATAAAGAACAACGGTTTTCGGACATTGCCGACATCCAACGCAATGTGAACGCTGAACTCAACCAGCAAGACCTCTACACGCGTTCCCAGAAGTGCATTACCATTGGAGGCGATTGTTTTGAAGGACAATAAGCTGTATTCTTGCATACATGTACCGCCTTTCCTGCAAATAAATCATGAAATCATTCATTCAATCTTTCACCGCATTTATTGAACACAGGTTGTAGTTTAAAAAACTAGTACCAAAATCATAATTTTAGACATGTAAATCATAACTAGATAAAGTAATACAAACATAGAGAGAGGTACATAGAGCTTTCAGCGAAAATGTCCAGCTTAATTTCATGAAACAGAGAGAGGTGTATTGATTTTAATAATATCCTTTGAACATAAACCTCCACACATACTGAATCATCAACTGGTAGGAACCCTCATAACATTTATAACTTTTGCCTTCATTAAACCCTTACTAAAACACACTAGAAAAAAATTGAAGTCTACTAAGATATTAAGTAAACAAATTTTTCTTACCCCATGGTTTGGTGCATGTTTAAACCCCAAGTCACTTAAGTACAAGGTGGTTATAATTAAAGTGACGGTGTTCAGAGTGGTACAGCACAGGCTGTAATGAGAGTAGCAGTCTGAAACTTCGTAGATATGCTAATGAAGCAATGCGCTCGCGAATTATGCAAAAAAAAAAAAAAAAAGTTCCAATTCTTGCCACCAGGGTAAAAAATGGCGCTGTAAGCAGTCAAAACGTGGTATAGTTACAGGAAAAAGGCAGGAAAGATCAAACACATGAGAACAATGGCTCTGGCATGTTTATTAGGAACTATGGTTACAAGAACTGTTCAATATGGCCTCCCAATTCAGCAACATGCTGCATTCGTAACACGGCATGGTCGACGGTTGCTCGCAGCATGTCTGGTGAAATCTGAGCGACATGTCGTTGTATGCTAGCCTTCAGATCAGGCAGAGACCGGACATGTCCCTGATAGACACGATCTTTTAAATATCCCCACAGCCAGAAGTCACATGGATTAAGGTCGGGGGATCTGGAAGGCCAATCATCTGGAAACTGCCTAGAGATGATGCGGTCATTAGTGAAGGTTTCTCGCAGCAAATCTTTCACGTGGCGAGCGACATGTGGTGTTGCCCCATCTTGCATGAAAATGGTGGTGTGTTCACAGTTCCGTTCTTGCAAAGCTGGAATCACGTGTTGCACAAGGAGGTCCCTATAACGTGCAGATGTCACTATACACCTAACAGGCCCTCGAGGTGTCATCTCCTCAAAGAAAAACGGACCAAGAATGAAGGAGCTAGTGAACCCACACCATGCAGTCACGTAAACTGAGTGCAATGGTTGTTCCTGCACAACATGTGGACGAGTGGAACCCCATATGCGACAGTTCTGAGTATTCACTGTACCGACCAGAGTAAAATGCGCCTCGTCAGTCCACAGAATATTCCCCGGCCACATGTCATCCACTTCCATGCGTGCCAAAAACCGATGGGCAAACTCACGGCGTTGTGGAATATCTTGGGGTTTCAATTGGTGCACAATTTGAATCTTGTAGGGATACCAGTGTAAAATGCACCGCAATACCTTGCGAACTGTTGACCAGGGGAGTGACAATTCACGTGCCACAGCTCTAGCAATGGTCGCAGAAGTTGAGGCATGTGCTGCACGGTCAGCTACAGCTACAGCAACTTCGTCCACAACTTCCACGGGGATGGGCCGCCTTCCTCTCCCTGGTGCAACACCCAATTCACCTGTTTCCTCGAATTTCTTCATCATCTTCTTCAGCCCATTAATTGACATGGGCCCTCTTCTCAGCCCTTTCTGTTGGTGATATTTCCGCAGTGCAGCGTTACTATTGCTCCCATTCTGGTAAAACAACTTCACTAGCAGTGCACGGTCTTTCTTCGCAATAGCCATTGCTTTTTACACGGGAAAAATCAAACTTTTAATGTTCGGCGAACATTCACATCACTAAAGGAAAAAAAAAGCAACAAGCGTCACCAACAACAACCAGGGAGCTCACACAATGGTTAGGCAATGTCACCGACTTTGACGTCAGAGTTACGGAAAATTCCACGTTTTGACTGCTTACAGCACCATTTTTTACCCTGGTGGCGAGAATTGGAACTATTTTTTTTTGCATAATTCGCGAGCGCATTGCTTCATTATCATATCTACGAAGTTTCAGACTGCTACTCTCATTACAGCCCGTGCTGTACCACTCTGAACACCGTCACTTTAATTATAACCACCTGGTATAACTTAAGTGTGTGTGTGTGTGTGTGTGTGTATGTGTATGTGTGTGTATATATAAAGAAAAGGACAGAAAAAAGGGGGTTTCACAATGTACAGTGGGATGCATAAGTATTACCATGTAAATTGTCCATCATGATGTCAATGCACTTTATTTTACTCCACGAGTGTCAAGAATTGAAACAAAACACCAAGGCCCGATTGTATAAAACAGTTGATCCTCGATTAGCCAGTAAAATTGATCTGCAGTTACGCTGAACTCTGATTTTGTGTTGTATAAAAGTTGAACTGAGATTCAGTCCCTGCGATCTGCGATCAAAGTTGATCCGCGATTTTTCTCCGATCAGCAGACATTGACCGTAGTTCAGCTGTTGTAACATGGCTGTACTAACGAATATTTGCTTGTAAAATGTGTTGCAAGTGAACGTATGCGGCAAGACGGGAGAATCAATTCGTAAAATCCTGTTTCCATAATAATAAAGAAGAAGCATGCACAACGAGGTGAACAATGATAAATATTTCTTTATTTTTTATTTCTTTCCATATATCGTGTGTCATTGTTATTTACTGTTTGAAATACCATGTATTTTTTCCTTGAAATTTGCCTTCAATGACTGCAAGAGCATATTCTAACATTGTTTAATTGCACGATCAGAGAAAAGTAACTTGAGAACAATCGAGTGTTGATACAAACCGAAAATAGACCCGCTACATTTTCTTGTTGATATGATATCATTGTAAAACTTGCGTTGGGATGAAGAGGGAGAATAAAAATATCACCATTTCGCTTTACTGCATCCAGCCAAGTGTTATTGCAATTGAATGTTGTCCGCAGAATGGAACAGATCATGTAACTTTGGTTGTAGTGTATATATCTACTGCTTTATGAACCGAGCACGTTGCATTTTAGTTGGTAAAGCTTTCTCTCCTCCCGATATATAAATTACACATATTTTATTTTGAATATTATTTATTTTGTGCATAATTTACATCCGAGAGGACAAGCGACACTGTTGTTTCAACATTTCTTTCCATTCGGGAAAACGCAAACACATTTTACATTTCACAACGTAGGCTATTCAAGTGCAAGGAAAATTCCGTATATTACTTACAGGAACTAATGGTCCACCTGTAACATGTTGTGTAATAACAAAATAAATATAATAAACATCTCCTTACATGAACAATAGCTCCAAATCCGAGTATAAGAAAGTTGTTATATCTCTTTTTAGCATTAAAAAGAAATTCAGATTTCTTTACAAAATTCTATTTATGCAAGCATATTCTTCTCCCCTTTGCAACCGAGAACCCATAGCTGGTTTCGTTGTCAATGACAAATCATCCACGTGGAACTCGCACAAGCAATAAATGGCAGTTTAGTATCTAATTTAAGTGATATTACTAAATTTGCAACATGTTCGAATATTTAGTACGTCCAGCACCTCAGATTTATTCTTTATTCAAATATTAAATACATGCATTTTCCGAAACCGACTTTAAAATGTTTACTGTTCAGTGTTGGACAATTGGCAACATCACACGCACACTAGCGACATGTCTGGATTTGCCACGTTGCCAAACGTATTTCTTTGACCCAAGATCAGGATTTGATCTAAGATCGACAAATCGACAGTTAGCTTTATACAACATGATAGAAGCTTGAACTTAGTTCACTACCGGATCGTAGATCAAATCTGATCTCCAGTTAGCGATGTTTATACAACCGGCCCCAAACAAGCTGCTGACAACCTCTACATCAACATAAGTAAAAATCTGTTCCTTAAAATCATAGGATGCAAGAGAAAAATTAATGAAAGTAGCCATGGATAATTTACTGAGCAATACTTATGCATTCAACTGTACATGATTACTTTTATCACTATCTTATTCATACACTTTCTGGTAAACTACAGTGCGTTCAATTTAAAAGCGGTACGTAAGGTATATTTGAGTCTTGTTTTTGTTGTTGTCGTCCGTTATGTTCCGTCCGTTCCGTTATGCCCATTGCTACAGGAAAAGTTTATTGTAGCGGAAGAGAGGGAAGGGGAGGTGAGGAGGGAGGGGACGCAAATGTTAAGTAGGATCAGCCCATACAGCAGTGAGGAAAATATTGAAATTATATCCATATCGAATTCAAGTTTTTCAAGAATTAAAACAAATTGACTACCCTAATCGTGTGCACTACTGTCAATGGTTGAAGGACTTCATTGGGAATGACATCACTGTGTTGGACTACATGTTCTTTTCCGATGAAGCATGGTTTCACCTGGATGGTCTTCGCAAAATTATCGAACATGGAGCTCTGAAAATCCCCATCTTTTCATGGAGTCCCCCTTCCACCCTCAGAAAGTTGGTGTCTGGTGTGCCATATCCAGGCGGCGAGTGGTAGGCCCATTTTTTTTTAAAACACAATAGGTAGTGAAACCAAAACATTATAATGCAGTTTGTTGCAATGTTGGAATAAGAGGAACGTCGGTGCTGGTTTCAGCAGGACGGCGCAACTCAGCATACTTCCAATGAGACTATGGCTATGTTAAGAGATTTCTTTGGACACAAGATTATTTCAAAGGGACTGTGGCCCGCCAGATCCCCAGATCTTTCAAGTCCGGACTACTACTTGTGGGGGGTTTTGAAGCAAAAAATATACAGGCAGAATCCACGCACCTTAGAAGAAATTAGGAGTATAACTGTAGATGTCCTTCATAATGTTGCAAGAAATATGGGAAAAATGTGTTACCATGTGTATTCAAGAACAAGGTCACCATTTTCAACATTTGCTTTAAGAATCTTACTTGTATATTTGTGCTCCATACCGCACAAGGTGCAAGGTGTCCTTTTTTTTTTTTTTTTTTTTTTTACAAGAACATTTTCAGCAATACCACTCTTACTGAAGAAATATGCTGCAGGTTTCAAATTTCAATATCACATACCTATTTCTCTAGAGGAGTTTAGTTTCTACCAATGCACAATCTTATTTTTTTTGTCATAGTTTATGTACAGGGTGTACCAAATGTCCCATTACCCCCCCCCCCCCTCCCTTGAATTGTAGACAAACCTGCAAAATGTTATTTTAACAGCATGTGTATGATGGGAGGATGGTATACCATTAAATCAAACTAATGACCACCATTTACTCCAGAGGATCTGTGTGCGCACCACCATTTTCAGGGCACAGTATTATTCGCCTCCAGGTGCGATATGAAATCCTCCGTAACATAGGATGTCAGATCTGGATTTCAGGTGGCCATTTTAAGAGAATACCTCAATGGTGTGTTCAGAGACAAATGGATTGGACGAGGATCGCCAAATTTACCAGCACCTCTAAAATGGCCACCCCAAAGTCCAAATCTGATATCTTGTGATAAATGCGCTACGGGGGCACATCAAACAGAAATTCGCCCATATGCAGACAGAGAAAAACAGTGCAGAACAGATGTTAGCAACACTGACATAACTCCTGATGGTCATGTATTCAAAAGAAGAAGTTTTAATAGAGGCAACATGGATTTGCCGTTGCAGTCACGTGTGTGTGTGTGTGTACACTGCATCTGTCGGCCACGTTATATGGCAAGGTGTATAATAATATAGTCTATATCAAATATACAGGATTTTTATTTTATTTAACAGTATGCCAAATACAGTATATCTTCATTTTACACTGGACTGTAATAAGCATTGAAGTATGAAAAACAAAAAGTATTACAAATCAGGTGATTATGCAATATTTCCTTCCTTTACAACAAATAATTTTGTTTCTAGTAGCTTTTTAAAAATATAAATACAGATCTCCAATTTGGTTTCTTGGTTCAAAGAAAGTAAGGCAATGATAATTTAATGCTCATTTTTGCAAGAACAGATTTGCTTCTAATTACAAGTTCTTCACATACAACAAAGTAAATTCATGTATTTTTAATGAACTATTTTCAAAAACTCGTATAAGAATCATAATTGTAGACATGTCAATCATAAGTAGATAAAGTAATACATACACAGAGAGAAATGTATTGATTTTAATAATATCCTTTGAACATGAACCTCCCCAAACTGAATCATCAATTGATGGGAGTCCTCATAACATTTGTAACTTATTCTTCCATTAAACCATGTCTACTAAGAAATTAAATGACAATCTCATTTTACCCCATTGTAGGGTGCATGTCTAAACCAAAGTTACTTGAAAGAATTTAGTATAAAACTTATGTATATACAGGGTGGGCACAAAGTCTCTTTCCCCAATAAACGAAGAAATCAAGTTTTGGGGGAAGCAACTTTGTGCCCACCCAGTATATAAGAAAAGGATAAAGAAAAATGTTTCACAATGTACATTTCACATTTGATTGCTAACTTAATCATACACTGTCTACATGCACAGCCATGTAAATAGTCGGGCTGAATTGCGCTGGTTCCATATGTGGGAAAAGCGAAACGAGAAGGAGGCAGAAGTCGCTTTTCTGCACATTGTGTGGCAATGTCAACCGAGCTGCGTTGTCTACTTTGAGCACCAGACTTAACTCTCTCTGGGTCATACATTTGTCATTCCTGACCTTTCGAGAAAATACTGTCAGTTTGATTCACATGGATTACAAAGACCAACTCTACAATTAGATCTTTCATTCTCTTAAACCTCCGAACAGACGGGGTTGTGCTCCGACGTGGCAACAGCGTGAACTTCTGCAATCTGCCTAATTTCATGGGTGTGCATTTAGTAAGAAACTATAAGCAATAGCTTTTTCTCATTAAATTAACGAAAGGCTTTGAACATTTTCAACAATACCACTGTTACTGAACAAACATGCTAGAGGTTTGAAATTCCATGATATTAAATACCTATTTCTCTAGAGGTAGAATTTCATTTCGCAGTTTCTACCAATGCACAATTTTGTTCTTTTCTCTGTCATAATTTATGTATAATACAGATTACATGTAAAAATAACATGCAAAATGATTATCAAACACATATTGAGCATTGAAGGGAGTTGCCATATGGTCTGCGAGGCATGATGTGGGGTTTTAACGTGTTAATGTGATGAATTTTTATGGTTTATTTTTAGTTTCAAAGTTCTTGCAAGGGGAATATGAAGTTTGATGTGTACAGGGGCCGGTTTTTACAAAATACCTTTTTATCCATAATTTTTATCATTACCTTACTCCTTGTCTTTTATTCTAATTGACGTGGCCTTGAAGTGATTCCACTCGCCAAGATTGTGAACCTGATGTAGGGACCAGTTGTGTCTTGAAACGTTTTTTATAAAACGTATACTCACAAATCGTACGTAGTGCATTTTATAGTATTTTTTATGTACTTTTATTATATCATCGTGAGTAAGTCGCACACGCCTCAAATATGAGAAGAGGTTGAATGTACAGTCCTTTCTCTCTCTTACGTATCATGACTTCTCCTGTGTAAAGTAAGATTATGAGATTGGGTGAAGCTCTTGTCGCATACATTGCAAGTATAACGCTTAACACCAGCATGAATGAACTGATGCTGCTTATGTATCACGTTTGTGCGAGAGCATTTACCACATATTTCACAAACATAAGGCTTCTCCCCAGTGTGGATTCTATTGTGCTCATAGAGCGACTGACGACTTCGAACAATTTTCCCACAGGTTGCACAAGTGAATTTTGGATCTTCAATATGCTTTAAAATGTGGACGGACAACTGCTGCTTCCAAACAAATTTTTTGCCACATATTTCACAGGAAAATTGGTCTCTATCGTGCATTTTTCTATGACTGCGTAAACTAATTTGTGAAGCATACTGTGCATTACAGATCTCGCAAATATACAACTTTTCTCTTGTATGCATGTTTTCGTGACTTTCTAAGTGGCACTTGAAATAAAATTCTTTATGGCAGTATTGGCACTTAAAAGGGGCCTCGCTGTTATGTGTCCTCATACGAATATTGAAGGTTGATTTAGTTGGGAATGATTTTTGACACACACCGCAAGTAAATCTAACCTCTTGGTTATGAAGCTTAATGTGATTTTTCAAAGTTTCACAAGTTTTTAATAGTTTAGTGCAAATTGGACATGGATATCTCCTGGTGTTGTGCCTTCTTTTATGCTTAGTTAACAATCTATTACCACGGAAAACTTTTCCACATGTTTCACAGAGAAAGGATCCCACGTGACTTTCACTTTCTACACTAGAGTCTCCATCAGTGCTTCCTTCCAATAGTTCCGGGTCATTCTCAATTGTGGTACTATTTGCAACAATAGTCACAGCAGGCATCCTGGAAAAAAGTACACAGGAAATTAAAGAATTGTGCACATTTCTTGCCGACTTTAAAAGATATGAAATTACATTAATGTAAGCAGTGTAATTACTGTCATTTTCAAGCATACAAAGTTTTGAATAAACAAGTTGTTGCACAATTTGTCATGGAATATGAACAAGAGGGGAAAATTGCTGTAACACAAATTTAATAAATGTTGCAAAAATTACTACGTTGGTGTCTGAGTTTACCTCATGTTTCTCTATATAGACTTCCTACTTCTGTTCAAATCTCAACTTTAAAACACCTTCTTATCTCTCCTTTTTTTATCTTTTCAATCCATTTCATAGAAACGACGCAAGCTGTCTTACTGAGATTTAATGTGCGTGTGTTCATAAAAAGTGCTGTAATGTATGTGTCAACTGTAATGAACATTCACATTTACTTAGCATAACGTAAGAGAAATAAAGAAATAGCAAAACTGACATGTGTTGTCAAGAATAACGTCTCATGGAGTTCTCTCTTTATGTACAGTGTTATTTACATATACCTCCCCTACTCCCTATATACATCTTTCCATTACATATCCAATAACCCATATTCTAAGTTGCCTTTTGTCCCAACATACAGAGAAATGCACTTATCAAGACCACTCTACGAGCGCACTATTTAGCATAGTGCTAAGCCACCCCTGCAGTTTATCACACAGAGGTCGCTACACATACGGCACTTACTCTGTCTGCGGCACTTACTCTGTCTGTATCTCGATGCATCCATAGAAAAACTGTCTTAATCCATTGAGGGGCCGCCACTTTCTGATCTGAGAGCCTGAGAATGTGCGTCTGAGGATATGAGAGACCGTAACAAGTCGGAACCCAGTATTTATACCTCCAACAAATGACCCACCCCCAACCATCGGTGCAATGTTCATTGTTACCTTTCAAACAGGAAAGCCGTTGAGGAAAGCAACCGCTGGCTTCCCTGGCTACTGGGCAAAAGCAACCTAGGCCAGAGCATTTACAAATATCCAAACTTTTACACATATACTTTCCATTTTGCATCTGTGTGCATAAAAACCACACAGCACGTGATAATCAGTTGTATTTAAGAGACAGGAGGTTAGCTATTGGTTTTGATCCCCCAACTGCAAAATGTTAGAGAATAAAGAGCTGTTAGGGTCCCACGGTTTAATCCCAGCCTGCGTATCAGTCCCTTCATCATATGACCACTTATCTTCATAACCAGCCAAAAGTGGCAGAAAAGCCAAGTAAAAAAAACAACCAAATCAACCAATAAAAATCCATTATCAGTTGTTGACTCACAAATCTAAAAACTCCTATGTAGTCAATGAGTTTGTATGTAGGAAAAAAATTGATAGTATTTTTTTTTTAAAAAAAACAACCACCCTTAACCATAGGAAGCACAAAGGTGATTTAAGTAGGTGCTTCACTATGTTGAACTCTACACCCCCTCCCACAATTTTGTCTCAATAAAAGAAATAAAGTTACAAAGAGATATGGTTAGATTTCTGGTGGGGATCAGGGCCGGCGCTAGTCATTTTGCCACCCTGGGTGTGCCGCTCCCTTTCGAACGCCCCCCCCCCCCCCCAATCATTACACAGCAACGGGAAATTGAAAATCAATGTATTCCTACATAAAACATCAAGCAATAAAATAAATAATGAGACTTGTTATGCTACTTCAATACTATTAAGCACAAAAAAGGATATCTTGTTCGACCACAGTTAAACTTTAAAAAATGCGAAACTAATTTTATATTAGGTCTGTGATATATGATTGGATTTTGAAAATAATTATATATAATATTCCCGGATGTCCCGCGTGGGTGATCTAAGTTCTGAATTCTTTCCTGCGTTGTCCCCCGCATAAAGCGGCTCTGGGGTTCACCCAGCCTCAAATTAATTTGTACCTGGGGGCAACCCTAGGAGATTAAATGGCCAGAGAGTGGTGCTGAACACATCACCTCAAATGGCTGAGATCAAGAATGTGTGTGGCGCTACCCCCACATCCCCTAAATGTGTCTTCATGACATGGTGCTACATGCACAGGAAACTTGACCTTTGCATGTAATATTCTCTTTCGTATAATGCTATCTTGCATAAAATGGAAACTAGCATGTTTTATACATGATTGACCGAAGATAGTATTTTTATTAGACTTAATTTTTGTAAGAAAAAAATTGTGCGCCACTTGCCATGGTTACCGACAAAGTTAATAAATTCTAAGTTCTACCCTCACATTAGTTGCAAAATCATGACTCTTTATCAGTTTAAGGTCTCCTTTGGTATAATTGTTTCATTAGAGCCGAAAGCACTTTTAGTTCATATTTTAATTTAGTAGCCTTCATGTGTTAACATTCCGGCAAGTTTTCTACACTTTTCAGACAAAAGATCAGATGGCATGTCTTTATGCTTACTAATATCATAAAAGAAATTGAAAAATCACTATGATGTTTAAGCTGCTCAAATCTTTCTCTTAGAGTTAAAATAATCGTCTAGGATCTGGTGATAAAAATCAACTTTGTACCGTTTTTGTGAATCTTCAACAGTTTCATCATACTGAAACTTCTTTCGATTTCGGACATGTACAGTGTTGCCTATCTTTGGATCATCATTATCAAAATTCGATGCCAATTCTTTCTCATTAACCAGGATTCATAGGTCGCTGCCCCCCGATGCCTCCAGGAGTGGAGGGAGGGAGGCCCTGCTAGGCTCCCAAGTGGGGTCTAAGAACCTTTGAAATTTTTCATCACTCCTACTTTTTCCAAAGTGCTGATATGTTTGCAAAAAATCATCTAACAGCATCTAACACATTGTAGATTAATGTTTTGAAGACATTTGCTCATTACATTACGTGGAGTAAAAAGTCATACCACATAACTAGTGAGCAAAGGAATGTAAAACCAGACAACTGGTTTGCAATACACTGAGCTCTTATGCGACCATTCGGACAGTTCTATTGTCGCCAATTATTTGAAGGAGAGCATCATAGATC
Organism: Lepisma saccharinum; assembly: GCF_977018435.1. Classification (NCBI taxonomy): domain Eukaryota; kingdom Metazoa; phylum Arthropoda; class Insecta; order Zygentoma; family Lepismatidae; genus Lepisma; species Lepisma saccharinum. Next base: position 4,367,827 of record NC_139248.1, on the reverse strand, counting down.
TCTTCCACTTGATATCCCAACGGAGTTAAGGCATCAAATCTGCTTTCCCACCTTGTGGCACTCAGTGGTTTTAAGTGAGACTACTGATATGTTCCTTCAAAATGGTGGGTTGGCATATATTAACTTCCAAGTTATATAATATAATATAATATTATAACTTTCAAGTTTTCAATAGGCTTATTTATTTCTTCTCTTCAAATTTTGTCGCCCTGAAAATTTGCCGTTCTGGGCGGTGGCACAGTTTGCCCCCGCCTCCTTCCACCGGCCCTGGTGGGGATGAACATGAGCAAACTGGTGGCCCAGTCCTGATTAGCCTCTTTTCTTTAATTACCATTGAAACATTTTTTTAAAGCAATCACAAACTATTTCTTTCTGTTTTAGTTAGCCTCCTGCTAGCTTCACACACAAGTTTCTCGATAAATAAAAAAGAAGTGACAAAGAATTAACATTGATACGTAAACTTTATTGAAAATAAATATGCAAACATGCATACAAACAATACATGTTTATTGTTAAGAATTCATACCACCTTATGTGGTATACATCTGTGAAGAGTTTCAACCACTCCATATACCCTGCCTAGGGGTGGATGATCAGCTAGTGAGTCAAGCACCATGCCACCATATTCCTGCAAATAGCAGTAAATTCTAATTATAAGTTATGTACAGTGGGATCCATGAGTATTGTCATGCAAATTGTCCATAACCATGTTTGTGCATTTTATTTGACCCAATAGGAACTTCAAGAATTAAAAGACAACTCAAAACAAGCTGTTGACAACTTCTGCACCAGCATACATAAAAATCCATCGCTTAAAAACACATAGGACGTAAGCAAAAAATAATGGAAAATAGTCCTGGACAATTTGCACGGTAATACTCATGAATCCCACTGTATAGTTACCCTAATAAGAATAGGACACCTAGATCCTGAAATACTCGCTTCCCTGGAAGGTGTTGTGTGTGTTGCCTAACTTTATGGCAATAAGTGGATTTTGGCAGTAAATTCTTAATGGCAACTTCTACCAGCCCCATAGAGTTAAGCAATACACACAATGCCTTAGAGCAATGGTTGCACTGGGGCACCATGGCTGGCTTACAGGGGCTGAAAATACACCTATTCCAAATGTGTGCTTATTTAGTACTTTTTTACATATAAAATGTTTCTGAATTTGAAATATGTGTTTATTAGGCAAGCAACCTAACCAGACTGAGCATTGCAAGTGTTAGATAGGCCTACATTCTCATTTGGGTCCCCGTGGAAATACAGGGTGAGACATACAAAACTAACACATTTCTTTGCTGTTTTATTGAAACAAGAATACCTCGCAATTCTCCAAGTTAGTTTTAAATGATGCACGAAATCTGGGAGATTCATACATCCTCAAGAGAGTACGCAGCTGTGCAGCATTTGGTAGCTTTCGTCGCTGAAACTGGCTTAGTCATTGCAAGGATACAGTACGTGCTACATATTTTCATGGTGTTTGTTGAGCAACTGAATGACACAGAGCTACGTAAAGGTTATTTTCAGCAGGTTGACACCTTGTGCCATATATCAAATGAGTCTGCGATGCTGATCAGGACGGATAATATTCTGGAATTTTGCCCACCGAGAGTACCCAATTTGACACCCCAGACTTCTTTCTGTGGTGGTACCTCAAGGGAAAACTGCACGCTGCATGCCCTTGGACAATGGATAAATTGGAGGCCAGTAATGACAACAGCATACTCCAATGAAAGGGCAGAAACATGAAACGACATGTACAGAGGAGGGGGAGGGAGTTACAGCGTGTAGTGTAAAGGTTATTAAACTCCCATATCTATGCTACATTTCAGATGTAATAACTTGTTGCTAGCTTTATTTTTGTTCACGCTTTGATAATAAAATGTGTCAGTTTTATATGAATCACCCTGTATCTTGAAACACTAAGAGTGCCGCGAAACGAAAACGTTTGGGAACCCTTGCCTTAGAGGATAGTGACTATTTCAGGATCTAGGTGTTCTATTTTTAATGCAGGTGAGTGTACATGCAAAACTAGGGAATGAATGGAAGTGGGTCTACTTTGTAGGGCATCTGAATGCCACATGGGGGACCTGGGTGGGAGATCTGTCAGAATTTTTTCAGCCTTGTCCCCGCATAAAGTGGCTCTGGGGCTCACCCATATACAAATCAATGGGTACCTGGGGGCAACTTTTGGGGTAAAGGCAGCCGGAGCATGAGAATGTGTGGCAACCTACCCCCACATCCCCTAAATGTGCCTCCATGGCACGGTGCTACATGCACGAGGAACTTTACCTTATGGTTGCCTTCTAGCTTCTGCTATTCCACTGTGTCACTGAATGCAGGAACTCCAATGCTGATATGACCTAAAAGTATGGTTAAAAATAGTTACCTTTCCAAGAAATGTTTGGCACTCGATTGATTCATTGAGTTGGTGTTTTAAGTCCACTTTATGCACAGGCAGACTAATTAGGACTGGACCTACAGTTTAAAGTGGGATCCGAACCACTATGTGCCTCCACCGGGTATGAAACCCGGGATCCCTTAATTACAAGGCAACGACTCTACCACTGCGCCATCGAGGAGGCCCTGTTTGGCAGTTGATGCTATTTGAAAATTCAACATAGTGAACAGATTAGGCAGCTATTTATTCAAAAGGCCTACAACCTTCATCACTTGTAACCAAACTTCATGAGTAGAGCCCGGAAGTTCAGGCATTTATTTTTGTTAAAATAGGTAGGCAAAAAGGCATTTATGTGGTAAATAGGCACTAAAAATGAAAAAAGGCACATTTAGAAGTCGCTTACTTTTATCTATAATTTCTGGCAAAATGTTAAAATCTAAATTGGGAAGAGCATTTCAATTTTCTCCGTCTTGATTGCACATAACTACAAGGTGCTTTTTAAGTTCTAAACATTCATTGATAGTCGTCTGTCAGAGAGAATGTTTTTCATAATAGAAAATGATCTTTCTACTTCGACAGAAGTTATTGGAGCATACATATAACAAGCTAATGTAGCTGGACTCATTTTGGTAACAGCATTTTCACCTTTTAGAATATCACAAATTGTTTTCAATTGTTTCAAGTCCTCATTTGCACTCACTACCCGTTAGCACTTTTCCGCAACAGCTCACCCCTTTTCTCCTGGCACTTCCATCATCTGCTGCATAGATTCCTCGAAGATTTTCATGGATGCTATAATTGTAATTATCTCTGGCAATGCACCATAATGTGCAAAAGTAAACTTGAATAGCACGGGAGTTTTTTCACTTCACGAATTGAAGCCGCTTCATTTTCTGGAAGAGCATCGATCACCTCACTGATTTTTTGAAGGTTGTTAGCATAATATATAGCTGCTGATATCCAGGTTCCCTATCTCGTCAAGACTGGTTGCTGAGTTAAACTAAGCTCAATCGAAACTTCCTGAAATTTTCGGGTTCGAGAGGGAGATTTCAGAAATATTTTCTTTGTGTTCGAAATCAACCTGTCCACTTCAGCAGTCAATCATGCACAAGAAATGTTAACCGAAAGGCAATATCCTGACTCAGCATGAAATACTTTTTTCTCACACTTTTCTCCTTCAGCAATGTTGAAACATGCGTGAGTTCAATGTTACTTAAATAAGGCGAAAATTATTCACATAATAAACGGAAGAAAAATAAATGCCAAAAACGTTTTTTGGGAGAAAAATAATTTATATACACATTTTTTTTAAAAAAAATGTCAAATTTCATTGAAAAAGGCAAAACAAGGCATTATAATTAAAAATAGGCAGTGGGGTCCCAAATAGGCAAAATGAAAAGGCTTCCAAAACATTCGAAACAACATAAGAAACGTATATCCGGAAAATTTTTATCAATATATGCAGTAGATAAAAAGGCATTTTGCCAAACTTCCGGACTCTATTCATGAGCAATCCTTCCATTATTGTTTTTTCTGTAGATGTCTGTTTTGATATATTGGTGAAAAGTAGTAGACTTTCAACCTCATTGAAGTTCTCATGTTTGAATACCAGCATGGCCATTGGTATTCTATGGGGGTGTCCCTTCATCTCTTCAGCAATTTCATCTAATTGTCCTCATCATCGTGGTTAGCCAAATGTAGCAGAAATACAAAATAAGAAAATGGCATGTGAGAACCAGAGGGACGTGGCTCCAATTTATGAAATTTACAGGAGAGAGGAAATAGTGCATTCTTAGGAATATGTCTGACTCTTAAAAAGAGTCAGAATTACATGACTCCACCTTACTGTTGAAGATTACAAGTATATCTGACTCCAAATAGAGATTTTCAGAGGAGACTCATAAAAAAACAATAAAAAAAACAACACTTTTTTTAGTTACGTTCCTCCAGTTCTCATACAACGAAATAAGACGTTGGCAGTAGCGGTAGTATGTGTATGATGTCACTGAATTATTTGGAAAAATTTGATTAGTAGTGTAAAGAAGAGGTGATTCGGGAACTGTAAGCAAAGGCACACTTTCATCTTCTACAGAAGACATTGAATTATCATCAAATAATTACTAACCTTACAGCAGTAACTGAGGTATAACTAAGGTAAGAATAATACTAAAACACTTTGCTTCCTATATTTACTCTCACCATTAAAGTTATCTGGTTGATGTTACATTCCCTGGCTCTAGGGAGCCTGGTTTTGCTTTTTTTAAGTTTAATATTTTAAGTAAATATATTTTGCTCGATTGTAGATACATATATGTGGTAATAATGCAATTTGTTTTCATCTCTGTTTGATAACTAAAGGGAAAAGTATGAGACGGCCAAATTTCACCCAAATTGTATTTCCTTAAAAAATTCCAATGGGAGTAATATGTCAAAAAGTGATATTTTTTGTTAATTTCTTGAAAAAATCAAGTACTTACCTTACATGGGCTAAATGGTAGAACCAACTTTTTGGAATCCTCTTTCTGCGAGTGGCTACTCTGCTTCTTAGTATTGCACAATACATTTCCATCAAATAATGAATCTGCATGGCTGTAAGTAATGGCCGAATAATCTTGGAATTTTTCTGTTCACTTTGGTTTATTGTGGGGGACATAGTAACTTGCGATAGGATAAATTTTGTGTGAATTTTCTTCATTTCCTTCTTCTAAATGTGCTTATAGGAAGGGGGTTGCAAAATTTCACCTTGTATGAGAACCTTATTCTTTAAAAGGTAAAGGTAAAGTGCTCCCCTGTGCTTAGCACCACGCAATGAAGGCGTATAGGGGGTGTGGGGGTAATGCCCCACACTTTCTTGATCCGGTCATGAGTGGGGGTGATGTGATCAGCATCACGCCCCTGACTGCCTTTACCCCCCAGGGTTTCCCCCAGGTACCCATGTCATTCGACGCTGGGTGGGTGCCGGGACCGCTTCCGTTAGAAAAGTTCCCGGATTTGAACCGGCCGGAGATCGAACCCGGGACCTTGAGCATGGTAGTCAGACGCGTTACCGACTGAGCCACCGCGGCCACTTATCCTCTAAAAGGAAACAAATAAAACAACCCACAGGTTCGATTCCCATGATAGGTAATCTCAGATGGGAAATTTTCTGCCAATGTATCTGCAGAGAGCAGCTGTGGGGCTCACCCAGCTTCTAATCACTAGGTACCTGGGGGCAACATTGCAGGTAAAAGTAGTTGGAGCTTGATGATGGTCACATCACCTCCTATAGCCTAAATGGCATAGTGTAATACACTGCTGACAGCATTACTTTTTTAAATGCTAAACAGTTCTTTTCTTATGATGATTTTTCGCATAATTTTTCTTGTATGTATGCATTGCTTGCATTGGATCCATTGTATACATCCATTCAGTTATACAATGGAGTTTTAAACTCTCTCATTAATTTTGGCTTTATAGTTAAGAATATAATTTTGAACTGCAATTTCAAGGTGATACATTGTATGATGCATTGTATAACTGATTCTATTTTGTTGAAAATTTTCAACCATTTGATATAACTGTATCTTTAATCAATGGATCCATTATACAGGGTGTCATTTTAATGGTGCCCATGGACCACAGATTCGTATAGAGGACATCAAAAGAAACAACTTTTCTCAGTAACATTTTTCTCGTTGGTGCGTCGATTCGACGCTACAGCCATTCAAAAAAGACCGTTTTGCCGCCTGGATGCTGGCAACCCAACCCAACATTTGATCGTATATGTGACGTCATTTCCTGCGGCGAAACAGCACACGGCAGGGTTGCAAGTAACATGCAAATTTTGTGAAAAACGACAAACTACCAACCACATTATTAGCTGTAAAACGAAGCGAGAAACGCGTCCAGTAGACCGAACATCAAAACCTACCAGCCAGAAGATCAGCAGTCATCTCCGGTGAAGGGGGAAGTGAACTAACGATATGAGAATGGTAAAAATACGTATTCAAAATGAAGTGTCAATATCGGATTTTATCTCAGCCTACATATCAAATATCAACGACAATAAATTTTCTTGGAATACAGCTTACATACATGTGGCTGTTTACGCCCAGTTACATGTCAAATATTTGCAAATCTCGTTGCAAGGTTGATATCTACAGGTTTGTGTCCAGATGCCATGTGGTACTTTTGTGCTGATAAGGGAAGTATCCGAGGTTCACGTTGTTACATTACGGCTAAAACACGTACAACCACAGTAACAATCTAATGATGAATCAGTAGCGAATATACTGTTCCAAACTATTACATGTGTATCCGGTGCATAGATAAACACAGTCGTCGGAGAGCTTGTATTACTACTACTTATATCCCTATATTTTCAATCATTTTTGCCACTTGCCTCATAATGCCCTGAATATACATTATATTAACCTATGTGTTGCTTACCTTTGGAATTTTGAGTTCTTTCATTTTTATTTTGTCATCTGTTCAGTGTGTCACAGACAACTAGTATCAGAAGGACAAAGTGGATAAGACTAAATTGTAGATGCTAACTTGGTAACTAAATTTGCAAATATTTGACATGTAAGCTGAGACTAAATTTGATATGACCACTTCCACTTGAATTCGATTTTCATTCTACCATTTTTCGTATCGTTTGTTTACTTCCTGTTAGGTTACAGAACGTGTTTTCTTGTTTTGTTTTACGGTACATAATGTGGCTGATTGTAGCTATGTCATTTTTCACAGAATATGTGTGTTCCTGGCAACCCTGGAATGCATCGCTTCACGATGGGATATGACATCACCAATGCAATCAAATGATGTTTGTGGTTGCCAGCATTCAGGTGGCAAAACAAGCTTTTTTGAACGACTGTAGCGCCGAAACGATGCACCAACGAGAAAAATGTTACTGAGAAAAGTTGTTTGTTTTGATGTCCTCTACACGTTTCCGTGGTCCGTGGGCGCCATTAAAATGACACCCTGTATAACTGATTTCTTTTTCATAATTGGGAAAAGAGAGTCGCGGTAGTATATAAATATGAAGAAACTAGTACTCACTTATCTGCGAAAAGATGCATGCCAAGCAACAGTACAGCAAGTCCCAAAGAGGATGGTGACAGTGGCCACTGAAATTGATAGAACAAAGGGGGGGGGGGAAACAGTTTCGTGGATAAGTGAGTACTAGTTTCTCCATATTTATGATTCCTTTTTGTTTCAAATTTTTAACCATTGTTGTAACTGTATCTTTACTCAAACTATAAATAAATGTCTGATGAAGGGAGCGTGTGTTCTCCTCAAACGTCGCAACGAAAAACTGCATTTTATGCTTGTAATAACCGTAGTAGACTACAAGAGAAATATTTTTTTCCATGTTTGTTCATTTGAAAAGTATGTGCTTTATAACCTCACATGGGCTAAAAGGTTAATGCAAAATAATATTTGTAAATTTTAATTGTAAGCAATTTATTAAGTGCTGTTAGTGATACAACATACTTTTAATCAACCACATAAAAAAATGAAATATATTGGCATGGTTTACAACTACAAATCAAAAACAAAAATATAATATATGTGAATTTGGAAGGTTCTCTAGTTTAACAGTAATATGCAATAATACTCTAGAAATTAGTTGATATAATGTTCTGTTATTTTCTAAGATATGCTTGAAAACAAAGACAGACTTAATACAGAAACATAACACCTATGTCACAAGGGGCTCATATCTAGTGGTTGCATGATCTTGTGGTGGGGCTTGCGTGCTCTGAAGATATGCTACGCTATACTGATGGTTGGGCCTCCCAAGCTGGCAGAAAAAGATGGTCAACTCAAAGCTGGAAGAGGGTGACCAGCCTAGAGGAGTGTTCAGACATATGGAAGAATGACAAAATGCCAGAAGATTGGAAAAGATATCTCTTAATTAAAATTCCAAAGAAAGGGTACATGACAAATTGTAGTAACTGGAGAGGAATCATGGTTATACCAAATCATACACAAGATAAAACAGAAGTCAAGGTTAGGAGAGAACAAGGAGAATTACATTCAAGCAGATCATGTACAGAGCAATGTATGGAATGCAATACTAGGCCACATGCCATCATTGCTTCTATAGCATGAAAAAGAATGTGGAAAATATTACAGCAATAAAAAATTGCAAATAAGGATAATTGAGGAATCATATTGACAATGTAAAAGCCAAATTATTTATGAAGAAGTTACATAACCATTTGAAACAGAAACTGGAGTAAGACAGGGATGTATCATGCTACCTCCTTCTTCTGGTAATATAGTAATGAGGAAAACAGTAAAAGGAAAAAAGAAGAAGAGTGGATAGATTGCAAGGTCTAGATTTTGCTGATGATGTGAATCTGTTGTCAGAACAGCCAGGGTACAGCAAAGTCAGATGTGGCAATGAAGGAGTCCATCAACATTGCAAAGATAATTGGTAATAGAGAACCAATGGGTTGTTGTGAAAAAGGATCTTGCTAAGGTAGAATCAGTCCTATTACCAGGATTGGGTGGGCAGGTAACCTGCAAACAATAAACTCCATTATTGAAACCAGAGGAAACAAACCAAATTACAAGTTTTCGTTAATAGATGTCCCAGAAGAATATTAAACGTACAATGGCCAGAAATAATCACAAAGAACTATGGACATGGCATCAGGAAACAAGATAAAAAGAAGAAAGTACAAGAGCATGGGACAACACTGAGGAAAGCAGACAATGCAATCGATAAACAAGCCCTTGAGTGGAATCCCTAAGGCACTAGGAAAAGGCGAAGGCCCAAACACTCATGTAAGCACACCATTGAAGAGGGAGGAAAACAACAGGAAAAAAGGAGAAGATAGCATGTATAACAGCTTCATGGCTGCCCTACATTCCTGTAGGAACCGAAGGAATCAAGCGAAGCAAGTAAGTCACGACAAGCACTGCTCCTGTACAATGACCTTAACACTAGATCAAACCACAGATGGTCAATTCTTGATCTTTATTTGCATCATGAATGATGGCTCCTTCTGTGGATCTTTAGATTATGAGCCTGAGTGAATTTTTTGTCGCAAAGGTTGCAGGCATACGGCTTTTCTCCAGTATGTGTTCTACAGTGTTCTCGGTGCAAGTTGCTTGAACGGGATTGTTTTCCACATATCTCGCACGTGAACGGCATTTCTCCCGTGTGGATTCTGTTGTGATCCCTAAGGGATTCACGGCTCCCCAGACTTTTCCCACACTGTTCACATGTAAATTTTTCTCTAATTTTCGTGTGCCTTAACACGTGTGCAGCCAATCCTCTTGCCGTAGTGAAACATTTTCCACACAATTCGCACAAGTGGTTGCCGGTATTGTGCGTCATCTTGTGGGCATAGAAACTGGAGTAAGATGTGTAATGTGCACTGCAAACCTCGCAAACGTGCAAATGTTCTGCAGTGTGCTGGTTTTCGTGATCTTTCCATTGGAATTTTGTATAAAATCCCTTACTGCAGTATCTGCAAGTGAAGGGAGCATCTTCCTTATGTTTTGTTGCATGTACACGTAGTCGTGCTTTTGTTATGAACGACATGTCGCAGCTCTTGCAAGCATATTTTTCTGTTTCGTTATGAATTTGCATGTGCTGCCTTAGGCATTGGGGCGTTTTGAATACCTTAGAACACACTTTACACATATGAGTTTCATCCTTATGAGTTTTCTTGTGGTAACAAAAACCGCTCCACTCTTTATAAACCTTTCCACACAGCTTACACTTTAAAGTTTTTGTATTTCTTCTTCTTTTATTGCTTAGTGTTTTATGTGGATCTTTCATACGTCGTCTTCTACTAAGTTCCGAATCATCATTCTTCATTCTTGCCCTAGAAGTTACATCACTATGAATCGTTTCCCTTGCTGTGTCGCATAATGGATGCGTCAATGATCTGTTATCAATTATGAATTTTTCAAGACGTCCGTCAGCAATGGTCCATGCTACAACTTCCCTAAAAAAGAGAAATAATGTTTCTATTAATTTCATGAAAAAACAATATTTCATTTTATTTGTATGAAACACCCAAAAAGTTTTTGTGAAACTGTCACTACAATTTCTAATTTCATAAATGACTAAGTATAATCTCAGTAAGTGTCTTGAACTAGTTCAGAAACTGCTAAATTTTAAATAGGATTAAGATTATTGAGACTCCATTGGTGTTGGCTGATAATAGTATATCAGTAAAAATGACGAAAATTTTATGAATCAAATGAATAGAAAAAATGAAGTGCCGGGAGAGTGCACAAAGTGACACACTGTCTGAAGCTCATGTTGTTGCTCCTTTATCAGTATAATTTTATGAAGAAATACCAAATAATAAGGAAAGTTCAAGTGTAAGATCTGTTGATCTTTTGTGACAATGGAGCTTGGTCCATTTCCTTACTATCTGATAACTTCCAGTTATCTTTCCTTATCACACACATTGTATGTGGCAATATACAGGGCCGGTACAAAAGACCTGCCCAATTTGATTTCCAAGTTGCATACACAACATGAGATTCACTGTAATAGAACCTACAGCAAAGAGTAACTCATCACGTTGTGAAGAGAAATACATTGACTGGAGAGGGCAACGAGACAGCAGCTACAAGCCATTTAGCCATTAGCGTGTACTGCTTTGGTCTGCCCACTCACTTTCTCCCCTTCTCTATCATTGTGTGTGGAATTGCTCCAGACTTGTGGGACAGACTGTAAGCACAGTGTTTTCAAAGCCCTGAAATTGGACCAATATTTAATTTCTACATTGGATTTCTAATCAACGCTATAGTTTTTAAAGAAACATCCAAAGCCTGGCCATGCAGGTTAGAGTCTTATGTGGGGGAGATTTCTGCCTGTGTATGGGAAAGGTGGCCCACCCACCATCTTGAGGGAATATGGGAGCTACGGATGAGTAGCGTAACCGTTCATGAAAAGTCTACAATGACGACTGGGGGTTTGACATGCTGACCACACGTCACCCCATAACTGGTTAAATGAGCACCCACCTCGGCAGGTGGGAGTGAAGCTGATAGTCGGTAGATAGGTCCTGGCCCTCATGGGCTGTTGCACCAGGGAAGAGGGTGGGGTAATTTTAAGCCTACATTTTGGAGCTTTTGTCACAGGTAGGCACCAGTTCTCTTCATTTGTCAGGCAATTTTTTTATTTATATGATTTCAAATTTATCTAATCAACTTCAAAATATCTTATTTTGCAATAATCTTCAGTCTGTCAGATAGATTGTTCTGCAAATGGCACAAACAAAACAAACGGATTGAGAGAATTCCATTTTATTTTCCACGCACCTTTTTCTTTTCTTTTCCTTCCTCAATAAAAATAAAAGCTAAACTGTGAAACACTTGCCTGAAGGTATTTGTAAGTATGTATACATTCACTGCCGTTAGAATTAATAAAAGTTGCAATTTTTCACATCTACAGAGAAAAATGCAAGCAGAATTCATGCACAATTCCCAGTGAGTAGCCACCCTGTTATTGCAAATGCACGAGGCCAACTTATGTCTCACATCTGCAAGTTAGCTTAGTCTCAGGTATCAAAAATTAATTTTGAAAAGTCCATGTAGCACAAGGTGAAATAACACAGTCCTGTAAATGTTAAAACATGATTGATTATAATTGATACTCCATTTGAACCTGCGACTCTTGGTATCGTAACTTGTTATAAATTGGAATAAGATGATATGATCCATATTTTTGTGACGTCACAACTTTAAAATATGTCACTGATATATTGTTTTTTTTATGAAAGGACACGTATATGTAAATTGCACCTTGTTTACAATGTATATCTTTTGTTAAATATTTATTGTATTTTATTAGTAATTCAATGTATCTTTATGTTTGAGAGAGTGCACTATGTGAATTTGTATTTCTAAACATGTATAGATGTCAGTTTTTGTAGATAGTGAGTGATTCATCTGTACTTGAATCTGTGTTCTTGAAATAGTATAAAAGCGAGAATATCACATAACAAATAACACACATTCGCCGTAGAATGTCGATAGAATTTAAACTTAAAAGAACTGCTCGGTGTTTGTGCATACATCTTGGTATGGTAGTTCGAGGTGCAAGTTAGGCCTATGCAACCATAGGTACGCCGATAGCCATGCATTGATGATATGTAAAGTGGGATCCATGAGTATTACCGTGCAAATTGTCCACGACTATTTTCATTAACTTTTTCCTTACATCCCATGTGTTTTTAAGCGATGGATTTTTATGTATGCTGGTGCAGAAGTTGTCAACAGCTTGTTTTGAGTTTTCTTTTAATTCTTGAAGCTCTTGGCGGGTCAAATAAAGTGCACGAACATGGTGATGGACAATTTGCACAATAATAATAATGGATCCCACTGTACAGTGGGATCCATGAGTATTACCGTGCAAATTGTCCACCACCATGTTCGTGCACTTTATATGACCCAATAAGAACTTCAAGAGTTAAAAGAAATCTCAAAACAAGCTGTTCACAACTTCTGCATCAGCATACATAAAAATCCATTGCTTAAAAACATACAGAATATAAGAGAAAACTTAATGAAAATAGTCATGGACAATTTGCACGATAATACTCATGGATCCCACTGTACAATACTACAACCATTCTATGTTTGTTAATAAAGTCAGCCCAAAGACTAATTCTAAATAAATTGTTACGAGCAGATATTGGCTCAGTTATATTTACATACCTCTTGGTGTGGTAGTTCGGGGTGCAAGCTAGGTCTATGCGACCATAGGTACGCCGATAGGCACGCATTGAGGTTATGTGTTATAGTTGAGTCAAAACACAGTTGAAGCGAAATCCTCACCTTCGTCTCAAGTATATTTGCATTATAATTGCAATAAATAAAGAATAAAACCTTTCAGTTTATCTACTGCAGTAATGTGGTTTTATTTCTCTGTGCTGTAAAGAATTATCTTTGCCTAACACTATCCCTGTACCTGAGAGGAGTCTGTGTGCTTCACCGAGTCTCATCGTTCACCGCTGAGTATTATTAACTTATTACTAATAGTATAATAATACAACGTGCATTATATAAACGTATCAAAGACGTACAGTACATGTATAATAGAACACAGTAGATGTATCAATGTTGGCTGATAATGCTATTGGAAAGCACTGACTTGATCACTAAAACAAGCTATGTTTCCATGGCAAAACAAATTGATCAACACATCCATGGAGTTCAAATGGCCTGGAAAGTATGAACAATCACAATTCAAAACTAATCTGAACGCCAAATCACGTAGTCAAAGTGGATTATTGGATCATACGTTCAAAATGGTACATATTTGTAATTTTCTTAGTTTAACGCCCCAGTGCCAATTTGGTATCAGATGAAGGGTACTCACAAAGGAACACACATGCCAAAATAAGGACTCAAACCTAAAACCTTCAGTGTCAAGATTGTGAGTCAATCACAGACAGCTGAAAATGATACATACTATAATATTACTATCATAGTTACTTCATATCTAGGGTGTTTGGCCCTTAAGTCACAATCTGTGATTTCCTATTGATTTCATTTAAGTCACACTGAATCAATTACAGAAAATATTATAATTTTATACTGGGCTAAAGACTCTGAGTAATGGTCCAACATGTATATATCATGTTTGTAAGGTTCGCTATTAAGGGAAGAAACATAAACAGTCTTCTGTAGAACTGCATTTTTTAACTTAACTGCTTTTTCCTAAACAGCCAATATTTTAGAACAAAACTCTGTCAGATTGATTTAATGGAATATCCATACTTTGACATACATAATATTCTGGACAACTATTAATGACCAAAAAGGCTGTGATGCTCAAGTACTGGTCCTGGTGGAAATCAATAAGAGTATCAATATTACTGTCAATTCACAGTAATACAGATTCAGGTTCCACTCTATATGCATGACATCACATTTTGAGAGGTAAAAAAATTCTCAGAGGCACAGAGATAAAGAATTTATTTTCCCAAACAAAATCTTATAACTGCACTTGTACACAGTCAAGTCTAAACTAACTTCTGGCAAGCATGAATCAGACACAAACTAAATAATCAAATACAAAACATACTTCGTAAGGAATTCCTTTAAATGGGCGAGCAGGTTTATGAAAGTAACCCCGTTCTGACCCAGGCTTCTCGGCAGGAATTTTAAATTCGAAAATTATTATACCGAGGATGGGGGGCTTGGAGAGCACGACCCCCGAATTTCAATGAAAAAAATAAAAATCTGGAGTTTGCCCCCTCTTCTCCCACTATTTTGGGGAGAGGGTGCGAACTTTAGTATTCTTTTCAAAGAATGGATGTTTCCAAATGAGAATGAAACATGTTTCATGTTCCTGGGTGCAATTCAAGTTGAATAATAAGCCAAAATGTGAAACTGTGAAACCGAGGAAGGGAGTTTGGGGGGCGCGAACCCCGAATTTTGATGGAAAAAACATAAAAATCTGGAGTTTGCCCCCCTTTTCCTGCTATTTTGGGGAGAAGGCGCAAACCTCAGTATTCTTTTCAAAGAATGGACGTTTCCAAAAAGAATGAAACATGTTTCATGTTCCTGGGTGCAATAGAAGTTGAATAATAAGCCAAAATGTGAAACTGTTTTTTTATGAAAAATAGGTAATTTGCATATTGCTCTGAAAATTGTTATAACTCGGGCACCATGGGAACAATCTACTTCGGATAAGTTTCGTTTTGTAGCTAAAACATCAGAGCATGTAACAGTGTAGAATTCAGAACGCCAAACCGAGGAAGGGGGTTTGGGGGGCGCGACCCCCGATTTTCGATGAAAAAAAAACAAAAAAATATGGAGATTGCTCCCTCTTTTCCGGCTATTTTGGGGAGAAGGCGCAAACCTTAGTATTGTTTTTAAAGAATGGACGTTTCCAAAGAGAATGAAACATGTTTCATGTTCCTGGGTGCAATACAAGTTGAATAATGAGCCAAAATGTGAAACTCTGTTCGAAAATGTGGCATGGATATGTTGCGGACAGGGGAGGGGAGGGGGAGAGGGGGGTCATCAATGTGAATTTCCCAGGCTTGCTCCAGTCCTGTGTCAGAGTTTCCACTCACCAAATGGTATCATCGGGCCAGTAAAGGTTAAGCATCTAACAATAACATTTGCTCCAAACTATTCACAAGAAAGTTAGTGCTTCATTTAAACACTACACATGTTTCGTCAGCATGAACATGGATTCCATTTATCTACAAATCCATAAGATGTCATTGTAGTCACACCATATCCAAACCATAAGAAATAGGAATATTTCAAAAGACATTTTCCACTGTATTGTCACAATCTATAGAGTTCTCAACATGACTTTATTTAGAAATTGAACTCCAGTCATGTACATGAAAACAAACTTGAAATTTCACGTAGCAAGCAGTTGAATATACACCAAAAGCATCGGGCGTATACTGTGGCGTATATAGTCACACAGACGTTTGGTGAGATAGTTCTAGCTATAGTAGAAACAAAAAATAGTAGCAAGAGAGGATAGAGACAAAAAAGAAGAAGAAGGGAAAATTTAGTTTTGTCTTCTTTTTCCTCTCTTGCTACTATACTTTTTTCTACTACGTCTAGAACTATCTCACCAAATGTCTGTGTGACTATATATGGCACAGTAAATCGAATATAGTTGAAACAAACATAAAGCATATATATACACATGCCTTCCACAGTACAGCAGCACAATTCGGAGGGCATATATATACCCATCTTCTTCACTTTCGTCTTTTTCCTCTCTTGCTACTATTTTTTTGTTTCTACTATAGCTAGAACTGTCTCACCACACGTCTGTGTGACTATATACACCACAGTAAATCAAATATAGTTGAAACAAACATAAAGCATATATATATACACCTTCTGCACTATAGCAGCACAATGTGGAGGGCGTATATATATGCCATCCACACTTAAGGGCTTAACTAAATACATATTTCTACCAAGTGAGAAAATACAATATATTTAATGATAACATTTAATACAAAAGTGATACATTGCATCTAAATTAGTTAATGTGTACACATTTTATTCATAATCTCAATTCATTCTACAGTATATTTAACTGGAATCTTAAAATTGTGAAAATTACACTCTAGTTTAAAAATAGTATACTCTAGAAACATCAATTGAAGTGATGGACTCTTAAAACATCAATATGTAAACACTACGGTTGATGGTTCTTCTTATGGAATGCTAGATTGTGAGCTTGAGTGAATCTCTTGTTACAGAATTAACATGAATAAGGTTTCTCCCTAGTGTGCCTTCTACGGTGCTCCTGAAGTAAAGTTGTCGAGCGAGATTGCTTTCCACATATCTCACAAGTGTACGGCTTCTCCCCCGTATGTATTCTGTGATGTATTTTTAGCGATTTACGGCTTCCAAGGACTTTTCCGCACACACTGCATGAATACGATGCTCTAACTTCAATGTGCCTCTTCACATGCTCAAACATTAACTTTTTTGTAATGAAACATTTTCCGCACAGCTCGCAAGAGAAGTTTCCGGGAATGTGCTTTTGCTTGTGTGCGTAGTAGCTGGAGTAAGAGGTGTAATGCGCATTGCAAACTTGGCAAATGTAGAAATGATCTGCCGTGTGATGGTTCTCGTGATCCTTCCAGTTGAATCTCGACTTAAATTTCCTCTCACAGAACTGGCACTTATATGGTGCATTCTTACTATGTTTTATCTTGTGGGCCATCAACTGCATTTTGCTTGAGAACAACTTCCCACAGGTTTGACATGGAAGCTGCACTTCCGTGTTATGCTGCCTCATGTGAACTTTGAAACTGCCAGACGTCTTGAGTATCTTCGAGCACACTTTGCAAGGAAAGTTTTGTTCCTCGTGGTGGAACCGTTTGTGGTTCTTTAGACCAGCGTACGATGTGTATGTCTGTTCACATACGTCACATTTCAATGTCCTGTTCTTATGATGAACATTGATGTGAGCGTTCAAACTGCCTTTTAGCCTATAACTCTTGTTGCACATATTACACTGAAAAGGAGTTTTGACCTCTGCAGCCGAAGTTTCCTGTTCTGAACTTTCGAGTAGCATATGTGGGTCTGCATTATTACTGCTTAGGATCTCTGCTATATCTCCGGCACTGAAGGTTGGAATGGTAATATCCAGCTCTGGCATTTCATTCGTCTCAGATTTACATTTCAACGTCCTGTTCTTATGATGAACATTGATGTGAGTGTTCAAACTGCCTTTTAACCTATAACTCTTGTTGCACATATTACATTGAAAAGGCGTTTTGATCTCTGCAGCCATTGTTTCCTTTTCTGAACTTTCGAGTAGCATATGTGGGTCTGCATTATTACTGCTTAGGCTCTCTGCTATATCTCCGGCACTGAAGGTTGGAATGGTAATATCCAACTCTGGCATTTCATTTGTCTCAGATTTACATACAGTTCTGAACTTTAGAAGGCATCCAGCAACAATGCTCCTTGCTAAAATTTCCCTAGAAGAAAGAATACATGGAAATATTAAAGAAGTTGTCATTGTTATTCTTCTATTATACACTTAAATATCAATGTTTAAATAATCATTTTGCCCTACACCTTTATGATTGATTGATTTGGTGTTTAAGTCCACTTTATGCACAGTAAGGCTAATCGGGACTGGACCTACAGTTTAAAGTGGGAACCGAACCACTATGTGCCTCCACCGGGTTCAAACCGCCCTACACCTTTAATAACCATTAATATCTGTAAATACAAGCATAACTCTATCACAGTTTAAAACTAAATATGAATTCTAATTCTCTTCCTCTGTGCTATCAAGCCACTTCTGGCATTACATTATGCAACATCTTGTTCCCACTAGTCACTTACAGACAAGCAAAAACTAGTGTTACTATATTGCTAGTTCACTTTAACGTTCTATCTTTTGACAGTTATGATGCTGTGACAATTAAAAAAGAATCTCACTCTATGTTCTGGTAACACCACTGTGTTAAATGCACCACATAACCCCCCCCCCCCAAAAAAAAAAAAACACTGGCCCTTAGTTGTCAACTTCCTCAAGTCACGAATAGGGATCTAGTTCGTAGCTGGGCAAGAGAAGGGCATTGAAGTGGTAGCTTGTTTATCCGCCACATCTAGTTAACTTGGTTTGCCCTCCATCTCCAACTAGTTCCCAGAGAACTTTGGGTAGTAGTAATAAAAACTCAGAAATAGTATTTGTGTCTCTTTTGTCCTGTTGTTTCTGTGTTCTAGGCATAATTGATTGATTGATTTCATTTATTTTACTTCGCTTCTTGTGCCACTTTTGCCTAATTTGAGAAGGTGATGAATGGACAGTTACAAACATCCATGCCCAGGCTAGGATTCGAATCCGGGAACCCTGGCATCGTAGCACGATGTGCTAACCACATTGCACGGGGGCCAGCAAAACGAGGCATAAATCTGTGCAATAGTTAATTTTTCATGTTTTTAAAAGTAAGGTTTTTACTAAAGGCCCCCTCATCAGAGAATCTGGTTTGTGAAGTATTAGGTTTTCAAATATTAGAAGAGAATTCTCAATGCAATAATTGATATTGCATTAATTTACTTATTGATTTTCAAATTCCTTATCAGGATTTCAACAGTGACATGAAAAATAACACAATAAGATATGTGCGCACATGCACACATACATTCCAAAAATAAGGAGTAAAAAAAAATTTTAACCTTCATGGTAGAGTGGTTAGCATGCTGCAACACCAGGGGTAGTGAGGTCGAATCTTGGCCTGGCATTATTTGTGAATGTCTGTTCATCAATTTCATGACATCATAACTAGGCTGAGCGGATACAGATGTATCAGTATTGGTAAGTAACGGTCAATATTTTTGCACCGATATTAGCCGATACCATTGCTTTTGAGTCGCTAGACGTGCAGCCAGAACCATTTTTTTCCTTTCAAAGTTTTGTTAATCTTTTCCAACTTACCTTTGATTTTGAAAAAAAAATAAAAATTAAAATTAGTTGTGCATTTATTAAATGAACCTGTACTCAAGTTTTCGGGAACAGCAAGTATGTGACAAAGATCCATACGCAGATAAGACTCACAGTCAAGTATCTTGCAAATCAAGCGTAACATGAAATTATCCCCATAGGAGTTCGCTGCTTCTGTTCAGTTATCTTCGAAGTGTACCAGGATTTGTTCGTACAGATGCAGTCTCGTGTAACAATAACCCCCATTGAGGTCCCGAAAGTCAACGATGCACATGTGGCTAATCCTTCCACTATCTTGGGTGTTTGCAGAAATCTCATTCTTGAGACCTCCCGCAGTCAAAAAGGTCATCTCCCATGAAAGTGGTAACGTGTCTCAGATATAGTACATATCACATTCTTGGAAATTCAAATACGTGGGCTAATCCTCTTTTCCTTTCCAACATTAGACTTTTGTTTTCCACAACCTGAATAACTGGGTTTCAGCAGGTGTGTTTCGGCACAAGGAATGTGGCAGGGGAATAATTTTCTTTGAACGACAGATGATGGCAGTTACTTTCTGGAAAGTGTAGTGATGGGTTTGGATTTTCTTCCTCGCCAAGCGATGCTTCAGTTCAGATTTAGTAACATATCAGCTGACCCTTTTCCGAAAGTGGACAATCTTGCAGGGCCCACAAATATGTCAAGACACATTTTCAAGAGTCTAGCTAACCTGTAAATTATGCAAAATATGCCACTTTTCTTTTGGCAACAGCACTGCAGGATCAAATTGATTTTGTGATTAAATAATTATATTATGATAAATTGTGAATATTTTAAAGCAAAATTCTAGTAGTAGATTGATACAGTTCCAATATTTTAAAAACATTTTGAAATACTCTAAATTGTTTTAATTTCCACATGAAAAACTATGGAAGAAATGTTTTCCCCAAACTGCCACATATATAAAATAACTCCTAACATACAAGAAATTCATAACTTACCAAATAAATAATAATAGATGTGTTTTCCGATTTTTCCAATTTTTCGCATTTTAAGTTTTTAGCTACTGTCTACTCCAGAACATATAATCAAAGTTGGTAGGCTTCTACATGTCCTATGATGAAATAACCAAGCAATCAATCATATTATTTCAGATATGACCCATTAATAAATAGTAGCACAGATGAGCTAAAATTTTGTGCATATCTGAACCATAACAACCCCACAATGGATGATATGCGTTAATACCCCTCCGATTATAAGAGAAGTATTTGCCGAAAGTTGTTGGATGAGATTACACCAGAACGAATACAGTAATTTTGACGAAGGTGTATTATATAGTGTAACAAATGTAATACTATCTATATTACTACAACTATTTGAATATTATCAGGCATATTCTTTAAATGTATTACTTTATACCTATAATTATTTTTAATCCCTATGGCCACTCCACCATAACAGTCATCTCTGTCATGTCTTATCCAGTGGTGTCCATAGGCTTTAATTTTTGATTTGGGTTTCAACCACGTTTCTTGAATTAATATAATGTCTACTGGGTAAAAGTGAATAATGTTTTCTAGACTGTGTATATTTGGAATTATGCTTCTAATATTCTATTGTATAATTCTCTTTATCCTGCCTGGCATTCTGAGTGATGAATTAAATAATTTATTACTTGATGCTACAACAGACCAATCCTGTTTCATGTTATGTGATGCCCATATATTGGCGAAGCTGCATATTCCTGCTAGATACTTAGAAAAAATTGTTAAAAAGGGTCCATTCATTGATGATTCACAATCTGAACTCGCTTGCATTTTCTGCAGTAGCGGAACTAATTTGTTCTTTTGATCTATAACGAGTTCATTGAACCACTCTGCTGCTTTTCTTTCCAATGTGGTTTTGTTTTGTCAATTGTCACTGGTTTCTGTCTTTTTTTTGTTCTGATTTCGAGATGTTTGTGATGATTTTGGACGTTTTCCCTGCGATAACTTTGTTGCTTCCTGGTTCCTGTTGATCATAACTAAAAGCTCTTTTGTTAGGCTGTTGGTGATGAAAGGTTTGGTATTGGATTTCTTGTTTATAAGTATTTGGATTAATATTATATTGGGTCTGTGTTGTTTCCTTGCATGTAGATGCATAGGACATGTTGTATATTCTGTTCTCACTCAGTACGTTAACTGATATAGTATTTAAAGTAGCTTTTGGGTATTTTGTCACCGCTTCATGATAAGATAGGCCCTCAAGCACCATAATCTTGACTATATCCCTTTGCCGCTGTTTTTCTGGACAGTCCTTGTCTGTTGCCGTGTGTTCTTGTGAACAGTGAATGCATATGATATTATTATTAGAGCTTGAGGATTCATGATTTTGCCCACAACGTTTACACTTCAATTTACTCTTACAGTTAGATTTGAAATGTCCAAACTAGTAGCAGTTTGTGCACTGTTTTACCATGGGAATGTAAGGCTCAACATCAAACTTTGAATAATAGAGAGTTACATATGGTGGTAAGGTTTGGGCATCAAATGTCAATATTATTGATCTCGTTGGCTCAGCAATTCGACTTCCCCATTTTCATCAATTTTGTATTTCATTATTCACCTCACTTTGAATACAGTGAAAACATTTGGGTTAATGTTCTCTAATAACTAATCATCTGTAAAGTAAGTATCTATTCCTTTAATTACATCCATTCCACTTACTTTATGTGCTGGTACATAAGCAACCCAATTGTTGTTTATTAGAACTGGATGAGATAGAAAGTTATTAGCATTTTTCGCAGATTTGAATTCTAATTTTGACAGATTTTTCCCCATGGTCTCAATTGTCTCTATACCGGTAATTATGCGATATAGCGCGAACACCTCTCACTCGTTTATTTCGTTCATTTTAGCATTGATACTTACCTATTCTGCATTGCGGAAGATTCTTTGAGGTGAAGTTATGCCTTTTTCCATAAAATAGTGTCAACTTTTCATATTACGAGTCATTCGTTGTCTTCCTTGTTCCGCTTGGGTAACAGACAATATGACGTGCACTCGTCATGAATCATGGCACGTCGTGCTTGTGTTTTGTCGATTTGGAGTGGGTATGCAGTGTTTCAACCTTCTTAACTGAAAAATTCCTACTTTCGTGTTCATTATGTCATCACAAACCATTGACGGATAGCCCCACAAACCATTGATGGATAGCCCCAAAAACCATTCATGATAGCCCCAAAAACCATTTCCGGCAAGGTTAGGTTAGGTTAGGTTAGGTTAGGTAAGCATAGTTAAAAAAAAAATTCTGGTAAATAAAAGGCACGTTTGGAAACACTGGGGAGACCGTGTGACTTTCGACGCTTGCTCCATCTGCAGGTACATAACTAACTAACTAACTCCCTAGCCTTCTTAAACCCGAAGGTTCATGGCTGCAGCAATACAAGCTTTCCATCTTTCCCTATCTTGAGCAAGTTCTATATACTCTTTTCCATCTCTACCGATTTCCCTTAGGTCCATCTCAACGTTGTCCCTCCATCTTCGTCTTGGCCTTCCTACAGGTCTCTTACCATCAGGTTTCCCAACAAGAATCCTGTAAACTCCTCTTTCCTCTCCCATTCGTGCCACATGGCCTGCCCACCTAAGTCTTCTTGATTTAATTATTCTAATAATATCTGGACATGAATACAAATTATGTAGTTCTAAATTATGTAACCTTCTCCACTCACCCGTCTCCTCATCCCTTTTAGGTCCAAATATTTTCCTAAGGATCTTATTTTCAAATACTCTCAATTTATGTTCCTCTTTTAATGTAAGGGACCAAGTTTCACATCCATATAATACTACAGGCAAAATTACTGTTTTGTATATTTTAACTTTTAGTTTCTTAGATATTAAACGAGAAGACAAAAGTTTATGAAGAGAGAAGTAACATGCATTTCCTGAATTAAGCCTACTTTTTATTTCCTCTTTAATATAATTTTCATTTGTTAATATTACTCCTAAGTATTTGAATTTGGAAACTGGTTCAAACAAGTTGTTATCAATAATTAGATTTTGATTATTACCTAACACTTGGTTTCGGCCTGTAAGCATATATTTAGTTTTCTCTTTGTTAACTTCCAAACCTATCTCTTTAGCAGTTTTGAAAAATATTTTAGCATTATTCTTAATTGTATTCACATCATCCCCCAGTAAGTCTACATCATCTGCATATGCTAACAACTGAGTCACACCATTTAATTTTAGTCCTTCTTTAGTTTCTTTTACCTTCCTTACAGCATATTCTAAGGCAAAATTAAAGAGCAATGGAGATAATGCATCTCCTTGTTTTAACCCATCATGAATTGTAAATTTGTCAGACATATTAATACCTACATGAATTTTACTTTCTGTTTCACTGGTGCATATTTTTATCATACTAACAAGCTTCTTAGGTATTCCAAACTCTACTAATATATTATATAATTTATCTCTTTTGACCGAATC